>NC_060149.1:255705015-256036682 GCF_021461385.2 Schistocerca piceifrons
CTCCCTATAACTGGCTGCCTAACTCACTTCAAAAAATGGAAGAGAGCTAAAACATACCACTTCCAATAGAACCATGCATAGCCAAGCACTGTGGTGTTCGAACCAACCTTTGGGTTGATGACATCTTTACATAAAACTAAAATAAATCAGCAGAAAACCGTCCCTATAAAAAAAAATTTATTCCGTGCACAAGATAAGTAGCATACGTAATCAACAGAAAACCAACCTATATCACTGACCGATAAGTATCGCAGACATCTAGGGAATGGTGTCCACTGGTTTCCATTGATTATGGAAAACAATCACTAAACTACTGGAAATATGTAACGCAAAAGGAAGGAAAGAAGATCAACAGTTTAACGTCCCATCAATGACGACCTCATTACAAAGTGTGAGAAGGGATTGGGTATGGAAATCGGTTGTGCCTTTTAGGAAAAACCTTAATCAAGATAGCTGGATGGGGACCTGAATAGCCACTCACCAGAAGATGAATCCATCTCCTTAAGTAAAGCTATCAAGCAACAGAAACAAAAGTTCAGTATGTTGTTAACACAGCGCCAATGGTCTTGCCGTATTAGTAATATCGGTTCCTGTCAGATCATCGAAGTTAAGCGCTGTCAGGCTCAGCTAGCACTTGGCTGGGTGACTGTCCAGGTCTTCAAAAATGGTTCAAATGGTTCTGAGCACTATGGGACTCAACAGCTGTGGTCATCAGTCCACTAGAACTTAGAACTACTTAAACCTAACTAACCTAAGGACATCACACACATCCATGCCCGAGGCAGGATTCGAACCTGCGACCGTAGCAGTCGCGCGGTTCCGGACTGGGCGCCTAGAACCGCTCAGCCACCACGGCCGGCTGTCCAGGTCTGCCGAGCGCTGTTGGCAAGTCGGATGCAGTCAGCCCTTAAGAGGGCAACTGAGGAGCTTCTTCTCTGAGAAGTAATGACTGCAGTCAGGAAAACTGGCAACGACCGGGGGAGCGGTGTGCTGACCACTATATACCCATATCCAGTGACACCTATCGGCTGAGAATGATGCGATCATTGGCTGATACCATTGGGCCTTTGGGACCTGTTCAGGCTTACTCCCTCCCCCCTTTTGTGTGTTAGCACAGAACTGTTGAACAAAGCTACCACATACACAGGAGAGCCACTGTAACCCACTTGCAGACGACAGTAGAGTTGAGAGAGTGGGTGGTAATTCGTTTTATGAGTGTGAGAGAAGACTGCTGAAAAAACTAATTTGATGATAGGCGTCAATGCACCTTTCATAAGGCAAGCTGCCATGGGGACAAATACATGGATGGATGGATGGATGGATGGACAGACTGACAGACAGATAGACAAGAAGTGGCACAGACTCATACAAGATACGTATGACAGTTGCCCCTCTATACTCCATATAATGTATAAAGGATATGTTGTCAGTGTACACTTTGGGTTTTTAAACATGGAACATGATCCATCTTCAGTGGTATTGAATACAGTGAATAATGAATTAATTTCCTGTTCTCTTGGTAGGGAGAACACAGCATGTCATCTTAGATAAGGAGTAATCGACATATGTAGAGGTAACTTCAAGCATCCCTTAACATGTGGAATGCTGTGAGGCTGCCGGCAACGACAGTAGAGCCTCACACCTGACGCCTTCCCCTGGTCTAAACTGGCAGTGAAACATCCATCACTATGTGTGCTGCAATCAACGTGTTAAGGAAGTGTGTTGAGACCCAAGCAGTTTATGGTGTATATCAATGACCTCGCAGAAAATATGTTGTCAGTGTACACTTTGGGTTTTTACACATGGAACATGATCCATCTTCAGTGGTATTGAATACAGTGAATAATGAATTAATTTCCTGTTCTCTTGGTAGGGAGACTTCCTGTAGATGATGCTGTTATATATAATTAAGTACTGTCTGAAATAAACCGTGTACAAATATGCATTCCAATCTTGGTAAGATTACAAAATGGTACAGAGGTTGGAAACTTGCTTTAGACGTCCAGAAGTATAAAACTGTGCACTTCACAAAAAGGAAAAAAATATAGTATCCTATGACTAAAATATCAATGAGTCACAATCTTACACAGTCAACTCATAAATATCTGGGTGTATTAATTTGTGGGGATATGAAATGGAATAATGATATAGGCTCAATCATAGTTAAAGCAGGTTGTAGACTTACGGTCACTGGTAGCATACTGGGAAAAATGCAGTCAGACTGCAAAGGAGATTTCTTACAAAGCACTCATGTGACTCATCTTAGAATATTGATCAAATGTGTGAGAACTATAATAAATAGGACTAAGAGGGCTATTGAACGCTTAAAAAGACAGGGGAGCACGAAGGTTCACAGGGGACACATGAGAGAGTATGGATGTAGATATAGATATTCGATATTTCCGAAGCTGCTCCATGCCTCAACCTGGTTTGATAGATTAATCATTCCTGCATCTTAATGTTCATGAAAAAAGTTTTTGACATGACTTTATACACAACGCGTTCAGCTGGATAAATTTCCACCCCCCACCCCCACCCCCGCTCCCCCACCCTCTTGCTCTACAGCGACAACAATTTCTAAGCGTATGTTAAGGAATCAGAAATTTGATTCTCGTACGAACAAGGACTACAACACGCGCTGACACCTGAGATTTGTTCTTACGAAATGGAAATAACAGGACGTGTCTCCATAAAAATAAGTCTGTCTTAGCTGCAGACGCTGGTGGGTTGACATCATCGTGTATTCTTAAGCATTGTGCCTCTTATACATAATACATATCCGAGACAGTCAGCTATATATGTACCATTTACCGCTTGACAAAAATCTCACGAAGTTCACTTCCTTCACAAAGAATATCAGAGTTACCTAGTTGCCTGTTCGCATCTCCGGGTCTTTTATACGACTTCATACACAACGCGTATGGACTGACCACGAGAGAACTATCAGAAGGATTAATTAGCCTAATGCCCCACGAATATGAGCGCGGAATGTTAGAAGTCTGCCGGCCGGTGTGACCGAGCGGTTCTAGGCGTTTCTGTCTGGAACCGCGCAATCGCTACGGTCGCAGGTTCGAATCCTGCCTCGGGCATGGATGTGTGTGATGTCCTTAGGTTAGTTAGGTTTAAGTAATTCTAAGTTCTGGGGGACTGATGACCTCAGATGTTAAGTCCCATAGTGCTCAGAGCCATTTGAAGCATTTTTTGTTAGAAGTCTGAATGTTGTTGAGAAACTTTAGAATCTGGAAAAGAGGGAAGACATTATTGGTCAGACGATTCTAGCATCAACAGCATCAATGAACAATGTAACAGGTTTACCACGAGCAGACATTGCCAGCAGGGCAGAGACTGTTAAAACTAAGTTTACTTTGATGCTGTCAATGTCAATGTCATCATTTACTACTGTACTTTAAACGTAAGTTTAAGGGCTATAGTACAGTCAGACTAATCTTTAGAGCTGTCAGCTAACTTTAACCTGTATATTCTGATGATGCTCTTGTTCATTTGAAGAAAGAAGCCGGTCAGTAAAAAATACAAAGTGCGGCTTGTGGCTTTTTTCGCAAACTTTGTGTAACAGGTGTTCGCAGGATTGTGAACAGCATCGTAAGTAACAGACTGAGTTAATGTGAGTAAAGCAATTACCAAATTATTATTCAGAAGATTAAAACAAAACCAGGACATTGTACAGTTTCACAGGTCTACGCCACTAACTGGTGATTAGAAAACAAATGAACTGATAAATATGTTAACGAGGATGAAATTTCGACAGTCTTAGGTGACTGAAACGTTATTACAGGGAAGGAAATGGAAAATAAAGTTACTGGAGCATATGGGCTGGGGGAAAGGAATGAAAGGGAAGGGAGACTTCTACCAAAAGATTCAACTGGTTGCGCAATAAACCTCTTCTAAAATCACAGGAGAAGATATATATGGAAAATACCGGGAGACACTGGGAGATACCAACTGCACAACACCAAAATTTAGACAAAGATATAGAAATCAAATCCTTGGCTGTACAGCATATTCAGGTATTGATGCATACTCAGATGATGACCCAGTAGCGCTGAACATAATGAAACGAAGTGGAAATTCTCTCTGGCAGTGGCTAACGTCCTGACTAAAAGTGCTGATAGTAGTTCAGTAAAAGGAGAGTGGAACAAAGACGGAAACAAGGAAGCAAAGACAAGACGCCTTATGTACACTACTGGCCATTAAAATTGCTACACCACGAAGATGACGTGTTACAATCGCGAAATTTAACCGACAGGAAGAAGATGCTGTGATATGCAAATGATTAGCTTTTCAGAGCATTCAGAAAAGGTGGCGCCGGTAGCGACACCTACAACCTGCTGACATGAGGAAAGTTTCCAACCGATTTCTCATACACAAACAGCAGTTGACCGACGTTGCCTGGTGAAACGTTGTTGTGATGCCTCGTGTAGGGAGGAGAAATGCGTACCATCACGTTTCCGACTTTGATAAAGGTCGGATAGTAGCCTTTCACGATTGCGGTTTATCATATCGCGACATTGCTGCTCGCGTTGGTCTAGATCCAATGACTGTAAGCAGAATATGGAATCGGTGGGTTCAGGAGGGTAATACAGAACGCCATGCTGGATCCCAACGGCCTCGTATCACTAGCAGTCGAGATGACAGGCATCTTATCCGCATGGCTGTAACGGATCGTGCAGCCACGTCTCGATCCCTGAGTCAACCAACAGATGGGGAAGTTTGCAAGACAACAACCATCTGCACGAACAGTTCGACGACGTTTGCAGCAGCATGGACTATCAGCTCGGAGACCATGGCTGCGGTTACCCTTGACGCTGCATCACAGACAGGAGCGCCTTCGATGGTGTACCCAACGACGAACCTGGGTGCACGAATGGCGAAACGTCATTTTTTCGGGTGAATCCAGGTTCTGTTTACAGCATCATGATGGTCGCATCCGTGTTTGGCGACATCGCGGTGAACGCACATTGGAAGCGTGTATTCGTCATCCCCATAATGGCGTATCACCCGGAGTGATGGTATGGGGTGGCATTTGTTACACGTCTCGGTCACCTCTTGTCCGCATTGACGGCACTTTGAACAGTCGATGTTACATTTCAGATGTGTTACGACGCGTCGCTCTACCCTTCATTCGATTCCTGTGAAACCCTACATTTCAGCAGGATAATGCACGACCGCATGTTGCAGGTCCTGTACGGGCCTTTCTGGATACAGAAAATGTTCGACTGCTGCCCTGGCCAGCACATTCTCCAGAGCTCTCATCAATTGAAAACGTCTGTTCAATGGTGGCCGAGCAACTGGCTCGTCACAATACGCCAGTCACTACTCTTGATGAACTGTGGTATCGTGTTGAAGTAGCATGGGCAGCTGTATCTGTACACGCCATCCAAGCTCTGTTTGACTCAATGCCCAGGCGTATCAAGGCCGTTATTACGGCCAGAGGTGGTTGTTCTGGTTACTGATTTCTCAGGATCTATGCACCCAAATTGCATGAAAATGTAATCACATGTCAGTTCTAGTATAATATATTCCTCCAATGAATACCCGTTTATCATCTGCATTTCTTCTTGGTGTAGCAATTTTAGTGGCCAGTAGTGTATAATGAAGGTAGACATGAAAAGAATATGCATGACTCACGAAATACTCGAGCTTATGGATGAAAGAAGAAGTATAAGAATCTTAAAAATGAAATAAACAGAAATGCAAAATGGCTGAACCAGAAAGGATGAAAGAAACATGTAAATACACAGTCGAGCCACATTAATGTGGCCACCACCCATGTTACCCATCAATGTGCAATGCACAGGCGGCAGGTGGCAGTGTTATCAGTGAAGGTAAGTATATACAGCATGTCTGAGGACCAGTAATAGTGAAGTTGTCGTAATGCGGAAATGGAGCGATTTATCTGATGTCCAAAAGGACACGATCATTGGCTTTTGGCACCAGAATGGAAGCATTTCCTAGACGGCTACATCTGTAGACTGTTTGCAAGCCACCATAGTTGAAGTATGCCATGGCGCTATTCAAAACCAGCGCCGGGCAACTGTGGCGCACCACAGGTAATAGATGACAGGTGAACGACGCCCGCGAAAATGTGTATAGGCAAATAGATGTGAAACTGTTGAGCAAATGACCATCCAGATGAACCAAGGAGCTACTAACTGTGTCTCCACAACGATCGTTCAGCGAATTTTGTTGCGTATGGGTCTCTGCAGCAGGCGCCAAGTTCATCAGCGTAGAAGACTGGAATTTGCACGCCAATATCGCAACTGGACGCCCCTGGGTGGCGACAGGTAGCCTTTTCGGATGAAGAAAATTTTACACAAAATCAGCGAGAAACGTCTGAAAGCAAACACCCTGCAACAATTGTCGGAAGGGTTCAGGCCAGAGGAGGGAGCATTGTGATCTGGGAATGTTTTCGTGGCATTCCCTGGATGATCTCGCCATTCTGGAAGGCACTATGGATCAACTTCAGTATGCACCTATTCCTGGAGAGCATTTACATCCTTGCATGTGGTTTATTTTTCCTCGGCACGGTGGCTTTCTACCAGCAGGGCAATGCAATGTAACACACAGCTCGTAGTGTAAGTGCATGGTTCGAAGAGCATCAGGAAGAGTTTACCATACTCCTTTGGCCACCAAGCACTCCGGATTTAAACCCAATCCAGACTCTATGGGACCACCTCGATTGGGCTGTTCATGCCATGGATACTCAACCGAGAAACCTAGTGTACCTGGCGATGGCGCCGAAGTTGGCATGGCTCCACATTCCTGTCTGTACCTCCCAAGACCTCGCTGACACTCTTCCTTCAGGTCTCGCAGCAATCCACGCTGCAAAAGGTGCTTAATCAGGCTTGAGATAGGTGTTCCATTAATGTGACTGCACAGTGTATAACGAATAAAATACGACTGAGGAAGAAGTCGACTCAATATACAGGAAGATTAAACGTAACTTAAGAGAAGCGGCAAAAAGCTGGTATAAGCATGCATATTCAAATACAGAGATTATATAAAGACAGAATACGGCGCTGCGGTCGGCAACGCCTATACAAGACAGCAAGTGTCTGGCGCAGTTGTTAGATCCGTTACTGCTGCTGCAATGGCAGGTTATCAAGATTTAACTGAGTTTGAACGTGGTGTTACAGTCGGCGCACGAGCAATGGGTCACAGCATCTCCGAGATAGCAATGAAGTGGGAATTTTCCCGCACGACCATTTTACGCGTATACTGTGAATATCAGAAATCCGATAAAACATCAAATCTCCGGCACCGCTGCGGCCGGAAAAAGATCCTGCAAGGACGGGACCAACGAAGACGGAAGAGAATCGTTCAACGTGACAGAAGTGCATCCCTTCCGCAGATTGCTGCAGATTTCAATGCTCGGTCATCAACAAGTGTCAGCGTGCGAGCCATTCAACGAAACATCGTCGATATGGGCTTTCAAAGCCGAAGGCCCACTCCTGTACCCTTCATGACTGCACGACAGAAAGCTTAACGCATCGCCTGGGCCCGTCAACACTGACAGTGGACTGTTGATGACTGGAAACATGTTCGTTGGTCGGACGAGTCTCGTTTCAAATTGAGTGGATGGACGTGTACATATATGGAGACAGCCTCATGAATCCACGTACCCTGCATGTCAGCAGGGGACTGTTCGCTGTTGGAGACTCTGTAATGGTGTGGGGTGTGTGCAGTTGGTTGGTTGTTTGGTTTTGGGGAAGGAGACCAGACAGCGAGGTCATCGGTCTCATCGGATTAGGGAAGGACGGGGAAGGAGGTCGGCCGTGCCCTTTGAAAGGAACCATCCCGGCATTTGCCTTGAGCGATTTAGGGAAATCACGGAAAACCTAAATCAGAATGGCCGGACGCGGGATTGAACTGTCGTCCTCCCGAATGCGAGTCCAGTGTCTAACTACTGCGCCAGCTCGCTCGGTGTGTGCAGCTGAGAGTGATATGGGACCCCTGATATGTCTAGATACGACTCTGACAGGTGACTCGTACGTAAGCATCCTGTCTGATCACCTGCATCCATTCATGTCCATTGTGCTTTCCGACGGACTTGGGCAATTCCAGCAGAACAATGCGACACCCCACTCGTCCAGAATTGCTACAGAGTGGCTCCAGGATCACTCTTCTGAGTTTAAACACTTCCGCTGCCCACCAAACTCCCTAGACACGTACGTTACTGAGGATAGCTGGGACGCCTTGCAACGTGCTGTTCATAAGAGATTTCCAACCCCTCGTACTCTCACTGATTTATGGACAGCCCCACAGGATTCATGGCGTCAGTTCCCTCCAGCACTACTTCAGACATTAGTCGAGTCCATGCCACGTCATGTTGCAGCACTTCTGCATGCTCGAGGGGGCCATTCACGATATTAGTCAGGTGTACCAGTTCATTTGGCTCTTGAGTGTAAAATGTAAATACGGCAACTGTTGCGGTGCAAATGAAAAACCTTTATTAAATGCAGGAAAAGGTCAAACAGATAGCAGAAGTAAACTGAATACCTGTAAGATACAGAGGAACTTAGTCAACTTTTACATAGAAGAAACAATAAAGTACGTGGAAAAAAGTAATGGACCAGAAATACAGGTTAAAGAGGGAGAGAAATCAATGCTATCCTTCCCAACAAAATTAAAGGGACGCTTTTTTGAAACACAGTCATTTTCTCTCATTGTAACGCAGACGTTCGAAATTTGGCTCGAAGGTACCTACGAACTTTCTCTGCAACGATGTAAAATTGTGATACCCTGCAAAATGGCGTGTTAATGTTGTGACACTGGCACCACATTTCACCACAGTTCTGCCCAACTCCATGGTGGACGTGTCGCCAAACCTCCCACTAAACAACATCTCAGCCTTTTCTGAACCCCACTGCATTGGAAGTCAGGACGGCGACACCCAGTGTTGAAATCGTGCGGTTTTCTTGTGAGTGGTCGAGGATCTAGGACATATCGCCGCTCAGAATCGACGCAGGAAACTTCGGAAGGTGTAAGAAAGGGCGTGAATGAAACCACCTGGTCACTTGGGGCATTCATTATCATATATTTTGCGGTTGAAAACGACAGTCTGCAGTGTGATGTGCAACAGGACGACGTTCTTCACAACCTGTGATACTGTTAATATCCCCTGGACAATTCGACCCTTTGTTGGATACATAGAAAATGTCCCTGCACTCCTAAGCGCTGGCAGGGTAGGCAACCCTTCCCAATCACTTATTCTGCATGTGGCCAGCAAACAGTAGTGCAGCATCATAGGACCACTCAGCAACTCCATTGATCGTGATTTCAGTTATTTGGAGCGTAGAGTGACCCAAATCTTTGGTCTATAATATATATTGCTCCTCTGGTCCTCCTCGATCACCCACGAGAAAACCGCACGATTTCGACACTGGATGTCGCTGTCCTGACTTCCAATGCAGTGGCATCCAGAGAAGGAAGAGATGTGGTTAAGGGGAGGTTTGGCGATACGTTCACTGTGGCGTTGGGCAGAACTGTGGTGCCAATGTCACAACGTTAATACGCCATTTTGCAGTGTGTCACGATTTTACGCCGTTACAGAGAAAGGTCGTAGGTACCTTCGAGTATACCGCGAATTCAAACATGGACCCTGCCGTCGCATTCCTCCCTGGAAAAGTGTGACTCATCTGTAAAGAGCACCCAAGGCCAGTGCTCCATACCCCACTGCACATGCTGTCTGGGAAACTACAATATGATGTGCACAATTCAAGTTTGACACCTCCATTGACGAGTGCACACAAGTATGTCCAGTTCCCATAACCATCATCGAACTGTTTGCAACGACACCACCAGAGTAACAGCAGCATTGTGATCAGCTAGAGTCCATGCAGTCACTCATCGATCTTCAAAAAAATGGTTCAAATGGCTCTGAGCACTATGGGACTTAACATCTATGGTCATCAGTCCCCTAGAACTTAGAACTACTTAAACCTAACTAACCTAAGGACGTCACACAACACCCAGTCATCACGAGGCAGGGAAAATCCCTGACCCCGCCGCATCGATCTTCGATTGGCTGCCGCCCATAGCGCGATCCTCCCACAGCGTAGTGCATCAGCAACTGCCCTGGCCTGGACCTTGTCTGGTAAGGCTCATCCCCCATTGTCATTGCAACACCCTTCCTACCACACACATTGTATCAATATGCTCTGTCATCTCCAGACAGAGCAACGGCTTGGCTAACCTCAGAGGAGGACGATGTCTCTATGCTATAATCCTGTAAAACAAAACAAACTTTCCAAGTCCTCCACACTGTAATGAGCCAGAGCTTAGGGCACATTTCTTTATTCACAGAATCCGTATCATGCAATGAAAACAATGAAGCTATCTACAGACTGATTTTATTTTTCATCAGATCAAAACAGCTGAGTGGCTCTATGCCTTTGCACTTCTGTTTGCTGGCAACATGCAGAATTGGGAGCGTGTCGAAAGGGTTGCCTACACACCAGCGCTTAGGAATCAATGATAGGCGTGTCTGTGCATGGATATTTTTAAGGTGCCCAAAAAATGTGTGCCAGTGGCACTGACGATGCTGCCGAACTGTGGGCTCTTAGAGGACCCTTTGCTGTTTTATTCACAAAAGTTTGAATGTCACATCTCCCCATACATGTCACAGGAGAGTGTGAAAGAGGAGGACTGAAAACACTTAAGGGGATACGGAATCGGATTTTGGGTTAAAAAATCGAATTTTTTTTTATTGGCGTATTATATTCTGCCATGTTTCCTCTTTAAAATGACGTATCATACATAGCTCTACTACAATTATAACTATTTTATTTTTATATATTTGTGAGATCGGGTATTGCGCTTTAGTTATACACGTCTCTCGTGGCTGACCATGAACTTTTTGGCAGTACCTTTAAAGTGACATGAATTCAAATATCCCGGTTTCCAGCGACTATTTATACACTAGTTGCCCGAAAATGTTTCTCTCTGGTTTCCTCAAGTTACTCTTTGACTTTGTGGCGGGACTGTTTTGTAAACAGTGTGATATAAGAAAGTAGTTGTTGTTGAGTTATTTCGTATTTAGTGCTTCATTTTTCGCAGTGAAAATGCCTAGAGCTAAAGCAAAAGTATTTAAAAAGCGTGTGAACTGACAAAAGAAAAGAAATAATGATTCATTAGCAAAGCAAAGCAGTTCATCATCATCACTGTTGGAAAATGTGAATCCACTTATTACTGATTTGCCGAACGAACTTACACCAAATGAAAACAGTGCTTCTCATAAAAAACTAAGAGATTTGGAAGAGAAATATAATTTACTTGATAGAGGGAATGAAGTTTTTGAACTCATTGATACGAATATATTGTGTGAAGCTCTTGAAAACAGTTTGTGCTGCAAAAAATGTCATGGAAACGTTTCTCTGAAAGTAGAATCCCATGTTGGCCTGGCTGCCCAGTTTAATTTAATATGCAGTGTTTGTAAATACAGCTGTAAGTTTCCAAGTTCGGTTTCAGTAACTGTAAATAATGGATACAAGAAAACTGAACTTTATAGTGTAAATATTAGGTTAGTTTATGGATTGCGAGCAATTGGTAAGGGGAAAGCAGCTGGTGATATGCTATGTGGTGTTCTAAATCTTCCAAGTGCACCTTCAAAGTTTGAAGCTTACAATTATGTACTAGGATCTGCAGTTGAAGATGTAGCACAGAAGTCAATGCAGGTTGCTGTGGAAGAAGCAGTGGAAGAAAATGACGGCAGTCGTGACCTCACAGTGGCGTTTGATGGCACGTGGCAGAAAAGGGGCCACACCTCCAACAATGGTGTTGTAACAGCAACTAGTGTTGATACTGGCAAGGTTATTGATGTTGCAATAATGTCTAAATACTGTAGGTGCACAGGCAGGCTGAAAAATGAACACAGTGATGACTGTATTGCTAATTATTATGGTAGTAGTGGTGGCAGGGATTTTGCTGGGGTGAAGAAAATTTTTCATCGCTCTTCACAGTGGTATAATGTTCGCTATGTCAAATATCTGGGAGATGGTGACTCTAAAGCATTCAAAGAAGTTTTGGAAAGCAAACCATATGGGAACAGTGTAAATATAAGCAAACTTGAATGTATAGGACATGTGCAGAAGAGAATGGGTGCCAGGCTGAGAAGGTTAAAATCAGTTATGAAAGGGAAAAAACTAGATGATGGGAAAACCTTGGATGGCAGAGGAAGATTGACTGATTCCATAATAGACCACATTCAGAACTGCTATGGCCTTGCAATCAGGCAAAATACAGGCAATCTTGAAGAAATGAGGAGAGCTATATGGGCTTTATATTTCCACACCGCATCCACGGATGAGCATCCACAACATGGTTTGTGCCCCAAAGGTGAAAACAGCTGGTGTAAATACAATAGGGGACTAACAACAGGAGAGAAATACATTCACCACCACAGTCTACCATCAGCCATCATGGCAGAAATAAAGCCCATTTTCAGAGATCTGGCTGACAGAAGTCTTCTGATGAAATGTCTTCACGGAAAAACGCAGAACCCCAACGAGTGCTTGAATAGTGTGATATGGCATCGTCTCCCAAAAACAGTGTTTGTCGGAATTAATACACTACATTTTGGTGTGTATGATGCTGTGGCAACCTTCAATTTGGAAATATAACTAAATGCCAGGTCCTTCAAAAGTTGGGTATGTGTGTTGGTTCCCGTACGGTACGTGCTATGTTCTTTTTAGATCAGCACAGACTAAGGCATGCTGATAATATAATCAAGACATTAGTGAAAAAAGCAAGACAGGTGCAGAGGGGTGCCAAAAGAAGACTTGAAGATGATTATGAAGACTGTGAAGGGGGTATTAGCTACGGATCAGGAATGTTTTAATCTTCTTTCTCCGTTTCCCGTAAGTTTACTTTTTACTTCATCTAGGAACATTATCTCACGTACTGGTCAACCTAGAAGTCTGAAATTTTTATGACGTAGTGACATAGGTCCCTATTACATACTGAAACAACGATTTTTTAATTACTTGATTTACAAAAGACTTAGGGGTGATAGTCTAGTAAAAAGCGATGGAAAAAATTTACTTAAAAATAAATGTACAATATCTCTGTAAGAAAATACTTTGACAATAAACTGTTGTTTCAGTATTGTTGTAACATATGAATGCACATACAGTAAAATTTTTACCTCTCTGTCTCCAGTAGTTTGTGAGAAAATGTTCCCTATAGTAGGCATATATTAACATTGCGGGGATAGGTGATTCCGTATCCCCTTAAACAGGCTTTTCTACTCTGAATCACGTTCAAATTTCGTCAACTGGTTTTTAACGGTTCCTACTGGTTTGATCCTGCATATCAGAGCAAAAATTGTGATAACACTGCACTCCAAAGGGGGGAGTAGGGGGGGGGGGTAATCATATTCAATGAGGTGGCAGCTTCATGATGTTCTTAGAGAAGGGTCGAATCGTCTGGAGGGTGCCTGCAGTGTCAAACGTTGTCAAGAACGTTGTCCAGTTGCTCATAATACTGTAAACTGTCGCTTTCTACTGCGAAATGTGTGTAAAAGAACACTGCAGTGGTCGAATGGGTGGTTTCATTCATGCCCTTTATTAGAAACCCAGAGGCTTTTGTGTCGATTCTGAGCACTGATTTGTCCAAACTGTTGTCCTTGGCCATCCATATGGAAACCGTATGGTTTTAATGCTCGGCACTGTGGTTCTGACCTCCATCAGAGAGACGTAAAGAAAAAGGTTGAGATGTTGGGTAAGGTGAGGTGTGAAGACCTTCTAGTGATATGATATGTATAGACACCACCAAACCAAATTCCGAAATTCTGCGCCACAAAGGGAGACAATGAAGGAGGTTTCGAACACGTAACTCTTTAATTTTGTTGTGTAGTGTATTAATCACCCCCTTACAATAACTCTCTTGTCACTTTGCAGCGCTATAGACGGTGTAGAGCTAGTTTCAACGGTTATGTGGCCCTCAATCTCTCACATACGTCAGGGAAATGTAGTGGTACGTATGTGCTAGTCAGCTGCATGGATTCTGCACGCTAAAGTAATAGACTTGACAGAATAGCAGAAGGGAGCTATCGTAGCTGAAAATGCCCATGACCAGACAGTGAATAACGTGGCTTGATTTGTCGGTGCAGCAATGTGGAGGGCCCAACATGTCTACAAGGAACTGTGTATCATTGGCAACCATATAATACAGCGTAAGAATTCTGGTAGTAAAAAGATCCTACCAACGGTGACCAGAGACGAGTTTCAGACATAGTCCATAAAAATCAGTTTCAAACCCATCAGCGATTGCTGCTGTCAGTGAACGCAGGTCTATTTCAACTAGTTTCTGAGCAAACCTTGCGAATGAAACTGCATGAAATGGACATCCGGATTTAAGGACCTTACAATAAGCTATTTTTCACAGTGGTACGTAAGGTTTCACGCTTTCAGTGGGCCAAATTACACAGAAACTGTCTGGAAAAGTATAATGTGTTCCGATGAGGCGTGATTTTGCCTCTTTAAAAGTTATCCAAGGCTCTGAGTGCATCGACAATACAATTTAATGTTTAATCCGCATTTTGTGGAGGACGTGGATCAGGTAGGAGGTGGTTCTGTAATGTTATTGAGCTGTTATTTGTACCATCTCTTGGACACACTCATTCAGATTAGGATAAATATGAACCAGGCTTTTAAATTCAATATTCTTGGTGACCAACCGTCGCATTTTCTTCTACATCTCCATTATGAACATGCTGTAGACATTCCCATCCTCCAAAACCACAACAGCTGAATAGCCATGTTTACAGGGCTGCACAAAAATATGTTCCTCGTTTGATGAACACTCGGGCACCCCGTCGTACCTCAACTGCCTTGCTAAATCAACCTATCTTAATCCCATAGGAAACAGCTACAATTGTTTGGAACAGCAGGTGAAACACAGCGCTCGATATCCCTGCATTTTGGAAGCTCTATAGGATCTAATCAATGAGTGACTTCAGTTGGATATAGCATACCTGAAGAAACTTTTGGACACACTTCCTCGCAATCTAAATGCTACAAGTAGTGTTACACAGTATTAGAATGATATCTTCTGGGTGAAAGGCGACTAATTTTTTTTGGTCCAATGTTCTTATCTTTGTGCAGATCACGTATTTCCATTAGACATCTACTGCACAGGTACTGTTCTATGTAATCATAGCAAGCTATTCAGCACATAAGAGTGCATCACTCGTTTTTCTCATAGATACTGTTATGAACAGTATCCCACATTCTTGTATGTGTTATTGAAGTGCTTAGGTTACCCACTTATACTGACATTAATTGTATCATACAAAACTGACATGTCCATTTTGACACTTAAAAATGTTCCAATTTTTTATGGGCTGCACATTCTTGTCCCATTTTAATGCTCTGGCTTAGTTTCATAACATTCAAAATTAGATTTTTCAGTTATCTTTGTTTCTTATGATTTTTATCTGTCATTAAGAAAATCATTGTATTAAACCTTATCTGTTATGTAATTGCAGAGAGACTAGACAGCATCTGCCACAACAGTGTAAGGTACTAATTGCAAAACTTCATCATCAAAGACGTCTAATGGGGGTGTCTCATGTCTTTCTGAATGGTGTAAGGGGCAGTCAAATGTAAACGAGCATGTCACACATATTGGTAATGCAAGTAGGTGTGTGTACAGAAGTGCCCTCTATTGGGAATCAGGCAGCAACAGTGCGAAGACACACCAAGAAACCATTTGTCAGAGTGCTTGATGTGAGGTCAGCGAGTCGTGTGCGTCCTACTTCACTTTGAATGGCGGGAAATAATAGCAGCGCGATGCAGTACGGTTTTGACTATGGAAGGCGTGTCAGGAAGCAAAATTAATACCCGAATGTCTACTGAGTATGGCGAACACAGTATGTCACGTGCTTGTGTGAAATAAACGATTTCGAGAAAGTCAGGTGTCACTGAAATATAAGTGTCAGCCAGGACAGGCTAATCTTGTTGTTACCCTTTTGTCATTGCTGCGGCGCGTAATGCGTCAGAAATGAGAGATGTCGGGCGACATTCAGCCCATTTTGAGCATCTTTCACAGTATTGCTCACACTATACGACAGAAGTTCTGAAGTTCCAGAAAATCTGTGTGCAGTTGGTTCCCCAGAGCCAGACAGGGCGGCAGAAGTTGAACAGAATGCCAACATCATTGCAGCACGTGGGATGGTATCATGATGAAGAATCTCATTTCCTGTCCCACATTGTTGTGAGCAATGAAACAGAGTCGACATTCTGAGAAAGAGAGCAAGTGTCAGAGCCAACAATGGAAGCACATGGATTCACCCCACCATATAAAGCTGTGTCTGCCAGCTCCATGAAAGTTGATGATGAACTTTTTCTTCGACTGCAAGGTCCTACTGCTCACAGACTTTCTGGAACATAGCGCCTCAATTAATCCACAGCAGTATGTGTACACTTCGCAAAAACTGGAGCATGCCGCGAAGTCCAAGCGTCCAGGAATATTGACGGATGGCATCAACCTGTTGCATGCTAATGCCAGCCCACATGTTGTCAACGTTGTTTCGACTATGCTGCAGAACTTTCTGTGGGAAGCCCTTACACAACCTCCATACAATCACGATCTCTCGCCACGAGATTTTTTTTTTTTTTTTTTAAAAAAGCCCTGAAGACAAACATTGGTGACTGTTGATTTGCTTTGGGCAAAGAAGTGCACATCTGGGAACAATCACAGTTCCGTAGGCAACCACTAACATTGACCATCTTGTCTCATAGTCGGGCAAATGTATTAACAGTTTACTTACTTTCTTTCCATCTGTCTCATTTTCATTTGACTGCATCTTATATATAATCATAAAGATAACTGGAACTGACTTTTATCACTCTCAAACAAAATTCGCCATCAAAAGTAACATTAAGAACAATATGCATTGAAGTAACCTAAACAGAAGGTGGCAGCAGAACTTTCTAAACCGGTGACATATGCTGGAGATATGGGAACCTCGATAGCTCTAGGTTTACGTGCAACCCAGCACCAGCAGAAAATTACTATGTGATCAAAAGTATCTGCACAAGCATTAGTAGACATTAATATGGGGTACACCCTCCCTTCACCTTTATAACAGCTTCAACTCTGCTGGGGACACTTTCAATGTGGTCTGAATGTCTGTGGACGAATAGCAACTCAATCTTCCTCCAGACAAGGTAGTGATATTGGTCATTGCAGCCTTGGGGAAAGTCGATGTGCTAATTCGTTCCAAAGATGTTCCACTGGGTTAATGAAGGTACTGTCGGAAGGCCAATTCATTTCAGGAACGTTGATGTTAAAAAAAAAAAAAAATTGCCTAAGAAATATCGCTTTATAACAGGGTGCATTGTCATGCTGCTAAAATAAATCATCATCTCTGAACTGTTCCTGCTGTAATGTGTTCAAAACATTCCGCATTTAGCGTTTTCGTAAGTGAAATAAGGAGTTTACATGGGAAGCACGAAAAATAAACCCTACTGTAGCATCACATCCTCCATACTTCACTGTAGGCACAACATAATGATGGCAATTAACGTTCTCTAGGCACTTGCCAAACCCACACCCTTCCATTGTATAGCCATAGGGAACAGCATGATGCATTACTCAAAATCACTTGCTTCCAGTCATTCTGTGTCTTGCTGTGTCGCTCTTTACACCACCCCCAAGTGACACTTAGAACTAACTACAGAAATGTGTGGCTTATGAGAAGCTGCTCGACTTCTGTACTCCGTTCTTTTTAACCTCCTACACACAGTAATTGTGCTAGCTAGTCTGCTGGTAGCACACTGGAGCTCACAAGTGATTTCTCCGATGATTTCACGCGACTGCTGCAATGCTCGACAGTCCTTGTCCATCAGCACATAAAGGTCTCCATGGTCTTAATTTAGCTGTGGTTGTTCCTTCATGTTTCCAATTCACAGTCACATGAACAACCGTTGATTTGGGCAGCTTTATAAGAACTGAAACATCCCTGATGGGTTTGTTACTCAGGTGACATCCAATGACTTGTTCACATTTGAAGTCACTGAGTTTTCCTGACTGGTGCATTCTGCAGTTACTGCTTCTCTATTGACAACACAATATTCCCCACCTCCTTCTATACTGCCAGGTCTGCCTTTTGTGGCATCAAGTGGTCAGTGCCACATTACATAAGTGTGTCCACATACTCTTGATAAAACAGTGGATATGAAATATCAATCTGTTCCAGTACAAACTATTCCAAAAATTAACTACTCAGCAACAAGCTGGCAACATTAAAGTTTATAAATTATCATTAGACACATTGCATTAGGTGTCCCTGCACGAGAAGTCATCCACAGACAGACAATCAATCAGTCACGATATATGCAACAACATGGCTATTTCTTATTTAAATGCGTATCCAGGTAGCAAGCTAATCACTGTAGAGCAAGTTTTACAACTGCACAGTATACATATGCAGCAGATTAAGTTACTGAAGTATCAACATACACTCGAAGAAGAAGAAGAAGAAGAAGAAGAAGAAGGAGGAGGAGGAGGAGGAGAATAAAGGACACACCACGAAGTAATGGGGCGAAAATCGGTAGATGTGAGGTACATGTACAGATAAACAATGATTACAACTTCAGAAAAATAGGACGAGTTATTCAAGAGAAAGAGCATGTCAATAATGTGTTGGTCCACCTCTGGCCCTTATGCAAGCAGTTATTTAACTTGGCACTGATCGATAGAGTTGTTGGGTAACCTCTGGGGGAGATCGAGTCAAATTCAGTCCAATTTGCGAGTTAGATTGTCAATATCTCGAGATAGTTGGAGTGCCCTGCCCATAATGCTTCAAACTTTCTCAGTTGGGATGAGATTCAGCGACCTTGCTGGCCAAGATAGTGTTTGGCAAGCATGAAAACAAGCAGTACAAACTCTTGCCTGATGCGGGCGGGCATTATCCTGCTGAAATGTACACCAAGAATGGCTTTCCACGACAGGCAACTAACTGGGCGTAGAATATAGTCGACACACCGCTGTGCTGTAAGGGTACTGGCTATGAAAATAAATGGCACCCCAGACCATCCTATCTGGCTGCTGGGCTGTATGGTGGGTGACAATCAGATTGGTATGTCACTACTGTCCTGGACATCTCCATCCTGCAGCAGAACTGCTTTCAGTGATGAGTTCGACTTCGAATTGAGCCCTGATGACCAGTGAAGATGTCTCTAGAGACATCCCAGACAGCAATGGCATACCAACCTGACTGCTGTATGCTGCTGCCGTGAGCATCTATGGGATATCGTTGAAGGACATTGAAACCATGAGCAGGCGACATGGTGCTGGATGTACACACCTCATCACAGAATGTGTAGGTTGGAAGCTTGCCAGCTGTGTTATTATAGGCGCCCATCTGTGGCAGTTCTGATGACAGACTACAATGCTGGTGCAGGTACAGAGGTTTCAGGGCACAGCATTCAAAGCAAATTGTTGAACATGGGGCTCTGCAGGTGACAACCCCGAAGTGTTTCCAAATTAACGCAACGAAATGGTCAGTTACTGTTACAACAGACACAAGTTCATAGAGATTGGCCTATGGATCAATGAAAACTTGCTAATTGGTTTACTTTTACACCAGGTCGATGGTCCTTTCTGGATATGCTGACATCAAGATGAACGACTTCTCGAAACATGTATCACACCACAGATACAAGCTGGTGGGGCAGTGTTACGCTATGAGGGACATTCATGTGGGCTTCCACAGGACCTGTGGCAGTAACCCAAGACACCATAACAGATGTGGACTATGTGAACAATGTTATGAAACACCTACATCCTTCCTTCTGTGATGTCTTCACTGACAGCGATGGTGTCTTCCAGCAGAACAGCTGTCCATTTGATAAAGGCAGAACTGCACTACAGTGGTTTGAGGAGCATGATAGTGAACCCAAAACCACCAGCCCATAATTAACGGGAACTGAGTGACCTGTGTGTAGACGTCTGATACCACATAGTTTTGTATGCTTAATGACGACTTGTCGAATCCACGCCAGTCACAATTGCTGTTTTACTGCATTGGACCAACACACTATTAAGAAAGTGACAATGTTTCGGCTCATCAACGTAAGTTGCAAGTATTGCGAAATCACAATCCGTTCAGTTATTGATTTGTTGCTATTATTTTCATCTTTTCAAAGAATGTTGTGGGAATTTATGGGAGCTTTAAAGGATAGAAATTTTAGATAAAAAGTACAAGCCGAATAGATCTACTGATTTTAAATTAATGGTATCAATGAATGTAAAATCTGTGAAGTGCAGCAACATGAAATGATATCGATGAAATCCCAACAGAAATGCTGACTGTGCAATTTAATACACTGAGGTAACAAAATTAATGAGATAGCGATATGCACATACACAGAAGGAAGTATTGCCACATACACAAGGTATAAATGGGCAGTGCATTGAAGAGCTGCCATCTGCACTGAGGTGATCATGTGAAAAGGTTTCCAATGTGATTATTACTGCACAATGGGAATTAACAGACTTTGAGTTCAGAATGATAGTTGGTGCTAGATGCATGGGACATCCCACTTTGGAAATCGTTACGGAATTCAATATTCCAAGATCCACAGTGTCAAGAGTGTGGTGAGAATACCAAATTTCAGACATCACCACGGACAACACAGTGCTAGATGGCCTTCACTTAATGACCGAGAGCAGCGGAGTTTGCATAACGTTGTCAGTGCTAACAGACATGCAACACTGTTTGAAGTAAACACAGAAATCAATGTGGGACGTACAATGAATGTATCCGTTTGAATAGTGTGTCGAAATTTGGCGTTTATGGGCAATGGCAGCAGTGGCCAACTTTGCTTCCATCACCTCACCTGAAGCCCCTCTCTCGGGCTTGTAACCATATTGATTAGTCCCTTGGTGAATGGAAAATCGCAGCCTGCTCGGATGAATCCCAGTTTCAGTTGATAAGAGCTGATGGTAGGGTTCAGACACCACAACACATTGGACCCACGTCGTTACCAACACACCATGCAAGCTGGGTCCTCTGGTCTAACTGAACAGATCATTAACTGGAAATAATAATGTTCATCTACTTGGAGACCAACTGCGACCATTTGTGGACTTCATGTTCCTGGGCCTTAATTGTTCATGATTGGTTTGAAGAACATCATGGACAGTTCAAGTGAATGATATGGCCATCCAGATTGCCCAAGACGAATTCCATCAAACATTTACGGAACATAATCGAGACATCATCAGTTCATGCACAAAACCCTACACCGGAAACACTTTCGTAGTTATGGATGGCTGTAGTGGTGACATGGCTCAAAATTTCTGCAGCAGACCTCCAAGGACTTGTTCAGTCCATGACACAGAGTTGGTGCACTATACTGGGTAAAAGGAAGTATCCCATAACTTTTGTCACCTCAGTGTATGGATGAAGGGGCAGGAGGCACACTCCATATTCCTAGATTTCCGAAAAGTATTTGACACAGTATCCAACTGCAAACTGTTAATGAATGTATGGGCATATGGAATAGGTTCCACCGATGTGGGAGTGACTCAGAGATTTCTTAAGTAACAGAACCTAGTACGTTGCCCTCAACAGCAAGTGTTCATCAGAGACAAGGGTATCATCAGGAGTGCCCCAGGGAAATGTGATATTATTTTCCATATACATGAATCACCTGGCAGACAGGATGCGCAGCAACCTGCAGTTATTTGCTGATGATGCAATGGTGTACAGGAAAGGGCTGAAGATGATCAAATGTAAGATGATAAAAGATGACTTGGCTAAAATTTCTAGTTGGGATGATGAATGCCATTCGGCGTTAAATGTAGAAGAGTTAATGCAGATGAGTAGGGAAAACAAACCTGTAATGTTTGGATGTAGCATTAGTAGTGTCCTGCTTTACAGAGTCACGTTGTACAAATATCTGGGCGTAAGGTTGCAAAGCGATGTAAGATTAAACGAGCATGTGACGACTGTGGTAGGGACTTCAGTTTATTGGGAGAATTTTAGGACAATGTGGTTCTTCTGTAAAGAATACCGCATGTAGGACGTTAGAGCGACCTATTCTTGAGTACTGCTCGAGTAGTTGCGATCCGCACCAGGTCGGATTAAAAGAAGACATCGAAACAATTCAGAGGTGAGCGGCTAGATATGTTACTGGTAGATTAGAACAACATGCACGTATCACAGAGACGCTTTGGGAACTCTAATGGAAATTCCTGGAGGGAAAACAATGTTCTTCTTCAGGAATACTATTGCGAAAATTTAGAAAACCGACATTTGAAACTGACGGCAGACCGCTCCTATTGCTGTCAACATACATTTCGCGCAAGGACCACGAAAATAAGATACGAGAAATCAGGGCTCATACGGAGACACATAGAAAGCAGTTTTGCTGTCGCTCTATCTGCAAGAGGAACATGAAAGGAAACAACTAGTAACAGTACAGGCTACCCTCCACCATTCACCGTATGGTGGCTTGCGGAATATGTATGTAGAGATAGATGTAGAAGTAGATGTGAAGAGAGAGGTGCAAACGGTAAGTCGTTTGTTCGAACTGGCCCTGGATATGTGAAACAACTGCACTTTTACAGCATGATCCACCTAAGCAATAGACGTCTGCTCGGTTATAGCCATTTTTGTATGCTACCACCGGGACGAAATGACATTGCAGTGATGACACAGTGACAACAGCATGGATTTACAGTCATGGATCGAGGAATAGGTTTATTCTCACAGACAGAAGATAGGAAAGCGAGGGATTGGAAACCTCATGTACCCCTCCTAGTTGTTAAACCGTCTTCCTTTCATGTCCTCGATCAGTATTTTTGTCTCCTCTGTGACTGCACCCTTGGTGCGGTGCCTATCTCACCACCACCTCAGTACGGTCCTGAATATAGAACTCATAATCTGAGAATATAATGCTTTATAAGGTTTCAAATATCTTATTCAGCAGCGAGGCAAACGTTTACTATGAGTAAAAACAAAGCTTCTGCGACTTCGTTCCTTCCTTTCTCGCCATACTGTAAATCGTAATACGTTTTGAGTTTCAAAATGTATCTTGTGGCCAGTTCGCCCAGTGTGTTGACAAAAAGTTACTAGATGAGCAACACTGCGTCATTATTAACCTTCGTAATTGTCAGCCAAACCTACCTATTAACTGCGACATTGTGAAGACATGCCTTAGAAACAGCTAGGTAAAACCACCTACATTGGAAAATGTGCGTTGCCATAAGTCAGGCATCTTGAGTATGAGCATAACTTACTTGCTCACATATCTTTTTCGAAATCAGGAGACTTAATATCTAAATGATATGGAAAAAAACCGCTAATACAAAGTTCTTGGGCGATTGAGCCCCGTCAGACTTAAGATACATCTCAGGCTTTCAAGTATCATAGTCACAGTCCCTATTTTCATGAAATAGAATCTTACAAAGGCACTCTGCACCTTGTGACCTTATATTTACATGGGCCCTTCATGCTGTTGGTAGGTTTTCTTCAGTGGCCAATCTAAATTGCTTTCAGTGGCCAACCTATGATCACCGCTTAATATCTCAGGCCAACTAGTACTTCTAATTCATTGTTTAACTCCTGACTCTTACATTAATGACATGAACTTCATGCAGTACTCAAATTTTTTTCCAAATAATGGTAGTTCAAAACTTGCAAGTAACGGCTTCTCTGAAACATCACCATCTTAGTGAGTGTGTGAAACAATATCGTGTAGGGCCCCCATGAGCACGCAGAAGTGCCGCAACACTACGTGACATGAACTCAACAAATGTCTGAAGTAGTGATGGACGGAATTGACACCATGATTCCTGCGGGGCTGTCCATAAATCAGCAGAGTACGTGGGGGTGGAGATCTCTTCTGAACAGCACGTTGCAAAGCATCTCAGATATGCTCAGTAACGTTCAGGTCTGGGGAGTTTAGTGGCCAGCGGAAGTGTTTAAACTCAGAAGTGTGTTCCTGGAGCCACTCTGTAGCAATTCTGGACGTGTGGTGTGTCGCATTGTTCTGCTGGAATTGCCCAAGTCCATTGGAAAGCACAATGGACATGAATGGATGCAGGTGACCAGACAGGATGCTTACGTACATGTCACCAGTCAGAGCCGTATCTAGATGTATCAAGGGTCCCAGATCGCTCCAACTGCACACACCCCACACCATTACAGAGCCTCCACCAACGAACAGTCCCCTACTGACATGCAGAGTCCGTGGATTCATGAGGTTGGCTCCAAATCTGTACACGTCCATCCGCTTGATTTTAAACTAGACTCGTCCGACCAGACAACATGTTTCCAGTCATCAACAGTCCAATGTCGGTGTTGCCGGGCCCAGGCGAGTTGTAAAGCTTTGTGTTGTGCAGTACTGAAGGGTACACGAGGGGGCCTTCGGCTCTGAAAGGCCATATCGATGAGGTTTCGTTGAATGTTCGCACGTTGATACTTGATGGCAGAGAATTGAAATCTGCAGCAATTTGCGGAAGTGTCGCACTTCTGTCACGTCGAACGATTCTTTTCAGTTATCGTTGGTCCCGTTGTTGCAGGATCTTTTTCCGGCCGCAGCGATGTTGGAGATTTGAGGTTTTACCGGATACCTGATATTCTTGGCACACTCGTAAAATGGCCGTACGTGAAAATTCCCACTTCGTCGCTACCTCTGAGATGATGTGTGCCATCGCTCGTGTGCCGACTATAACACAACGTTGAAACTCACTCGAATCTCGATAATCTGCCATAGTAACAACAGTAACCGATCTATCAACTGCGCCAGACACTTGTTGTCTTATATAGACGTTGCCGACCGCAGCGCCGTATCCTGCTTGTTTTCGTATCTCTGTATTTGAGTATGCTTGCCTATACTAGTTTCTTTGGCCCTTACGTGTATATACAGCACTATTTCATACACACTGCCTGAATAACCACGTCTATTACAATATCACTTCTGGGATTTGTGGAGAAGCGCCAGCCACAGATCAAATCCACCTAGCAGACTAACAACACGAACCAGTGTGCTGGCCAGTCAGCATGTTTGGTTTTTTAGGCGATTTCCAAGATCCGACTGGTTGAATGCTGGACTGATACCCATGTCCATGTATCACTTCATTTACATGATTCATAAACAGTTTGAAAACGTTCGCACTTTTTCACGTGCAGTAACCCACTTGAAGACAGTTGGTGTACACAAATTCCGTCCCCAGTGGCAGAGGCGGGGGGGGGGGGGGGGGGGGTGAGCAGCAGCAGCAGCAGTGGCAGCGACGACACGGGGAAGGTACCCGACGCCAGCCTCTACCACTAACATTGTCAGAGTACGAAACTTATTAATGTGACGATCCTGTGTAGATACTGGATAAAAGAACAGGAAAAAGAAGATGGGGGGGGGGGGGGGCGCACACACTCATAAACGAAACTTGGAAAAATACTGCACTACGAAGACAACGAATGTAGTATTGTCTATGGTTTACCAGTGCGTAGGAGAATGGTTGTCAGAAATGTGTCGTCTGTGTCACTAACCCAGAAACGAAAAACTGGAGAGCAGATGACAGGTCTTAAAGGATAAGCATCTAGTCGCAATCATTACATTATCAACAATGTTGTTTAATATCATCTGTACTAACGTAACTGGTTACACCACTGCAGCTAGAACTTCACAGAACAATGTGCCCACGATAGAACATTTTCGTTTCATGATGCAGTTTCCTTTGTTAGACAAACTGCTGATCTCTCTCCATATAGCTTCATAAAACATCAATTGTCTCGAAACTCAGCATATGGCATCATTTGTGAGAGAACTTCTAAAAAAGTTTCAAGGCAACGCCCTGTATTAACTTACAACTGTATCCCTATACTTCAGACGATAGCCATCAAATAACAATTTAAAAGCTATCAAGGGCAGTTTCGACTACAACATACATTGGGTGTTAAATATAATACAAGAGCGCTGTAATCAGCAGTGCACGGGAACCAACAACAGGGAAGAAGGATCAGACTGTTGCCTATGCTCCAACCCATTCCTTGGACTATGGCAGGTGGTACACAGATTTTAGCAGAACTAGACGTCTCAGAAATTGCCTAAACAGTTTCAGTAGAACACTGACTGATAAATTTAAATACTGTTGTCTACCGTCAGTACTGACTGACAGTTGGTCTATGCATGATGAATGGGCTTTTTTTCTTTTTTTATGAAGCAATAATTGTGCCCTCTGGGTATAAAGTTATTTATCAAAAAATGCCTGATTATGTATTTATTGCCATCCTCTATTACTCCATATCCTCCACTCTCTCTGTCCACCTCCTCCACACCCCGCCGCCCCTCCACCATTTCTGACGATTTCCTCCTCCCTCCTCCCCCCCCCCCCCCATCTGCGTCCATCTACTGTTTTCTCTATCTGTATGTCCATATCGTCCTCCCCCTTCTGTCTCCACCTTATAATCCCCCACCCCCAAACTCATGGCTGGTCGTTCTTACCTCCACTGTATGTGTGTACCAAATTTGGTTGAAGGATTTCCCGCGGTTTAGGTAGCGCTTTTTTACCTGTGGATTTGCCTATGTACACACATGTCAAATATATTTTCCATGTATTTAACATATTTCACATGTAAATACACACATATTTCACCTGCACCTATTGCGAAATGACATACTTAGTTCCTGAACTGCCGTATTTTACGGACTATGAGACACTTTTTTCCTTCTAAAAATTCAGAAATTCCAAAATTCAGATGCGTGCTACACTTAAAAACGTCCAATGTTTAATTTAAAATCTCCGCCGGTCTTAAAAATGGCCTTATATTCAATGTCTCAGGAAACCTGTCTATCTGGCAACATTGGATTCAACTGGCAGCACAAAACATGAATTGCACGGATTCACATGCTTGCTAACACTGTCTCCCTCCCGCCACGCAATCACAAACCCAGAACACTGTCTAGCCTATGCTGTGTCATTGCAGTCAACAGCGCCAGTGAACTTAAAACTGAAAGTGATTTGTGTTATTGGTAACAGAACAATATTTTTGTAGCAGCTGGTTTCGTAATGTGAAAAAATTAAATGCAGACTATAAATGAAAAGTAGCAACATATGCAGAACAACATGGAAACAGAGGCATTTCGGCTCTCCACCAACAGAAAAAAAATCATTTTCGATTGACAGGCTAAAAAAATATAAAAAGAGGAAGACTAAATATATAGGACTGAATGCAAGAAGATGACGTACTGAAACGGATTCAAGGACACCGTTATAAACCCATTGAAAACAAAAATCATTCAAATACACGCTCGTAGGCTAGCGCTGCAGTGGAACTTAACCGACTTTAAGGGTGGAGTTGGTTTGTGCTACAGGTTTATAAAGTGTCATGGACTTAGCATGTGAATCAAAACCAAAATATCTCAGAAAATGCCACAACAGTATGAAGAGAAAATATTATCTTTCCAACGCCTTATTATTCAACATCGAAAGAAAACCAGTGTGGAACAAAGCCAAATAGTGAATAGGACTGAAACTCCTCTGACATTTGATGAATCAAGTAATAGAATTGTTGCCACCGAAGGTGCTAAAACTGCAACTATAAAAACACGTCGACATGAAAAAAATGCACTATGCTGTTGTCCTTTCACGGTGTGCTGATGGTATTAAGCTTAATCAAGTGATCATTTTCACGCGCAAACGATGCCAAAACCTTCTGAAATATCCCCAGGTAGTGGTCGTGGTGGTGTTGCCGTACATGACAAGGGTTGGATGGACAGAGCTAATATGAAATTATGGTTTAACGGAATGTGGGAGTTATGGAAAGGTACTTTATTGAAGAACAGTTCTCTTCTTGTGCTAGATCAGTTTAGTAGTCATTTGAAAAATTCTTTGAAAGAGAAACAGGGAAATACAGAGCTGCTTGTTATTCCGGGAGGACTTACTCCACAACTGCAACCACCTGATGTCTCGATAAATACACCATTTAAAGGGTATATGAGAGAGGAATTGAACAAATGGATGACAGATGAAACCCAACACGAATTCACAGCGAACGGAGCTCTAAAATGACCTGCAATCAAACAAGTATGTCAGTGGATAAAACAGTTGTGGACCATCTTATATATGAAGATGGAAACGAAGATGAGAAAGAGGAATAAGAAGAAGAAAGTTCGGGAGACGAAAAAAATGGCTCTGAGCACTATGGGACTTAACATCTGTGGTCATCAGTCCCCTAGAACTTATAACTACTTAAACCTAAGGTTGGTTGGTTGGTTTGTGGGATTAAAGGGACCAGACTGCAACGGTCATCGGTCCCTTTTTCCAAAAAAAATTAAAACCACCCAAAGAGAATAAAAACGAACAAAACAGGAAAGAGGGCAGACGACACAGGACAAGAAATACTCCGACAAAGAACAGACAAGACAAATTAAAATCACACCAAGTGTGATGGTGGTTGGCCGACCATAGAGAAAAAAGGGAAAAGTCAACCACCGAGAAACGCATTAAAAAAGCAGACTAAAATCGTAGGCCATAGGCCAGAATCAACACAAAAAACACACACATTTACATTAAGCGATAAAATCCCCCTGCCCGAATAAAACGCAAAACTAAGTCCTCTATGGTAGAGTCGTCAGTTAAAAGCGCAGGGAGCGTATCAGGCAGCGCAAAAGTCTGCCTGAGCACAGTTAAAAGGGTGCACTCCAACAGAATATGGACCACCGTCAAGGACGCCCCACAACGACAAAGAGGTTGATCCTCACGACACAGTAAATAACTGTGCGTCAGTCGGGTGTGGCCAATGCGGAGCCGACAAAGGACGACTGAGTACCTGCGGGTGGCTCGCATGGATGACCGCCAAACAGTCGTCGTCTCCTTGATACGACGGAGTTTGGTTGGCACAGGCAGGTTGCGCCATTCAGTGTCCCAGAAATCGAAAACTTTGCGGCGTAATAGTGCCCGCAAATCAGTCGCCGGGAGGCCAATCTCCAGAGGTGGTTGACTGGTGGCCTCTTTCGCCAGGCGGTCAACATTCTCATTGCCGGGTATCCCAACATGGCCTGGGGTCCACACAAAGACCACAGAGCGGCCGCGACGTGCAAGAGTATGCAGGGACTCATGGATAGCCAGCACCAGACGAGAACGAGGAAAACACTGGGCGAGAGCTCGTAAACCGCTCAGGGAATCGCTACAGATAATGAAGGACTCACCTGAGCAGGAGCGGATATACTCTAGGGCTCGAAAGATGGCGACCAGCTCAGCAGTGTAAACGCTGCAGCCAGCCGGCAAGGAACGTTGTTCGGAATGGTCCCCTAGAGTTAGCGCATAACCGACTCTACCAGCAACCATCGAGCGGTCAGCGTAAACAATGCCAGAGCCCTGATACGTGGCCAGGATGGAATAAAAGCGGCGGCGGCGGCGGCGGAAGGCCTCTGGAGAGACTGAGTCCTTCGGGCCCTGTGCCAAGTTGAGCCGAAGGCAAGGGCGAGGCACACACCACAGGGATGTACGCAGAGGTGCCCGGAAAGGAGGTGGAACAGGGAAAAACCCAAGCCCGGAGAGAAGCTCCTTGACGCGTACGGCGATCGGACAACCCGACCGGGACCGACGGTCTGGCAGATGGACGACTGACTGCGGGAACAGGACACGGCAATTTGGATGCCCGGGCAAGCTAAAAACATGGGCAACATAAGCAGCCAGTAATTGTTGGCGTCGTAACCGCAGTGGAGGGACACCTGCCTCCATAAGTATGCTGTCCACAGGGCTGGTTCGGAAGGCACCAGTGGCAAGTCGGATCCCGCTGTGTAGTATTGGGTCCAGCACCCGCAACGCAGATGGGGATGCTGACCCATAAGCCAGGTTCCCATAATCCAGACGAGACTGGATTAACGCCTGGTAGAGCCATAGGAGAGTATTAAACCTAAGGACATCACACACATCCATGCCCGAGGCAGGATTCGAACCTGCAACCGTAGCAGTCCCGCGGTTCCGGACTGAGCGCCTAGAACCGCTACACCACCGCGGCCGGCAGTTTGGGAGACGATTTTCTGGAATTTTAAAGGTCAGTCCATATCTATAAACTAAGAATTTTGCTTAGTCTGGCTTTGCAATCTATTAATGAAACTGGTAAAAAAACGTTATTTTCCAAAAAAAAATTGCTTAAAAAATAAGGTGTCTTATAGTCCATAAAATACTCTGTATCGTAAAAAACATAATTTTGGTGGTGCATTCAGTGGTATATGTGAATACTGTATGCAAATTGTTTTGCAAATGTGGCTAGTATCCCGAAAGAATGCTATAGCTGTCATACAGGATGACTAAGACTCAATTTGCCCTCTGTGTTCCTTGCAGTGTTGAAAGTACTTTATGGGAAACTAACCCCCCTCCCCCCATGTGTCTGTGCATTGTGCAGCCAGTGACAAGTATCACTGGTGAGCAGGGGAAAGGTCGGTATAATTTTGTAAAAGACCCTGCAATGGCATCTTGTGACTTAGTAGGGAAGAAACAGTTTAGACTCTCCTGCTTGCTCTTTAGTTTGCAGATGTACGAAGGAGGGAAGTACGTGATCACAACCTCAAGTGTCAACCTCCCACCCATCTGCCCCCACCAACCCATCAAACACCTAGGACACAATTTATTCCTTAATAGGATTCTAGAGCACTTAAATGTCGCACACAAACTTAATATTTGTCATAACTCATTTCATTTAATAAAGAAACATCAATTTTATAGCATAATTTTAGCAATCTCTGATTACTCTATTCCCTGAAATAGGTAAGACATTTGTCATAGAGAACAAACGAGTTTGACTTTTTTGTAGGAACTTTAATGTAGGGAGGCAATGTGTTCCTAGTATCATTCTGCATCATAACGTAAGAAACTTGTATCTGTATTCCATGCAGTGTTAAATAACTTTTTTGGAAAACTAACAACCCCCCACCACTACATATCTGTGCACTGCATAGCCAGTGAGAATTACTGGAGAAACCAATGTTTCAGCCACTCTTACAGTGGCTGCTTCTGCATCTACTGGTGACCTGTAGACCCAGAAGAATGCCACTATAACCATGGTGAAACACTGGTTTCTCCAGTACATTTTTTACATTATGACGCTGTACAATACTTGGAAAACCCACAGAAGCAATTAAATTTAAAGTAGTTTGATTTTGTACTAGGAAAAATTTTCACTAGAAGCTGCAGTTTTAAAGCTATTCGAGAGAAACATAAAACAACCTTTACAGGCCCCCACCACAACCCCACCAGCCAGGATTTTTATTATGTTCTTCAGTGGCACTCCCTCCTACCAATCTGCACAAATTTGTGACTACACAATTGTTTTTTTCTCTCATTTGATCTTTGTCTGTTGACTCTGCTACATTTCACAGACAATATAGCCTCACAGATATTAGTAAAAAAAGAAAAAACAACAATGTCAAATATTACCACTGCATAGAAGCCTATGGAAACTTACCTCATTCATTCGAATGTGCACAGGTGCAAATAAAAAGCAGTTACACTTACCACTCACCACTGCACAAAACACACTGTATTACTCACTTCAAATGCATGCCAAGTTTACGTATAGTCTTACCTGCCACATTTGTTCATTACAACCAACAGTACAATGTCCTGAGTACAATCCATATGAGAACACTACTGCACAGTTAAAAGGCATGCACAAACAAAAGTTACCGTAAAATCATGATGCATATGAAAACAGCAGTTTTCTGCAGACACTGTAGAATAAAACGAAGTTATAGTGGGAAGCTGTTGAATACAGTGCATTTATCAGTTTTAACAGTCTAAATTTTTAGATAAGGAAAATTTTCAAATTTGTGAGACATACCAAGATTTTACTGAACAATGTGTTGGAGTATGTTAAGACTTTTGTAAGCCAAGATTCATATGGTACACTAACTTAAAATTAGTTGTGCGTTTCAATAAACAACCAAGCCACCAAATGACTATACTATCCTGAAGTATTGTGCGTGACATTACAATGTTTGTGGGTACTTTTTATTGTCCTCCGCTTGTAACAACACAGATACGTCATTCTGTCCCAGCACCACAATAGGCATCCCCCATTGCACCTGAATGATGCCCAGTAATGTAAAATTTGTGTAATGTCTGCAAAGAATACTCTGATCTCTCCAGATTGTCTTTCATTAAACTACATCACACTTACATATAACACCAAGCATTTTTTTCAAAAACTATAGGACTGGTCCCAGTTTAAACCCTGAGGATTCCAACAATCTACATACTGAGGGGAGTTCAGAAATGAAGTTGCACACATTGTTCCCCACATTGTGCAACAATAGTGGTGCATCATCAGAAGAAAGTAAATGTTCCAGGTTCCCCCCCCCCCCCCCCCCCACACACACACACACACACACACACACACACACACACACACTCTTGCTGCAGAATGGATAACAGGTGCATGACAGTTTAGAACAGAAAGGGCCCGATAACTGGAAAAAGTCTCCATAGTTAAAAGTACGTAGGACTGTACATTTAAACCAAACACTGATTCACTGGGTAACTGACTTATATGGACGAAATGCAATGTCTTGTCCAATCATAGTGAAATGGTGCCAACAATTTGACCAAGGCTGCACAGGCAGAGGTGATGCTTATACAGAACGAAGGCCACCAACATCAACCACAGATGACTATGTTAAGACAACTGAGGAAATAATTCGCAACAATAACAGATTTTCAGAAAATGATGTTCAAACAGCAGTTTTTGAAAGGTTCCATGGCCACAGAGTGGATTTCTACTGTCAAACAACTGAATAATTTGTAGAACATTCTGACCATTGTTAACAGATTAGGTGAGTAGGTTGAAAAGTTGCATCATGTATCTGAGTCACTTAGAAGGGTAGTGCTGTGTTACTTGGCCTGCCATAAGAAGGTGTAACTTACTTTTTGGAGTCCCTTGCAGCTGAGAGCCATATTTAAGACATTTATGAAGTAACAGTAAATCAGATATAAAACGTTCTTTAGTGGTAAAAATTCAAAGAGATGGAAGCGGACGCTCCAGAGTCGCACCATCTTGTGGATGTAGACACATTAAATTTTTCCTACTTCTAAAAACTTAAAATTTGTGTGGAAGTAACAAATATTTGCATGTACTAAAAAAACATCTGTCTAGAAGGTGGTCAGAAAATTCTCTTATTTACTCTGCAATATATATTTTGAAAATAATTATTTTGTTCCTAAGATGTTATTAAGTCAATCCCTAAGTGTAAGAAGGGATGCTTCACATGGGTTCATACTGTGTTCTAGCATTAATCTGCACTATATTAGACACACGACAATATTTGTGATCAACAGTCCAATGTACAATTATTGCAAACACTATCTCAAGTTTTGTAATTTACCAGCATACCACTGATGAACGTAAAGACATGGACTGCACAGAGTTAAGAGAAATACAAATGGCACAACAACAGTAGGGTGGTGATGGAAACTAGTCATGCATTGATGAAGAAACGATCTTAGCATTTGCTTCAGAGATTTACAGAAATCAAAGATGGCTGGACACGGACCTCAGCTTTACTAATCAGAAATACAAGTCCAGTAGCTTGGCTGGAATCACAGTATTTGCCAGGAACTAAATATCACTATTTACACAATAGCAGTATTAAGAGAGTTCAAAAGACTAAATATCCAAAGTATAGACTGAGTATACACTAAGTCAGCTCCACAGCAAGCAGAAGATGTTGATGGGACAAAACCATAGGAAGCACTGATAATACAAAGCAATATGACGAGCTGAACATGCAAGTTTTAGCAAAATGTCAATCCATAATTTTTTTCTCATAATGTAAGATGGGAGAAGGCATAACAGGCATACTGACGCATCAAAAAACCCAGAAGAACTGTATTGCAATATCATTAACTTTTGCAATTAGAAGTCTTGCCATATCTCTTTCTAGTGGTTTTATTTTGCTTTCTTGTTTATGGCAGCTGTGTGAAAAATCAATAACTTCATATCTTAGCATGACATCCATACAGCTCTTGTATAACATTCTAAATAGATAGGGTTATAGAAGCCATTATATGACTAGGATATTAGGATTACTACAAATGTATTTATGTTTTGAATGTTAAAATGTTTGTCACTTTAATCCAATAATCTGCAAGAGAGGTGTTGATTTATGTCATATGCAATAACATTTGAGCGAGGGGAAAACTACTTTTCTGGCAGTGGAAAACAACTTTTTACCCAAAAGCTGCACTTTTTGACATCATCTTCCTTCATCAATGCCTTTGTCACATGTTTTTCCTCGCCCATCTCTGAAATACAACTCTATAACGTTTGCAAAGCACCACTCTGCATCTTCCAATACATCTTTCAATAGGAGGATACTGAAGTAGTAGTAGAAATCCCCAACTTTCACTCTGCGAAACCACCTTCATCAACACGCAGATTGCTTCATTTTTCTTCTTTGCAATTCAGGCCACTTTGGTTTTCTTTAAATCAAGCTGGTATAGAAAATGTCACACACACACACACACACACACACACACACACACACCACTGGCACAGGGCCAGCAGTTTCCACTCGTTTCCTCAAATGTTGCTTCATTTCTGGGATGAAGTGATGTATCCATAGTAGCAAAGTGGCCCACAAAAATTAAATTTTTGTAAATGGTCTAGACTTTTTGAGAATCCATTTTTGCATTAACTTTCAGTCAGTAGCCAACCAATATGGTATCAATCTTATCACAGTTAATTATTCATGTAAAATGTGTGATAGTCTTCTGACATGTCTATTACATCCACCTTTAATAGCCAAATGTTAAAATCAGAAATGTACACTGTCATAATGTTTCCATTTATAGCTGCAGTTCTGAAATGTCCAAGTGGATCATCTTCAAGGATGACCCATGTTAAATCAGCCACGTTTCATAACAGTTTTTTATGAAACACCTACAATATCATGAATTTAAAATTTCTTATAAAGTAAAGTATCCTACAGACCAATTTATGCATATGTTTTGGTACAACTAATATCTACATAAAAAAGATTTATTGATTTTGTGCCATACCAAGAAAATTTCCCCTTGTGCTCATAAAACCTGTTTGTAGTTTTAAGGCAGTTTAACAAAATGTTGCCCTAACAAGTTTGTATTATTACTACAACTAATATGTTATTTGTTTATGCAGCTAACTACATTAATAGATCACCTTACCAGGATTTGTATGAACATGCAGGGGACAAAACTACAGACAATAGTTCCTGGACAATTTTCAATAACACTTCTACCTATCATCTAACTTGTTCTATTGTTAAGCTTAAAATGATATGGATTTCCACTTCATAATGAAAGTACTTATGAGTAGTGAGGGGGGGAGAAAATTTAACAGACAGTGAAGACAGAGTTCATGTACATAAACAAGATTCACATCAAACACACAAAAAATTTCTGCCACAAATAACACAACCAGAACAATTTTGTGCCATGACATTAAGTTCCCAGTTACTTACTCCGCCTATAAAATCTTTCCAGTGTAAAGATACACACACTGTTCACTAAAGTGTTGCAGTTTTCTGAAGATTCACAGAAAATACTGAGAAGTAAGTACTGCTGATTTCTTAGCTATAAAATTTCTCTGCATATCAATAATGATTAAGAATTTGGACAGCTACATCATTTAAGTCTGTTTTAATGTAATTGCTTCTGATACTATCCACTGACATGAATCCATACATTTGCCAAACTTCAAATGGCCACCACTTTAATTACATTTACTATGTCAGACATGCAACATCTATACAACTATTAGTATTCAGGTAATTCACCTACTTACAACTTCTAGCACACTCCTAGCACTTCAGGACGAATAATTCAGTACAGCATAAAGACTATTTCCTTTTACTCCCCCCCCCCCCCCTCTCTCTCTCTCTCTCTCTCTCTCTCTCTCTCTCTCTCTCTCCCCACACACACACACACACACACACACACACACACACACACACACAGTGACACAATACTGCACAAAATATACTCTGCATTAAAAAAATCATTTACTCATTCAAAATAGGCAAATGTTTAAAATTTATTAGAGATGAAGCAACCTATGTCTAAATATGCCACAAGTGAGCTGTTATAAAGCAAGACAACTTCTCCCATTAGATGCTTTAAGGGGAAACATGCTAAATCGGCCCAAGAAATAGAAATTTCTTTGCAATTCAAATACTCTGCAGTTTTCTTTGTTAAAATGAACTATGTTTCATACAAATCTGATGATTATTTTCCACAATATTGTCAATTTTACAACATGTAGCATATCAAGTACTACACCCATTTTTGCGCTATTCTAAGATTTGAGGCATATGACTGCTGTCTCCACGTGATTTAAGCATCTCTCATTTACATTTCAATGGTTTCCCAACCTGCAACATTGGTGGCAATTGAACATTGTTAATGACACGAGATGAAGATATGTTTGTTGGCACACAGGAATTGCTGTTGTAATTTTCATCATTTGTCCAAAGGGAACGCCAAGAATAAAGTTTTAGGCAAATCAAGAGGCCAAGGAAATCAACATACAAGTGTTAATAACACAAGTAATTAAGAAGAAGAGTGGTTGTCCATATGTGCTTCTAATGATGAAAAACAACCCATGGGTGCATCAAGAAAGAAGTAGAAAGTTAATCTTGATTCCGTGTGTGTCTGTTACAAACACCTTCAGAATACAGAAATAATTGACATGAAGATACTGTATGAATTCATCAGTTTGTATATACAATGTAAGGAATGAGGTGGTGGTATTTCTTTCAGTAAAAACAGAAATATTTGTAAGGGAATTGTGAGTCAGTTTGTTAAAGAATATGCTAGGTGTACATCTACCATGGTGACAACAACATCTAATTTAGGCCAAACTAAGTACAAGATAATAATATAAGTCTTTTATATTAACTTAGATCAATAGGTAAATATATGCAGGCAGGAAACATTCTTTGTGCAGCATTAGATGTTCGTGAACCTCCCACTTGATTTTCTATTTATAATAAAATAACTGGGTCAGCTGTCAGTGACGTGTGACACAAATGGAACAAGCAGCTCAGCAAGTGATAAATGTAAACATAGAAGATAATTACACAAATAATGGCTTTTTCTGTCACGTCTTTTGATACTGGTAGAGCTTTGTATGTAGAAGTGATGATCAAATTTTGCTTTGCTTGTCATAATGACCCAGGAGCAAGACACACCTGTGAAAAAAAATTATGATGCACCAATTGGAAGTATGGAGGTGTCTCAAGTACAAAAAATTTTCAGCACTCTGTCAGTGCTGCAGGTGTATATGAAATATCTCAATGATGGTGACACCAAGAACTTTGGAACAATTTGTGAAGAGAGACCATATGGCCCCGACATTCAGATTACAAAATTAGAATGCACAGGGCACGTTCAGAAAAGACTTGGCTCAAGGCTGAGAAAGCTTCTGAAGGGAAAGGCAGGAAATAAATTAGAAGATGGAAAAAACTTCGACGAAAAGGACATCTCACAAGTACTGAAATAGAAAAGTTGATAACTTATGGGTTAGCCATAAGAAGGAACTGTAATGATTGTGGAAATACAAGAAAAGCTGTATCGGCAATTTTTCCACAAGTTATCAAGTGATGAAGACAAACAACACAGCCTTTGCCCAAGCAGACCTGAAAGTTGGTGCAAATATAAACAGACAGTATGTTCTGGTGAAAATTATGAGCATGAACACTGTTTACCAGTAGCAGTTATGAGAACAATAAAACCTACATTTAGGGACCTTGTTAATTATAATGTACTCAAAAAAGTGCATACAAGATAAAAATCAAAATCTTGATGAAAGTTTTAACTCTGTAGTTTGGAATCATCTACCAAAATTGGTGTATGCACACTATGAAACAATAGAGCCAAGAATAAAAAGTGAGAATGCTGTGAGTCGGTTGATGCTAAATATGGCACAGGAAAATATTAATTATAAAAATTGTTACAAAAACTTGTAAATAATTTACAAATAAAACTTTAATACTGTTTTTTCAAACCTACATTTTTTGTTCAATAGGTACCATTATTCCTAGAACTGTGTCACAGAAACTTGAAATTTTCTGCTGCTGTTCCAAGATGACAACTGAACAAACAGATGTACATTTGACTTTGCAAGTGGATTTATTTTGATTCAGGCTCAAAAGAAGATTCATTCTTTAAATGTTAACCAAACTTTTTAAACAAATGTCAACAGAACTCTACAAATTCAATATGGCTTAATCTGCAGGGAAAATGGCTCACACTTGTCTCCTCATGTGTACTATTTACCTCTTTGTATCCTTACATAATAAGGTCGACAAATATTGTAGAAGTGGTACAAATTTTCAATCAACTATCTGAAGTATAGTCACAGAAATATTAAGTTAACTCCCAGAGAATATGTTATAAAAACACAAACACAATACAAAAATAAAAATGGATAAAGTGGTAACTGTATCACCAGTAAGAAGCTTGCAGGTACAAAAATTTGACCTACAGAATGTCACAGAAGCAAAAAGAGCTTAGTATTTTGCAAAATCTCTCTCTCTCTCTCTCTCTCTCACCCCCCCCCCCACCTCACACACACACACACACACACACACACACACTCTCTCTCTCTCTCTCTCTCTCTCTCTCTCTCTCTCTCTCTCTCTCTCTCTACAGATTATAGATTAGCATCAATTAAGTCAGGAGCTAGGATATGGAAAAATGGACTACACTTTTATTTTGCGGAATTTTATTGAAACTGGTTTTTTTTTTTTTTTTTACATTTGTCATCATACAATATTGTGAAATATATATAAACAAACAATTGCATACACAGTTGTAAGTCCATGCAGAAGCCTAATCAATTAGGATACTTTAATGCCTTGAGTGTGAAGAGCTAAGATTTCTAATGTTCTTCCAATTTTTATCTCACTTACCTTTTCTTAAAGTCTGTTAGAACAGCTGCATCTCAAACAATGGCAAGCACTTTACTTAATGTCACCTGTTCCTGGTAAATATCCTGCTGATAATGGCAAACTATCCTATTCACTTTCTCTAAGGAAAGGCATAGTCTTGTATTGCTGGTAATTCAGACCACTAAACAAGTCAGCACAACTGCAATAAGCTGTTTGATTAAAGATTACCTCCTCAAAATGTCCACAATGAATATAATGCCATGAATGATAATTATGACTACAACCAATCATGCATTTGTCACAAATCACAATAATGTCACTGAAGAACCCAGACAAACATTGTGAGCATTACAATGCACTGCAGGCATTTATCAGCAACAAGAAGAACTGAAAAAGTGCTACAATTATTCCAATAAAGATGTTAATGATTTAAGAATGGACACACCTTTCTTACAATTTCATCATAGCAAAAACACCCACAAATAAAGCTAATGATGAATACACAATATTTAAAACATGCCAGAATGGCCATAAACTTTACAAGTAACATAACCTCAAGTCCTAATACTCATTGCCACATTCGTCACATGGAACATGTAGTGCAAAGTTTATCTACTCATGTGTACCTACTCAAATTATTCAACACATTTAACTTCCACAGATTTCTGCCTTTAAACACACTAGACATCAACATTCCACAGATAAATTACAAGCCACAGATAATTTACAAGAAACAATTCTTTAGCAAGTTTCAAGTGACTAACTTCAGAAAGTGCTTTAAAGTAGTGTTTTGCCGAAGACAAAAATTATACTGCACGAATTAATCATACACAAGCAGCCTATAGCAAAATACCTTAATGTACCTAAATTAGGTTGCAAACTTTTATTATTTCAAAGTTTCTCCATGTACATTTTACCTTAAAAAGACATATCTCAGCAAACACTCCTTGGTTTAGAAAAGGACAGAAGGTCCACAGCTCAACATACTATCAACATTGATATAATTATAGACAGAACGAGCTATGACTGGACAAGAATGGGGTAGGGAATCAGCTATCACCTTGTTTAAGGGTATATACAGCATTTGCCTCAAGTGATTTAGGAAAACCACATGCACCCTACATCAAGGACAGCTAGCAAAATTTTTGAACCCTACTCCTCCCAAAAGTGAGTCCAGGTCCCAAATTTTAATATTAGAATACACATTTTTAGGAAGGCAGATCTTGTAATAAACATACTGTTGTGCCACCACAAATCAATTTTAAAGAAATACTGACTTAAAAGCAGTTAACAAGGACACATCACCCCCCCCCCCCCAACTTACAACCATTATACAAACAGTGAGTGGAATCAAACAAATACAACTATACAATTTTTTATAACTTTTGTGAAATGAGAGGAAAAAAAATCTCCCACTTAAGAAATTAGAAGCGTCTCCTATCATAAAGAAATACAACTGCCAGGTGATAGTACATTACACACTATCAGCCAATACACATGAAACCAACATGTAACAATCTTTTGTGAATAAAACCACCTAGACCGCTTAATATATGTCTTTACTTGTAAACGTTGTTCTGGGTACTATCATAATCAGATCTGTAATCAAGATTAAACGGACGAAATAATTGAGGTGTTTCTTACATATTATCAAGCTACAATAGATTAAAATTAAAATACTAAAAAATTTTGAAAAGTTGACTAACAATGAAACTTGCTTTACTAGCTCTAAGTTTCAGTGAGTGGACTTTGATTTTTCATCCCTTTTAGCTTGACAATATACAACAAATGCCTCTAATCCTTAATGTTCCTTTAATCTTAATTACCGATCTGTTGATTGCAATAGCATAAACAACATTATAAATAAAGACATGTATTAAGCAATCTAAACAGTTTTACTCACAAAACATTCAGACTGATCGTGAACTCTTACAGGAAATTTATTTCCTTGATCAATAAATAACAATGCCTGCAATGACTAGGAAACAGAATATACTGATATAATTACCAACTACGAGCTGCGATAATGCTCTCATCTGGCTACGCAGACAAATTTACCACTATCTTGTGGCACATTATGTGCATTTAAGTCATTATGGAGGGGATACAGCTGTTTGAAGTAAGAATCGTGTAAGGAAATAAATCCGTATATTCTAGTGAAATGACAGAGTCTGTCCCACAAGTTGTTCAATATTTATAAATTATATGTTATGTGATAACTGCCTTAGCTACTTTGTTAAGAATAAAAGAGTGTACACAACTTCTTTCTCACATTCATCAAACATCACTAATAACCCACTGCATTTTCAATAATTTATAATCAATAGCATAAAACAGGATGGGAACATCATATCAAAACATATCCAATGTCCTTATATGCTCAAATTCAGAGAAAATCTTTACAAGATTGTGTCTTTTGGATAACTAGACTAGAAGAATCTGCAACATTCCTTTCATTACCATCAATTAAAACACCTATATTATGCAGTTATTTAAGACACATGCCTACCCCCTCAAATTTCCCATTGAATAGAATATGTAGTGCATCATGACAAGAGCACATTCCTCAAATTCCTTTTCATGTCACACAACACTTCAGCTGGTGAACATATTTTAAACCAATAGCTAATGATGCCTCAGATGATCAAGTGAAGAATACTGTGCATAAAATGTACACATTACAAAATGTTTTGGGAGGGTTTACTAAGTGTTCATATATTTCCTCGGCATTAAAAAGCCAGCACTTTCTGACAGCTTCAGTTACTGCCTTGTTGCAGCATTATAATGTTTTGGTTGGGGATTGTTTGGGTGAGGAGACCAGACAGCGAGGTCATCAGTCTCATCAGATTAAGGAAGGATGGGGAAGGATGTCGGCCGTGCCCTTTCAAAGGAACCATCCCAGCATTTGCCTGGAGCGATTTAAGGAAATCACGGAAAACCTAAATCAGGATGGCCGGACGCGGGATTGAACCGTCGTCCTCCCGAATGCGAGTCCAGTGTGCTAACCACTGCACCACCTCGCTCGGTTATAATGTTTTGGTATCAGTGCCAAGTAAGTAGGTGGCTATATCCACCGGAAATTGTAATTTTACTTAGAAAAAAAGGGGGGAGGGGGGGATGGGCTGATAAGTTAACAGTTCTGGCGCAGACAGAGAGAGTTCATACAAGAACTTAAACTTTTTACAACCATGGATTATGTCCCAGTACTTCCAATGGTAGAAGAATCACTTGTTACTTCCAGTGGCACCTGTAATAGTGCAACACAAGGGTGCTTTCAATAATTAGGAATAATTAAAGAAATGGACATCTCATATGGTCCATAAGTTTCTACTGCCTATGTGATGCATCCATTTATCTTTTTATTTTACAATGAACCCCTTTTGTAGAATGATTACTACAGCATTCTCCTGCCATCATCATCCTCCATGGCCCCAGAGGAAGAAAGTGGTGGTATTTCCTTCTTTGTCTGCACCTTTCGAACAACTATGAATAATTTACTGAGCAGGTGCCAACAGCTGATGTCCAGTAATCCCTGTCTGTAGTTTTTATCCTTAAACATGCAGTCAGCGACTAACAGCATTGTCATGCAACAAAAAACCAGAGAATATATACAGCATGCAAGCAAATGATGAAATATGAAAGTATGCATGTATCTTTTAAAACTGTTGCAACCAAGGCACTGGAAAATGTTTTGTAGAAATAGAAAGAACAAAGGGCATACCTTCACCTGCAGTTTTTCCTTTGTTTACCACATTCATCTGGCATACTACATAAACAGGTAGATAGCACTAAATTAGGCTTCGGCAGAAGAAACACTTATGTTTATTACTTACCACAAGTGGAGTACAGAGAATATGCAGTATTTCACTTAGTTATTAACAAACAAAAAATATCAAAAATGAGTGATTTACAAAAAGATGTGATCAGAAGTGCTCCTATATATGGCATACTCAAAGGACTTTCAGAAATTATGAACATAATTAGTTGTGAGATTGAAGTTCAAAAGTACAAAAATTAGTACGCTATGACAATTTATAGGAGCGTAATTTAACAAATCCATCTCTTTTCCTCTTAACTCTGCAACGATTTTTTTTCCGTTTAGAGCACACAGGCAGAATTCTCAATTTAGAATTCCCATCAGTGAAGCCACCACACTACACATTGTCCTCTTAGGCTTTAATGCAAAAATCTTAGCAGTTTCTTTAATCAATGTTGATGTCAAAGTGCAATGTGTCAATGCTCAGCAATTTCTCAGAGTCAATAACCATAATTAAATTCCATCCCTTCTCACAAGACAGTGAAATTAGCAATGCTTCCATCTCAATCTCTCTTGATTTACATGTATCAAGTCAGGGTCCCTCCACAAGTGCCAGTTATGTAAGGCACACTGGAGACCTTCTTTAAAGTTTGGAAAGTAGGAGACAGGTACTACCAGAAGTAAAGGTGTGAGAGTGGATCATTAGTCATGCCCAGGTAGCTCAGTTGGTAAGATCACTTACCAGGAAAGAAAAGTTTCCAGTTCAAGTATTGGTCTGCCACAATTTTAAGCTGTCCAGAAGTTTTAATTTTTCCTAATATTTGTCAGGTCCTAGCTTATCTAGAACATTTATATTTCTCAATAAATGAAGCACAGGTTCCATAACTGACTGTCAGCTTTATAAAGCATCAGTTACTGCCACATAAGTGGATATTTTTCCATAATATTTGAGGAGCAATAAAAGCTATCTGCACAGGAAAGTGAACAGTTAATTTTAACATAGTGAAGAAAGTGCCAGTATTACTGAACCAAAGATGATATAGCAGATCCTGTTACACAGAAGAAGAATATGATTAAAGTGAAAGTTTTCCACTACCTCAAGACAAAATAGTTCACTGATAACACTTAAGCTGAACTTCAATTACAGCATCTATAGTAATACCTACAAAGGGAAAATGCACAATTGCATGCAACATTTTTGCTTACTGGATGGAGCTATTCTGATCACATCTCCTGTATGCTCTAATTTCTGAAACATTTCACATATAGTAACTGTTGTAAAACAAGAACTTACATCACTTTCAGAGGATGAAGATGAAGGGGAGATGTTAGACGCCACATCACACACACAGCTACCCACATTTTTTCTTTCTGTAATCAATGTATGTTCTGCATAGATATCAGCAGTATCTTCACATTCTTCATGCACATTTGAGTATAATGGCTCACTCTGAATAACAGGAAGACTAGTGAAAGATATTGATTCCCCAGTGTCAAAATTGTCTGCTTCTATAGTTGCATCAAAACAAATTTCTTCCAGTTTCTGATCTTCAGTGCTTTCCACTGGTAACTGGGAGCCATTAGTGAATAATGAATTAGTGGATTCCGTGATAGGGTACTCATACGTCCCATCACAGACTGGAACTGCAGAAAAATGTTCAAATGAATTCTGGCTATCAGTAAAAAGTTCATCTAGCAAATTTTCATGTATGTACATGTTTACTCCATCACCATTTATATCTTCTGAATTTACATCTGCTTCTGAATCTGTTACATGTATACACACACCATTACCACTTTTCCTTTTTTGAATCTCAGAAGAGTCATATCCTATAGGATCACAATTTTTTGGCCCTGTTGCACCAGGCAAGTCATTAGTGTTGAATTCATCTTCAGGGGAGTGTACATCAGTATCAAAAACACCATCTTGAGGAACTGACACACACGCTAAAATTTCTGGTGCATCATTATTACATGCTAGATCATCAGACTGCATTTCTAATAAGTCTGCCTGAAGTTCATTTGTACTGCATATATCTGCCTGGTAAACATCATATTCATCATCAACAATGGTAGTAAAAAAGTGAGATCCATTACCAGGCATATCTTTTAACGAATGATCAGTTTCAGACTTCAAGACTATATCACTAACTTCTAATAACAAACTAAAGTCATCACTGGCAGGATCAGCAAGTAAAACAGTTTCCACTGGTGTATCTAATTGATTCCCACTTTGATACAGTACACCTGTGTCAGTACTTTCCTCTTCTACTCCCACATTTATTGTAATTTTAGCTTCAACCTCAGCATTACTGTTTTCCAAACTAAGTCCCTCTATACAAGGAAGAGTATTACTGTCCTGATATGAAGATTCACCCAATATATTCTTAATACTGTTTTCAGTCTCTTTCATATTGTTAGGAGTTTCACACACTGATATTAGTTCACACACAGGCATGCTATCCTGATCAGTCTTACTTACAATTTTCACATTTTTTGCAAGATCTGCCATATCTGTAAAATCTGGAAAGAAAAGTTTACAATTAGTACACAGTTCAGGTATGACCATAAGTACAATTTTAAGCCTAGAGTACTAATGGGGGAAAATGTTACATTGTTACTAAACCAAAGCAAATTTTAATACTCTATATTTTATTCAAGGGATGTTGTTATTTATAGTTTATGCACTAGTTAAATTACAATTATACAGTCTCCAATGGTATGTCACACACAAAATAAGTGCAAAATTCCTGTTTTACAACTGCCACTAACCAGTACCAGATTGGCAGGAACAATGAATTGATAGCAACTGCAATCTTATATTTTATGAGGGTTTAGTAATCTAGGGTTAACAACCCCTACCCTGCCCAAACAAAAGGAAGAAGCATTATTATTCAGCTGCAGCAATCAATTAGTTAAATACATTCCTCTGCAACATACTAGAAAAATGCTCATGTTAATACTCCACCACCTACCAACACCCACACTAACAAAACAACCAAGTGTAAATGGTCTTCAGCGAGCCTTAACAAATTGCGCCCCCCCCTTTTCTTTTTTGCAGATTTGTTGGTATCTACTACTTCAATCATTGATGACAGCATTTTTTCTGCTAACAAAGATCACATATGTAATTATACCAAAATCAATACCAATATGAGACCATTTCAATTCGTCAACTAACTTTTCTTTACATTCTTCATATTTTAAAATGGAATAACTAAATCACATTTTTTTTAAAATCTCCAAATGACTTGAATATCCATGACTTACTCTAGTTTTTAAAGAGCACGTTCTGTTCCAGACAGATTAAACCAGAACAGCTCCAAATAATTACTTATGCATGATACACACTTACAAGTCAGTAATGTCTCAGAAATTATATATCGTACTGACTTGACAATTACTACTACTACTACTACTTCAGCTATAACTCTTAACATGAACTTGATTAACTTTTCCTTTCATGTTAGTATTTAAATGTAATTTCGGACACAGACAGCATATCTATGACGCTTCAAAACCTGCAGTACACAACTTTTCTCCTATAGAACACACTTGGGCATTGTTATATACTACAGAGAAATTGAGTTATCAATTTCAACTTGACACTTAAGTCAATGTACACTACTTCCAAGTAGTCTTATTTCAGTGACCGAAATCAAACAATTGAAGTAAAAACAAAGGCTTAGCATGTTGCGTGCCTCTGAAGATAGATATACTTCAGCTGCATTAAAAACCATGCAGTAAAATTCATTGCTGTAAATGTTATGGTGTTGCAGATAGTATAGTACGGCATCAGCAGTTCAAGAAACAGTCTGCAAACACCAGAAAATTTAATTCAATCTTCATAATTGTAAACCTAGGTATGATCATGATAGCCAAATAGGTTCATCACCAACAGTACAAACAAACAAAATGAACACTAAGACTATAAAGTCAATTCAAAACATCTATGATTAAACAACCTTCCATGCCTTAGTTGGTCCTATTCTGTTCTGCTACAAACCAGATGGAAATTCAAAGCCCTTAACATTTATAAACCATTAACATCCAATATTTAGGGCATACTGTGTGACATACACACAGCAGGGATTTAATTCACATCACTCATCTATGCAAACTTATTAAAGTAAAGTATGCCATGGCATCAGATTAAGATACTGTCATCAAGTTACTGTTATTCCAACTAGCTAAAGAAACCATCAATAGGAAATCAGCGAACGGTTAGAGATGCCTTTATTTGAGACACAAGACAGTAATTTATTTGAGTACTCTGTCACTCCATAAAATATATATATATATATATATTCTATTTTCAACAAAAATAGGTCTTTACCACTTGCAATGGACCATGTTATTTGATAATAAACAACAACTTTCAACATAATTAGCTTATCAGCTTTCTTTCAAGAAAGTAACACAGTGAGAACATAATTAACAATATATGGTGTGTTCTAGCTCTCCATCAAAACAACTACCCTTCAGTAGGAGTTACAGCAAAGGAGCAGCTCGACATTTCAGATCCTGGAAGTTTCTGGATATTTTTGTCCACGTCAATTTCTTTAACCAAAGAAGTATGCCAAGTATATTAAATGGATGGTAACTGTCCTCAAGAATCAGTTATTTGAAAGAAATAAAACAGAACAATGAAGCATTTTGGTAATGGCCTACCTGCAGGTGATTTACATTTCTCAAATTATTTATTCATAATCTCACGTTTTGTGGGGTAATTTGGAAGTTATTATTCGCATATATTTTTAATACATAGTTTAGTAGTTGAGTAACACACTTGCTAGAAAACTGAAATAATTTCACAACTGATTATCACATCCACAATGACTGCTACACTTGTAGATTAGAAGGACATAAACACAAATTGTTTCTTTTCCACATATTCACCAGCAACATCAACATATTAATACTGAGTTACATCAGTGACTTCATGTCTGCTTATTATATTTTGATATAACTTGTAAAGTATAATTTGTTCCTACAGCATCTAAATATCAAAGAAACCTTATACTGAAATATAAACCCTTAGAACACAGAATATGGTTCCACTAACAATACTTTTAATCAGGCAAGTGAATCTATGTCTGAAATGAAACGCATCTCATGAAAACTATTTCATTTACAATACGGTCTCTTCCTTGCATCTAAATGCAAGAAACATACTGTAACAGATAAAAGATATTTCCAAAAAATAACACAGAAAAGTTAGTAGTCTAGAAACTGTCTGCGCAGTTCGACGGAACAATCACGTGTGTGTGTGTGTTGTCATGTGCTGTCTTTTAAACAACCAAACAACAATGCTCTATTCACTACTGTGGAAGCAACATAATTTGTTTGTTACAGGTCTACGTGAATGATGATGAATTTAGTGTTAATACTTGCCAGTGAATGAATATCACTTTACTTGTAATGCAACGACTCACAGCTCACGACGAACTCACCCTCACCGAGCTACGACACAGATACTTCAAGTTCCAAGGAAATGCTTTCGCACCTACATTGTGCCTTATATAGATGGCCTAAGATTGAACCGGTGCTATTTTAGCATCATATGCTCTTCTGTACCACTCGGGCCATCTGTTAGCAGCTATACGAAACTCGCTGGATACTTCCAGAGATTTAGAAAACAATGCGGTCTAAGGTCCTTATTACCCGTGTACAGCGTTTTATCAAAGATCTTCAATAAAATATTTCGTAAATTTTCTTCCTCCAAACTCCGTTATAAGAAACCAATACTTCACATGATGTTTTCATTCAAACCAGGTGCTCGAAACTGTTGATTTTCGCAAGAAACTATCATTTGTTGACGTGCTGATAAATAATATTGCAGAAATTGAGTCTCATGTTCGGTATTATTGGTACTGTCCGGTGCAGCTGTTTTTGACGTTGTCAGATTTCGCATAGCGCTTCAGATTTTGCGTAATGCGAAACAATAATTTTCGAAACTTTTCTTTATTAGCGTGCTGTTACGGCAACGAAATTGCGAAACTGAACTGTCCTGCTGTACAGTACAATGTATTGACTTATTTCCTGTATAATTTACAATCTAGCAAACAATATGTAATGGCACTATAAATGGTGCTCAACAACATAATACAATGAATCACAACCGGTCAATGTGCTATAGGAAAAAAGATCTAACTGTAACCGGAAAATATGTAAGAATGTTGGGAGAATATGAAGTAGCTTTTGACTGTTGAAGCCCTAAGGCATGAATAATACATTAGGCCTAAAAATCGATAATTTTAGACTCTTTGAACATAAATTAAAATATCCTATACGATTAACAGATAAATTCGACTTTCTGGTCAGTGAAAATTGGTGAAAATACAACTGAAGAAATTTTTAACACAAACAAGTGTATTGAACGTTCACTACTGACGCATTCTATCAAGCATAAAATACGTGAGTTCAAGAAAAGTGCGGCCACTAACTCCATAAAAAATAATGCTAAAAAAACTACAGAATAAAGACCTAGCTTAAAGACCAGTCCATACACAATGACAAATCTGCGCACGTAGCGTCTGTGCAGACATCGTGGGAGACGTCGGTGACAGTGATCTCTATACTAACAAGTGAACCTCCCCATCGCACCCCCCTCAGATTTAATTAGAAGTTGGCACAGTGGATAGGCCTTGAAAAACTGAACACAGATCAATCGAGAAAACAGGAAGAAGTTGTGTGGAACTATGAAAAAAATAAGCAAAATATACAAACTGAGTAGTCCATGCGCAAGATAGGCAGCATCAAGGGCACTGGAAACCGAAGCGTCGTGGTCCCGTGGTTAGCGTGAGCAGCTGCAGAACGAAAGGTCTTTGGTTCAAGCCTCCCTCAGATGAAAAATTTTTTATTTTCAGACTATTATCAAAGCTAAGGCACTCAAACATAATCAACTTCGCTCTCCAAAATTCCAGAACATGTTCAGATTTGCTTGGACACACTGCAGGATTTGACGGTCTACACACGGAAACATTTGAAAACGTTAAAAACATATGTTTTGACAGAGCACAGGGAAAACTGCGACTGTGAAACTGTTGCATTCATTTGTTGCAGTTCATGTGACAAACTCTTATGTTTTCATCACTTTTTTGGGAGTGATTATCACATCCACAAGAAAACCTAAATCGGCAAGGTAGAAGAATCTTTTTACCCATTCGCCAAGTGTACAAGTTAGATGGGTCGACAACATATTCCTGTCAGGTGACGCACATGCTGTCACCAGTGTCGTATAGAATATATCAGACGTGTTTTCCTGTGGAGGAATCGGTTGACCTATGACCTTGGGAGCAAATGTTTTCGGTGCCCATTGGAGAGGCACGTCATTTCGTCTACTAATCGCACGGTTTTGCGGTGCGTTCGCAAAACATAGACACTAAACTTATTACAGTGAACAGAGACGTCAATGAACGAACGGACGGATCATAACTTTGCGAGAATAAAGAAAGTAAAATTTTCACCAGATGGAAGATTTGAACCAAGGACCTCTCTCTCCGGAGCTGCTCACGCTAACCACGGGACCACGGCGCTCCTAAACTCCCAAAATTCTTAATGTTGCTTATATTGCGCATGGACTACTCAGTTTGTATATTTTGCTTATTTTTTTCATAGTTCCACACACAACTTCTTCCTGTTTTCTCGATTGATCTGTGTCCAGTTTTTCAAGGCCTATTCACTGTGCCAACTTATAACAAAATCTGAGGGGGGTGCGATGGGAAGGTTCCCTTGTAAGTATGGAGATCACTGGTGACACTTCTTCGTGACGTCACTACACCGCGTACATGTCCAGTTGCGACCATCGGGGATGTCTATCGACTTTCGTGGTCGTATTGAGTCTGAGAGCTGTAAGCCTCTCACAGCACGAAGCTCACGTCTGGTATACTTGCTGCTGTATCTTAACGATTCTCAGAAATAATGTGACTGGTTTCTTTCTGCAATTCCTAATTACTTCCAAGCATCAAAGAGTGGCTAACCTGGATACGTTCATTTTAGAAATGCTGTCTGCAAATGCACAATAATTGTGTACTCCACATTTGTATTAATAAATGGAAATGTATTTTAAGGTTGCACAACGGGGCAAATCACATCTCGCCTATCTTATTCGATCTGGCCTGTTTATTGGCTTCGTTTTAATGGATCTGATTATTAATTAAATGTATCCGCAAAATGAGAATACTGTACCACCACACATATACAATTTACTGGAAACAGATGAAAATTTGTGACACAAAGGGACTCGAACCCGGATTTCCCACTATTTGCTAGCGGTCGCCTGAATAGTTTAGGTTATCCGAGCACACTTCACGGACATATCCGAACTTACACATGTCTGAAGGAACATTGCATCGAATTTTATAGACATCATCAAATATACACACTGCACTAATGTGTGATTTGCTTATTCATTTTGAGAACTACATAAATAACGTTTTGTCATCTATAGTGGCCGTCACGGAAGTAGAGTCCTCAAGCTCACGGCCGCTGCCTGCCGCCAGCAGGGCTGCAGGCTGTGATTCACCCCCCCCCCCCCCCCCCCCGGGCTTTGTGGCCATGTAGGTTCCGTTAGCGGTGCGGTAGGTCAGAGCAGCTGAAAGTTCAGTGTTACCGTGCTTTATCGAGTGTCCACATCAGACCTCAGTGTCTTACTGTCTTTAGAAAGGTGCTTTGATGTGTGTTCGGTGGTGAACAACAATGCAGGAGTAACGGTCTACTTGTAGTAATCCTCCAGTCGCTGTGCATAAAGGGCGGAAAGACATTCGTAAACAATCGAAAATTATCATAGCGAATGTACTCAAGGTTTTTACTGATCTGGTCGACAATGAAGAAGCGAGGAATAACTTAAATTTTGCACAAATTCATAAAGTTACTAAGTGTGTGATGTCTCCAAGTCAACTGTAGGCCGTATTAGCAAATCTGTGTCATTGGCAGAATCTCCAGACATGAATTAGTGTTTCGATTTTCCAAGAAAGGGATACGAATATGAACGGAAACCAACCGACTTTGACGATTTTAACAAAGAGCTCGTGTGTGGAACTGTACTTGGATATTACGACAGAGGAGAGTATCCAACAGCTAAAAAAATGCAGGCTGACGTCCGTGAAAAAATTAATTACTTGGGATCAGAGACCTCTGTTCATCGTCTTTTCTGCTCATTTGGTTTCCAATTCATGAAGTGTAATGACGGACGGAAATTCTTAATGCAGCACAGAGACATTGCAACAGCAAGAGCGCAGTTTTTGCGTAAAGTGCACTTCTTGTATGCTGAAGACACCAGGCCTGTAGTGTACTTGGATGAAACCTGGGTTTCACAGAACCACACCAATACGTATATATGGCACGACTCCAAAGGAAACGGCGGTTTGAAAGTGAATACTGATAGAGGGGGCCGATTAATCATCGTCCACGCTGTTTCATCAACCACAGGCTTCATAGCAGAGGCCAAACTTGTTTTTTTGTGGTGGGAAAAGTTCTTACCAATCCGATTACCATTCAGAAATGAATGGAGAAGTTTTTAAGAATTGGTTTATTCGACTGTTGTCTCGCTAGAAGAAGGGTCAATTATCGTGATGGATAACGTCAGCTACCACTCCATTCAGATAGAAAAGCTACCACCTTCAAATTGGCGCAAGGCAGAAATTATGGAGTGATCAAAGAGAAAGAATGTTTCATTTTCAGTCGATGAAACGAAGACCGAACTCCTGTCGAAGGAAGACATCATAGGTGCCAAAAAGATCATTTGGCAAACGAAATGGGACACCAAATGGTACGTCTACCACCGTATCGCTGCCAGTACAATCCCATTGAATTTATATGGGCCCAAGTAAAGGGAAAAGTAGCGTAGAGAGATACTACTTTCAAACTTGCTGATGTCGAGAAGCTAACACACGAAGCTCTTGACAATGTTACTCAACAGGACTGGGAGAGGTGCTTAAAACACGCAAAAGCATTACAAGAAACTAATTTCTTGAGCCAGGCTTTAAGAGACACCATAGTGGAATCTGTGATGATACACCTGGCTGAAACAAGCGACAGTGAATCTGAAGACACGGAGCCAGAAGATCTTTCAGTTTAGGTGTCATCTATGTACAAAAGCTGACTTGATTTAAACGTTTGTCTATTCATTTCAGTTACGGAGGACATACTGCGAATGTTTTTCGCTTACAGTAGACGTGTGATAAATTTATCACAAGTGGTGACGATTAGTTTACTCGACAGTAACTGTCAATTAAAATAAGATTGTCAATTCTGCATTAATTAACAACAGCTTTTCCTAAAAATATGTATCCAATGTTTTTACATTCGGATATAATCTTACTGCATTCAGTTTACTCGTACATTCGAAATTTAATTAATTTTTTTCATAGAAGGATTTACTGACTGTTTCGTAGTAAGAGTAATGTAGTTCATAAAATGACAAAACTTTGTGGTTTTTCTGTATCGACTGTATATACAGGGTGGTCCATTGATCGTGACTGGGCCAAATATCTCACGGAATAAGCATCAAACAGAAAAACTACAAAGAACGAAACTTGTCTAGCTTGAAGGGGGAAACCAGATGGCGCTATGGTTGGCCCGCTAGATGGAGCTAACATTGGTCAAACGTATCAGCTGCGTTTTTTTTAAAAATAGGAACCCCCATTTTTAATACATATTCGTGTAGAACGTAAAGAAATATGAATGTTTTAGTTGGACCACTTTTTTTGATTTGTGATAGATGGCGCTGTAATAGTCACAAACATATGGCTCACAGTTTTAGACGAACAGTTGGTAACAGGTAGGTTTTTTAAATTAAAATACAGAACGTAGGCACATTTGAACATTTTATTTCGGTTGTTCCAATGTGATACATGTACCTTTGTGAACTTATCATTTCTGAGAACGCATGCTGTTACAGCGTGATTACCTGTAAGTACCACATTAATGCAATAAATGCTCAAAATGATGTCCGTCAACCTCAATGCATTTGGCAATACGTGTAACGACATTCCTCTCAACAACGAGTAGTTCGCCTTCCGTAATGTTCACACATGCACTGACAATGCGCTGATGCATGTTGTCAGGCGTTGTCGGTGGATCGCGATAGCAAATATTTTTCAGCTTTCCCCACAGAAAGAAATCCAGGGACGTCAGATCCGGTGAATGTGCGGGCCATGGTATGGTGCTTCGACGACCAATCCATCTGTCATGAAATATGCTATTCAATACCGCTTCAACCGAACGCGAGCTATGTGCCAGACATCCATCATGTTGGAAGTACATCGCCATTCTGTCAAGCAGTGAAATATCTTGTAGTAACATCGGTAGAACATTACATAGGACATCAGCATACATTGCACCATTTAGATTGCCATCGATAAAATGGGGACCAATCATCCTTCCTCCCATAATGCCGCACCATACATTAACCCGCCAAGATCGCAGATGTTCCACTTGTCGCAGCCATCGTGGATTTTCCGTTGCCCAATAGTGCATATTATGCCGGTTTACGTTACCGCTGTTGGTGAATGACGCTTCGTCGCTAAACAGAACGCGTGCAAAAAATCTGTCATCGTCCCGTAATTCCTTTTGTGTCCAGTGGCAGAACTGCACACGACGTTCAAAGTCGTCGCCATGCAATTCCTGCTGCATAGAAATATGGTACGGGTGCACTCGATGTTGATGTAGCATTCTGAACATCGTCGCTTTTGACATTCCAGATTCTCGCGCAATTTGTCTGCTACTGATGTGCGGATTAGCCGCGACAGCAGCTAAAACACTTACTTGGGCATCAATATTTTTTGCAGGTCGTGGTTGACGTTTCACATGTGGTTGAACACTTCTTGTTTCCTTAAATAACGTAACTATCCGGCGAACGGTCCGGACACTTGGATGATGTCGTCCAAGATACCGAGCAGCATACACAGCACACGCACGTTGGGCATTTTGATCTCAATAGCCATACATCACACGATATCGACTTTTTCCGCAATTGGTAAACAGTCCATTTTAACACGGGTAATGTATCACGAAGCAAATACCGTCCGCACTGGCAGAATGTTACGTGATACCATTTACTTATACGTTTATGACTATTACAGCGCCATCTATTAAAAAGCGAAAACAGTGGTCCAACTAAAACATTCATATTTCTTTACGTACTACACGAATATGTAATAAAAAATGGGGGTTCCTATTTAAAAAAAACGCAGTTGATATCCGTTTGACCTATGGCAGCACCATCTAGCGGGCCAACCATAGCGCCATCTGGTTTCCCCCTTCAAGCTAGACGAGTTTCGTTCTTTGTAGTTTTTTCGTTTGATGCTTATTTCGTGAGATATTTGGCCCTGTCACTATCAATGGACCACCCTGTATAAACATTGCAGTAACATCAGAACAGTCCCAGTACCTATTCTGATTCTCCGAGAAGAGCCCAGAAATCTATGACATTTGACGACTTTTACAAAAAGCTAGAACGTAGAATTGTATTACTTTAGTATGACAGAGGATAGTATCCGATGGCTAGAGAAATACGGGGTAATGTCAGTGATAAAATTGATTACTCTGGGGAGTCACTTCAATGCACTGTCTTCTCTGCCTACTTGGTTTTGAATTCAGAAACTGCAATGATGGACGAAATTTGTAACACAAGACAGGGACGTTCCAGTATTAAGAACGAGGTCTTTGTTTACCAAGCACATATTGCGTGCTGAGGATCATAGGCTTACAGCAAATTTAGATAAAACTTGAGTTCCACAAAACCTTTCGAACAAATATTTTGCTCGACTTCAGTGAAAATATTGGCTTCAAAATAACTAGAATTACTTCTGTGTAGCGTATATTGGCGTTTCGAGTGATGGATTCAATGCGTTTTGAGTGATGGATTCAATTACGAAGGAAATGTATTAGCAGCCAGTAAAATATTTTCAGGAAGTAGGGAATACTCTCGGCCATATTAAAGCGAGCCGTCCGTACAAAACTCTTGGCGACGGCCTGCAACGACTCGCATGCTGCTGCGTACGTAATTTACTTCTGTACATGATACGATACAGTAATTATGTCTGAAATGTTACCGAAAATAATTTTGTAGTTTTCTCAACAACTTTCTCGTGGGAAGCTTCTTCACAGTCCTACAGAACGAAAATTCATCAGCGGCTACATTTTTCGCTACGCAGTTGGCACAGTTTCACACCTCTTATAATATATATATATATATATATATATATATTTTTTTATCTCAGAATACTTTTATGTTTCCGAAATAAACGACGCAGCATATGCATCTGTAAACTTTGAGGATGTTCGTATTTTTTTTCAGTCCAGTTACTGATTCTGTTACTACCACAGGTTGAAGTAGTAGTAGTACTAGTAGTAGTAGTAGCTTTATTGATTCATAGATCTCTTTTTACAAGGATATAGTAAAAAATTATTTTCCTCCAAAAATTCTTGTAACATTAGTTTTCATTGTTTTCCTACCAGCTAGTGATAACTTTCTTTTGGAAAGTACTCCATCATATTCTAGACTAAAAACAGAGTTGCCCAATAATTTTTTTAAATTTTTGTGAAGATTTGAAATCATCACTATAAAAAATCTAGCAATGCTGTAAGAGGGCGAGATGACCTTGAATCCCTATTTTCGCGCCGGCCACTGTAGTTACATACACTAAATTAAACACGCTTTGCACACCAGAATAACATATGTAGTATTACCATGACACTCACGTGAATCCTTAAAACTATTGTAAATACAAAGTATAGTTGTACACGAATTAAAGCAGCAACTGATTATCTTCAATTGTTACATTCATTGCAATTTTGGAAACTATTGCTTCTGTTCCTTTCTCTGAAAATGAGAATGTACCAACTTCATACTCATTAATTTCACCTGTATTACGAAAAGTACTTAGCAGTTAACTCCCCAAATAGTAAAAGAGTGCTGGTTGTATGCAGTATATCCTAATTTGTATGAAACATTGTAATTCACGGCGAGAAAACTGAACTTCTTCCTTGGCACATGGAGGTAATGGAAACAACATGGAAAAACAGCTGCAGGAACAATCCTGGATCAGTACCAGAATACATTTCGTCAGCATATGTACTTTAATTGAAGATGTTCTTATTTCGAAAAGAACTCTCGTAAAACGACTAGCCTATAAATTTTATTTCATATGAGGGTTGGAACTTTAATAGTGGCAACTATTTATTTACAGCTCGTACAAAATAGATACGAGTTTCAAAGCTTTACTGAGCTTCAGAGTAGTCACCAGCATTGTGTATAATCTGTTGCCAGCGATGTGGAAGTCGTAGGATACTCTTAGGAGTGCCAGTTGTGTTGACAGTTCGAGCGACATGGTCTATTGCCAGACGAATTTGTAGCAGCTCTGAAGCGAATGCCGTGGAGTGTTTCCTTCAGTTTAGAAATCGATTTGAACTCACGAGGGCTTAAGTCCAGGGAGTGCTGTAGGTGGTATAGCACTTAGCAGCCCCATCAGTCAAACAAATCAGTAACAGCTCGCACTGTACTTGCTTGAGCATTGTCCTGCAAGATGATGGTCAGGTCATGCAGAAAGTGTCATCACTTCTGTCTCTAAGCTGGTCGTAGGTTGTGTTCCAAAAATGAACAGCATAGAAACAGAAGTGATGACACTTTCTGTGGGACAGTGCTCAAGCACGTACAGTGCAAGCTGTTACTGATTTGTTTGACTGATGGGGCTACTAAGTGCAATATCACGTACTGCGCTCCACTGACTTAAGCCCTCATGAGTTCGACTCGATTTCTAAACTGAAGGAAACACTTCACGGCATTCGCTTCAGAACTGCTACAAATTCGTCGTGCAATAGAGCACGCCGCTCGAACTGTCAACACAACTGCCACTGCTAAAAGTATCCTGCGACTTCCACATCGCTGGCAACGGGCTATACACAATCCTGGTGACTACTTTGAAGGTCAGTAAAACTTTGAAACACGTATCTATCTTGTATGAGATGTAAATAAATAGTTGCCACTATTAAAGTTCCAACCTTCGTAATTAAGCTGGCAGAGACTAAGTTACGTCTTAATTCTGTGTCAAACGAATCAGTCTTTTCTGTGTTTTTTTTTTGAGTGGTACCTAGTATTTTTTACCAGATGATCAACATGTTTCCAAAATTTACTAGCATTTGCATGTTTCATGCTTAATTTGTGAATTATTGACAATGACAACTTATTCCTGGGAAATAACACTCTTATATGCACCTAACATCGAATATTATAGAACATACTATTTTTAAATTAATAAGAAGGTTCCACAATCTCTTAGAAATGAGAAGGAAAAAGAATGAAGTCGCAGGTCTTGAACCAGTGAACAAACTACATTGTACTTCTTGACCTGACATCTCTAACCACGATGCCATTGTGGACACCAGAGATATGAAACATTGTTTTCGACTGATATTGGCTGAAGATTTTAACTGTTGATGAGTTTTTGCTTTACGTTTACATTAAATTATAACAAAGTATACCAATAAAACGTGTTTTCGATGCACTGTTAATATTTGAACTACATCGTAATTTAAAATCTATCACTTACAAGATTCAAGTAAGTGACAAAATCCAGTATGGCTTGTCTCCCTTCCCAGAACTCGATAAGACCCCAAAATCAATAGAAATTCCTGACAAACGAAGCTGGGCATGTACACGCCATAGTGACGTCACAGAGTAGTGTCACCGAGGTATATCTATCATCTCACACAGATCGTTCTACATATACATCTACATCTATACTCTGTGAACTGCTGTGAAGTGCATGGCGGGGGGTACGACCCCTGTACCAGTTATTAGAGCTTTTTACCAATCCATTCACGTATGGAGTGTGAGATAAATGATTGTTTAAATGTTGCTGTGCAACGTAATCTTATCCTCACGATCCCTCTGGGAGCGATATGTAGGGGGTTGTAGTATATTCTTAGAGTCATCATTTGAAGCTGGTTCTTGAAACTTTGGCAGTAGGCTTTCTCAGAATAGTTTTCATCTGTCTTGAAGAGTCTGCCACTTCAGTTACTTGAACATCTCCATGACACTCTTTCATGGGTCTAACAAACCTGTGATAATTCGTGCTGCCCTACTCTATATACATTCAATATCCTCTGCTAGTCCTGTTTGATATGGGTCTGACACACCTGAGCAGTGTTCCAGGATGGGTCACATGAGCGATTTGTATGCAGTCTCCTTTGTAACTATCACCATTGCCCTAGTATTTACGAATAAATTGAAGTCTACTATGTGCTTTACTCACGACTGGGTGTATGTGATCATTCCACATAATGTCACTAATAAGTGCTATAACCCAAGTACTTGTATGAGTTTACACAACTGTGACTCACTAGTATTATATTCATAGGATACTATGTTTTTTCGTTTTGTTGAGTGTACAATTTATATTTGTGAATATTTAAAGCAAACTGCCAATCACTGCACCACTTTAATATCTTATTAAAGTCTGAATAAATATGTGTAGCGCTTCGATCAGACTGCACTTTACTGTAGATAATTGCATCATCTGCCAAAAATCTGAGGTTAGTTTAATACTGTCTGCCAGATCGTTGATATATAACATGAACAGCAAGGAACCCAACATATCTTCCTAGGGTAAATCCAAAATTATTTCTACATCCATCGATGACTCTCCATCCAAGATAACATGCTGCGTCCTCCTTACCAATAAATGCTCAGCCCAGTCATATATATTTTGTCAGATACCCTATGTGACAGTACTTTTGATAATAAGTGTAGGTTTGGTACTGAGTCCAACGCTTTTTGGAAGTCGAGAAATACTCTATCTGCCTGACTGCCTTGATTCAAAGCTTTCAGTGGGTCATGCGCAAAAAGTGAGAGGTGTGTTTGGCGTGATCAGTGTTATCAGAATCCATGCTAGTTGGCATCGAGGAGATCTGAGATACCTCATTATGTTTGAGCTCAGAATATGTTCTAAGATTCTACAATAAATAGATTTCAAGGATACTGGATGGTAGTTTTGGTAATCACTTCTGTTACCCCTATTGCAGACAGGTGTGATGTGTATTTTTTTCAGCTAGTGGCCCCAGTTTTCGTTCGAAGTATTTCTGATAGATTACAGGTAACAGAGGGGCTGACTCAGCTGCGAATTGGGTATATACTCTGATAGGGATTCCACTGGGTCATGGGGGTTTTGTTCAGTTTCAACGATTTAAGCTGTCAACGCCGCTGATACTGATATTTATTTCACTCGTATTTTCATTGGTACGAGAATTAAGTTGCGGCAATACGTCTGGGTTTTCGTTTGTAAAGGGACATTTGAAAACACAGTTGAGCATCTCTGCTTTTCCTTTGTCACTCTCTTGCTGCATGTAGGGTGAAGATTTGCTGCACAGATATGAGATATGCGCAAAACTGAAAGTTGGAGTTGGAGGTTTGACCAAAACTGCTCAAATATGTGGGTGTAAAACTCATCTCTGAATACAAATCGTAGAACATGGATGGGAAATAATCGCAAATCCTGGGCGCGAAACGTGTCTGCTATTTGTTCAGTCTAGTGTTTTTCGTCCTTGGGTACAAAGGGAACTCTAAAACTGTTGATACACATCAATGCTTTGGTTAGTTCATTGCTTAATTTCATTAAATGTGTGAGAGTCGCGCATTTTGTGGAAATAGAGCGTATGCCATAATCACTTGTGGAAGCGCAGCTAAAAAAAATCATTTATTCCATGCAAGAGATAGTCAGAATATCGCATTAAATTGATAAAGGAACACCTTGCAGTATTATCATTATGGAAATAGGGATTTGTAAATTTGTATGTAAATAAATTTAATCCCTAATGAAACATTTTTTGTCACAACAAAAGTGAATTAAAGGTGAACTGTACCATTCACCACCACAACGCTAAAATTAAAACTTAACCTATCTAGAATTCAGTATGGATTTGTATATTCTCATGCAAATGTCATAATAGGTTGCTAGTAGACTTCAGGCAATTAACTGAAAATCCCTAGAAAAAAGTAAAAGATATCTTATTGGTCACTCCAATAATTTATTAGAACACATGAAACTTAAAACATGTCTAAAATATCAAGACATTATCTGTAATATATCTTAATTGATATGTCACATAACTAAGGTACTTTAATTCTCTTCATAAATTTGTTCTTCAGGACAGTGTAAGTAAGGGAGGAATAGCGGAGTTTAATGTCCATTCTAAAGTGTGGTCATTAGAGATGGAGGACAAGCTCAAATTACAAAAATATGGTGGAGGCTATGAGCTGTGTCCAGCATTTACTGGGATGGTTTAGAGAAATCACAGAAAACTCAGATTTGGATGGCTGTGTGGGAATTTCAACCACCATTCTCCTGAATGCATGTTCAGTGTTCTAACCACTGTGCCACCTTGCTCAGTAGGGGAGTGTACAGCTTAGTTTCACTTGTGTCAGTCATTATTTCACTCAATTCTTGTTTGGACAATTGGTTCGAAAATTATAAAAATTACATTATATTAGATGTTTATTTCGTTCCATAGAGCCAAAGTGATGAGATCCTCATGGATGTCGAACATGTCCAAAAACAACTATATAGAATATAATATTTACAAAGAAAAACCGTATACTACTGTGCATCCCTCAGACCTCAAGTGATATGGTCCTCGTGGATCTTGAATATGCAAAAAATCTTAAATGACGGTAATGACGAACTTGTTACAAAACAAGTAAAAATACAATACAATGAGGAGCATAATATAGTGCTTAGGCCATTGTCAAAGAGACAATCAGTTTACAACACATGTTTATGTTGAACACATTACTACACTTATGATATACAGAAATCAGATTTTATGTAATACTCACATGATTTGATATTAACAGTAACACAAACTGTCTGCTCATAAGTACCTAGACACCCATTAGTGGACATTAATATTATGTGTGTTCACCCTTCACCTTTATAACAACTTGAATGCTGTTGGGAACATTCTCTACGAAGTATGTAAATGCCTGTGGAGGAGTGGCAGGTTATCATTACTCAAGAGCCAAAACAAGAGAAAAATGGTTCAAATGGCTCTGAGCACTATGGGACTTAACATCTGAGGTCATCAGTCCCCTAGAACTTCGAACTACTTAAACCTAACTAACCTAAGGACCTCACACACATCCATGCCCAAGGCAGTATTCGAACCTGCGACCGTAGAGGAAACAAGAGGAGGTAGTGTAGTTGGATACTGGCGTTTGGATAGAAGTCGACCTTCTAACTCACCCCAAAGGTGTTCCATTGGGTTCAGGCCTGCACTCAGGCTAGGCTAGTCCATGTCAGGAATGTTATTGTCCATAAACCATTACCTCACAGATGCTGCTTTATGACAGGGTGCATTTTCATGCTGCTATAAACATTCATCATATCCAAACTGTTCTACTGTATGTAGTACACATGCTGTAAAATGTGTTCGTATTCATTTGTATTTAATATTTTTTTCAAGAAGAATATAATAATCCCAATCCCAAAGAAAGCAGGTGTTGACAGATGTGAAAATTACCGAACTATCAGTTTAATAAGTCACAGCTGCAAAATACTAACGTGAATTCTTTACAGACGAATGGAAAAACTGGTAGAAGCGGACCTCGGGGAAGATCAGTTTGGATTCTGTAGAAATGTTGGAACACATGAGGCAATACTAACCTTACGACTTATCTTAGAAGAAAGATTAAGAAAAGGCAAACCTACGTTTCTAGCATTTGTAGACTTAGAGAAAGCTTTTGACAATGTTAACTGGAATACTCTCTTTCAAATTCTGAAGGTGGCAGGGGTAAAATACAGGGAGCGAAAGGCTATTTACAATTTGTACAGAAACCAGATGGCAGTTATAAGAGTCGAGGGGCATGAAAGGGAAGCTGTGGTTGGGAAAGGAGTGAGACAGGGTTGTAGCCTCTCCCCGATGTTATTCAATCTGTATATTGAGCAAGCAGTAAAGGAAACAAAAGAAAAATTCGGAGTAGGTATTAAAATCCATGGAGAAGAAATAAAAACTTTGAGGTTCGCCGATGACATTGTAATTCTGTCAGAGACAGCAAAGGACTTGGAAGAGCAGTTGAACTGAATGGACAGTGTCTTGAAAGGAGGATATAAGATGAACATCAACAAAAGCAAAACGAGGATAATGGAATGTAGTCAAATTAAAACGGGTGATGCTGAGGGGATTAGATTAGGAAATGAGACACTTAAAGTAGTAAAGGAGTTTTGCTATTCAGGGAGTAAAATAACTGATGATGGTCGAAGTAGAGAGGATATAAAATGTAGACTGGCAATGGCAAGGAAATCGTTTCTGAAGAAGAGAAATTTGTTAACATCGAGTATAGATTTAAGTGTCAGGAAGTCGTTTCTGAAAGTATTTGTATGGAGTGTAGCCATGTATGGAAGTGAAACATGGACGATAACTAGTTTGGACAAGAAGAGAATAGAAGCTTTCGAAATGTGGTGCTACAGAAGAATGCTGAAGATAAGGTGGGTAGATCACGTAACTAATGAGGAGGTACTGAATAGGATTGGGGAGAAGAGAAGTTTGTGGCACAACTTGACTAGAAGAAGGGATCGGTTGGTAGGACATGTTCTGAGGCATAAAGGGATCACAAATTTAGCATTGGAGGGCAGCGTGGAGGGTAAAAATCGTAGAGGGAGACCAAGAGATGAATACACTAAGCAGATTCAGAAGGATGTAGGTTGCAGTACGTACTGGGAGATGAAGAAGCTTGCACAGGATAGAGTAGCATGGAGAGCTGCATCAAACCAGTCTCAGGACTGAAGACCACAACAACAACAACATTTTTTGAAATGCAATAAAGGTACCATATCCTTCTTATGAAAAACATCTCCTATACTATAAAACCATCTCCTCCATACTTCACTGTTGGTAGTACACATAATGGCAGGCAACGTTCTCCAGGCATCTGCCAAATCCAAAAAATCTGCCAGATTATTGTGAGGGACTCCCAACACTAAACTATCTGCGTTATTTGTCATCAAGATAAATTAAATTTACAGAATACTTAATGTGGATCACTAGACACATCGAAATTATGGTGTAGAGCTCATCTCACACCATGAGAAAGATGTCACTAACCACTAGATTAAAAGTAATATTCTCAGCTGGAATGGGATCTTTTGACAGTAGCACTTGTGTGGGCAGTTGTTGCTACAATAGTCTTGGCAAATGCCTTAGCAGACGGTAGATGTGTGTGTTTCCAGGATGGCGCTACATTATTTTGTTTAGGGTAAAGGTGACAACACTGACTCAGTGAGAAAGTAAGATACACTACTGGCCATTAAAATTGCTACACCAAGAAGAAATGCAGATGATATACGGGTATTCATTGGACAAATATATTATACTAGAACTGACATGTGATTACATTTTCATGCAATTTTGGTGCATAGATTCTGAGAAATCAGTTCCCAGAACAACCAACTATGGCTGTAATAACGGCCTTGATACGCCTGGGCATTGAGACAAACACAGCTTGGATGGTGTTTACAGGTACAGCTGCCCATGCAGCTTCAACGCGATACCACAGTTCATCAAGAGTAGTGACTGACATATTGTGACAAGCTAGTTGCTTGGCCACCATTGAACAGACGTTTTCAATTGGTGAAAGATCTGGAGAATGTGCTGGCCAGAGCAGCAGTCGAACATTTTCTGTCTCCAGAAAGGCCCGTACAGGACCTGCAACATGCGGTCGTGCATTATCCTGCTAAAATGTAGGATTTCGCAGGGATCGAATGAAGGGTAGAGCCACGGGTCGTAACACATCTGAAATGTAACGTCCACTGTTCAAAGAGCCGCCAATGAGAACAAGAGGTGACCGAGACGTGTAACCAATGGCACCCTATACCATCACGCTGGGTGATACGCCAGTATGGCGATGACTAATACACGCTTGCAATGTGCGTCCACCGCGATGTCGCCAAACACGGATGCGACCATCATGGTGCTGTAAACAGAATCTGGATTCATCCGACAAAATGACGTTTTGCCATTCGTGCACCCACGTTCGTCGTTGAGTACACCATTGCAGGCCCTCCTGTCTGTGATGAAGCATCAAGGACAGCCGCAGCCATGGTCTCTGAGCTGATAGTCCATGCTGCTGCAAACGTCGTCGAACTGTTCGTGCAGATGGTTGTTGTCTTGCAAACGTCCCCATCTGTTGACTTAAGGATCGAGACGTGGCTGCACGATCCGTTACAGCCATGCAGATAAGATGCCTGTCATCTCGACTGCTAGTGATACGAGGCCGTTGGGATCCAGCATGGCGTTCCGTATTACCCTCCTGAAACCACCCAGGTTCGTCGTTGAGTACACAATCGCAGCCACTCCTGTCTATGATGAAGCGTCAAGGGTAGCCACAGCCATGGTCTCCGGGCTGATAGTCCATGCTGCTGCAAACGTCGTCGAACTGTTCGTGAAGATGGTTGTTGTCTTGCAAAAGTCCCCATCTGTTGGCTTAGGGATCGAGACGTGGCTGCACGATCCGTTACAGCCATGCAGATAAGATGCCTGTCATCTCGACTGTTAGTGATACGAGGCCGTAGGGATCCAGCACGGCGTTCCATATTACCCTCCTGAACCCACCGACTCCATATTCTGCTAACAGTCATTGGATCTCGACCAACGCAAGCAGCAATGTCGCGATACGATAATCCGCAATCGCGATAGGCTACAATCCGACCTTTATCAAAGTCGGAAGCGTGATGGTACGCATTTCTCTTCCTTACACGAGGCATCACAACAACGTTTCACCAGGCAACGCCGGTCAACTGCTGTTTGTGTATGAGAAATCGTTTGGAAATTTTTCTGATGTCAACACGTTGTAGGTGTCGCCACCGGCGCCAACCTTGTGTGAATGCTCTGAAAAGCTAATCATTTGCATATCATAGCATCTTCTTCCTGTCGGTTAAATTTCGCGTCTGTAGCACGTCATCTTCGTGATGTAGTGGCTAGTAGTGTACATCAACACACTGATCTTATATTATTGCTTATGTTCAAGATAATAATTAAACAAAATTATTCAAAGTTTCTGTTTGTCATTTATAAATCAAAAGATCACCTGAAACATACACACACTATCTGATCAAAAGTATCTGGACACCCATATGTTATGTGTAATTGACCTCTAAATGTCACGAGAGGTGAACTTGTCGGTATAAATGAGGCAGGGAATATTGTATTGTCAGCAGAGAAGCAGTAACAGCAGAATGGGTCAGTCAGGAGATCTCAGTGATTTTTAATGTGGGCAAGTCATTGGATATGACCTGAGTAACAAATCCATCATGGACATTTAAATCCTACTAAACCTGTTGGTGTTTTGATTGTGAAGTGGAAACACAAAGGAACAACCACAGTTAAATCAAGTCCAGACTGACCTCATGTACTGACAGACTGGGACCATCAACCACTGCAGTTGCCAATTGTAAAATATCACATGCAATCGTGAGAAGTAATCACTTGTGAGTTCCATAGTGTTACCAGAAATCAAGATCACACAATGACTGTGTGCTTGAAATTAAGAAGAATGGTCTACAATAGCCGATCAGTTCCTCATAAGACGCACGTTCCTGTAGTCAATGTTAAGCGCCGCTTGAGGTCGTGGAAAGAGTGAAGCCACTAGACAGTGGATGACTGGAAACGAGCCAAGCGATTTGGACTGATAAGTCACACTACATGCTGTACCAATCCAATGGAAGAGTTTGAGTTTGGCAAATTGCCTGAGGAACGTTACTTGCCATCGTGTCTGGTGATAAAAGTGAATTACGGAGGAGGTGGTGCTAGGGTAGTGAGGTATTTTTCGTGTTTATGGCGTGATCCCCTCACTGCACTGAAGAAATAGCGAAATCCAGAAGGATATGAACACATTTTACAGCATTGTGTACTGCATACAGTAGAGGGACAGATCAGTTGTGATGCTTGTTTGTATCAGTGTGACAATACAACCTGTCATAAAGCAGCATCTGTGAGGCAATGGTCTGTGGACAATAATATCCTTGAAATGGACTGCCCTGCCCATAGCCCAGACCTGAGCCCGAGGCTACTGATATCGATACTGTCTCTGCTGCTATCGACATGCGTTGTTTTAATCGCTGATTTTGTTGTCCTCTGTTTTGAACGGTTTGCAGAATGGTGTTATGAATTTCGAAACGATTTTCATTTGGTCGTGTTGTTTTGTGGCATATTATCACACATGATGCCTAGAATTCGTTGCTTCAACCGTAAACAATGTCACCAGGGCAACAGATGCACAGTGAAGGCTGCTACAACAAATGTTCACCAGTGGCTCAAGACTGTAACCTCTCAGAGCCAGTAACCAAACCACTGCCGAGTGCTTTGAGAAGAAAACTTGTTTTTGGTGCTAATGAAAATGGAGGCCGTGAATCTGAAGGTTTGTGTAATATTATTGTTGATGTTAACATACTGTCGCCGGTCACTGTGGCCCAGCGGTTCTAGGCGCTTCAGTCCAGAACCGCGTTGCTGCTGGAGTCGCAGGTTCGAATCCTACCTCAGGCATGGATGTGTGTGATGTCCTTAGGTTAGTTGGGTTTAAGTAGTTCTAAGTCTAGGGGACTGGTGACCTCAGATGGTAAGTTGCACAGTGCTTAGAGGCATTTTTTAACATACTGTCGCAGTTAATATAGGACAATGTTATGTGCAAGAACTGTGTTGTTGTGCAGTGTGTTTCTGTGGTGGAAGATGAGAATGCCAGGAAAGGCCTTGCTGCGAACTTATCTGTGATATGCAGCAAATGCAACGTTGGTGCGTCTTGCATGACAACTAAAATCGTAAACAAAAGTTACAATGTGAATATGGCATGCAATCGTGAGAAGGAATCACTTGTGAGTTCCATAGTGTTACCAGCAGGGATCAGAAGGCAGCAAGAACACTTTGTGCAGGATGAATCTTCCACCAGCTCCAGCAAAATTTGAGGTATATTATTGCTTACTGTTTGGGGCTGTAAAAGAAGTTGGATAATCTTCAATGAAAAGTGTTGCAGAAGGATGTGTTATCGAAAATGATGGTGACAAGGACATAGTGGCCGCTTTTGATGGTACCTGGCAAAAAAGAGGGCACATTTCGTTGAATGGTGTCGTTACAACAACATCTGATGACGCTGGCAGAGTACTAGATGTTGAAGTGTTGAGCAAATTTTGCCATAGTTGTGTGAAACGGATTCCAGAGCATGAATGTAATATGTACTATAAAGGCTCAAGTGGAGGTATGGAAGTGCAGGGAGTTGTCAGCTTGTTTAGCAGATCTGTTGCCTCCTGTGGCCTGCGATATGTGAAATACCTTGGCGATGGTGGTAGTAAAGATTTTCTTGAGGTTCAAAAATGTGCTCCATATGGAGCTGAGACTATTGTGCAGAAGTTAGAATGTGTGTCACATGTACAGAAAAGACTTGATACTAGACTTTGAAGGCTGAGACAAGATTTGTCAGGAAAAAACTTATCTGATGGGAAGGGAATAAAAGGGAAAGGGTGACTGACAGATGCAGAAATTGACAAGCTACAGACATATTATGCCTTGGCAATAAGAAGGAGCGCAGGATACCTGAAAAATATGAAGCAAGTAGTTTGGGCGTTATAGTTCTACAAAATGTCCACAGACAATAACCCTATAGACAACTTGTGCCCAAAAGGAAGTAAATTATGGTCTGGATACCAAAGATCAATTTCTGGTGGTGAAGAATATCATCACAGGAATTCTCTACCAACTGCCGTAATGGAAGCCATCAAAGCTATATTCAGGGACCTTACAAATGAAAACTTATTGAAGGAATGTCTTCATGGCAGTACCTAAAACCCAAATGATAGTTTTAACCAATGTGTATGGGAAAGATTGCTAAAAACCATTTTTCTGGAGAGAAATGCACTTGCTATTGGTGTTTATGATGCAGTTTCATGTTTTAATGATGGTGTTCAAAGGAGAAAATATTTTTTAGAGAAGATGGGAACGAAGCCCAGAGTGAAGTGCATCAAAACTTTGTACGCAATAGACAGAGAGTGTATAATGAAAGCAGATAAATCACTTTTGAAGGTGACAAAATCGAGAAAAGTGCGTCATAGGAATGTGAAAAGGAAGAAACCTGATTTATAAAATGAAAAAGAACCTGCTTATGGTGTGGAAAGTTCTAAAAGAATGCCAAATACAAGCAGAAACTTTAACAGCCATTTTCCACAAAACACAAATTTCTGTACTTAGGTACATGTAACATCCAAAATAAATATCCTATTACTTTCAAACTTGGTATGCTTATTAAACACAAACTTCTTAATGCAAAACTCTAGAATTTTCCAAATCTATAAAAAAACTGCGATAAAAATTGAGATAATTATTTATAAAATTTGAGTTTTTCTGAACATTAAGTTTAAAATGTTACGGCTCATTCATTTTTTCGTAAATGAAATTAATTCTAGAGTTTTATACACCTGTAAGTATGGTTTGTATGCTGTGCAAAATTCAGTGAAGAATCTCTCTTACTTATGAAGAAAAGTGTATCTATTGCAACAAATGCAGCCAATAGTAAGTGAAAAAATTATGAAATTTGACATGTAAAAATATTTATTTTGTTATGTTTTTGTACTTCCACTACCATGAGCATGAATCCCGAATCCTTCTTGGTCAGGCTGACAAAGTTTTATGAATTTATTTGTAAAAGTATACACAGCAGAAATTGAAATGTCCTGTGGTGCCTCTCCTGTTTCAAGTCGGCCCGTTTGACGTCCTACCCCCCTTAACATCCACTAATAGGTGACTGGATACTTTTTATCAGTTGACCAGTAGACACACCCCATATTAATGTCCACTATCAAGTGTTAGTTACTTTTGATGAAGAGTGTATGAAGCCATGTATGTGCAATTCTGGAAATCCATGGGAGCTGTCAATTTGGGTATCCATGCCATTTGTGAGGGCTCAAATCAACACCATTTAAAATTAAAATAAATTAGTTTTCAGATTCATATTCATATTACTGAAATTATTTGTAGTGGCTGGTTTGAGATATCCAGTGGTAGCATCCACTGGACCTAACAACATCTTTTCAGTAACAATTGCAAAATGGTTGTTGAATGTTTTTCAATACTGCTAACATCTACCATCACTGTATATTTTACTCTTAATGCTATTTGCTTCTCTTCATCGCTGGTTCTACCAGTCTCCTCTTTCATTATTTCCTACCATGTATTTACTTTTTATCTGATGTGACCATCTATCCTAATATTGCACTGTCTTTAATGTCTGCATCACTATCTTCAAAATTTAGTTGTATTACATGCAACGAGCTGTCTCTGACTGGCAGATACAGTTTTCTTTTTGTCTTACAAGATACCTTTATTCCTAGACTAATCCATGGTTTCTTTGTAGGATTTGGTCAAATCTGAATTACTTTCACTGAGAGCCATTTTTTGTATTAACTCTAGACAGAAGCAACTGCATGACCTGGTCTGGGAAGACATTAACTATCGGTTGTGTAATATAATTTTGTTCATTATATCTTCCTACAAATAACTTATCAATGGCTGTTTTTGAGCAGTCAGGTGCTACCCTAGTTGAAATGTTCACAATAGGAATTACGTAGAATGATAATGTTATTGACTGTAATAAATTGTTACTGGAAGAGTTTTTAAGAAAATCTACATTAAAGCACCATCCAGAACTATTTATTTGCATTTTACTGTTAAGTGGGCAATAGAGCCTCAAAGTGATTTATAAAAAATTAAAATTGCCTGCAGGTGTTCAGCATATACTAATGATTATAATGGATTTATTGAGAAATTCTGTTTCTGTTGTGCATGCTTCTGTATGCTTATCTAAGAAAAATTTATGAGTGTTTCTGTTCTCAAATTTATGAAAATTCCTCCTTTCAACACTTCTGTTAGGCGGAAGTGAGATGCTAACCTAAATTATGTAACACTTAATACCTGTGTACCAGTGGTTACATGGCCCATGGGAGACAGAATATGTTGAGTGGGTTTTATGACGCTAACTCATGCAACTTCTTCCTGTTGCTATGAGTCGTTCATGTGATGAAGTTACTCTCCTCATTAAAGTATTTTGTCATGTTATATGAGGAGTTATGAGTGTTAATAGATTATTTATAGTCTCTATATTCATTCTCAAGTAATTTCGCCAATTGTCAGGTTTTTTGCCATATAACTCATGAAGTAAATGTGATGAATGCTGTCGATTAAGGATCCACTGTCTCAGACACAGCTACAAAAAAGGAAGGGGGAAAAAAAGAACATTCTGCTAAATGCATTTATATTTTCAAATATACAAATCTCCAAATTTCTCAACTAACTTTCGAAGAATGAAGTAGAATGGAGATTTTGAGTTTCAATAATACAAAGTAATTCTCGAAATTACGAGCTACATTTAACACCATTTAACATAAATTCAACTGGGAGGAGCACACCACAGAACTGCTGAAGCGTCTTAACAAATCTCTGTTTGCAATGCGAATTTTGTCAGACATAGGGGATATAAAAATGAAAAAGCTGGCATACTATGCTTACTTTCATTCCATAATGTCATATGGGATTATTTTCTGGGGTAATTCATCAAGCCAAGCTAAAGTTTTCCGGGCACAAAAACGTGCAGTAAGAATTATATGTGGTGTGAACTCAAGAACATCCTCCAGAAGCCTGTTTAGGGAACTAGGGATACTAACTACAGCTTCCCAATATATTTATTCCTTAATGAAATTTGTCATTAAAAACATATCACTTTTTCAAACCAACAGCTCAATTCATGGAATCAATACTAGAAATAAGAATAATCTTCACAAGGATTTAAAGTCACTTAGTATTGTACAAAAAGGTGTGCATTATTCAGGAACACACATTTTCAATAACTTGCCAGCAGCCATAAAAAGCTTAACAACCAATGAAATTCAGTTTAAGAGAAGCCTAAAGGATTTATTGGTGGCCAACTCCTTCTACTCCATTGATGAATTTCTGAGGAAAACCAACTGATTTGTATATAAGTACAACATAACTTCTGCACAATTTCAGTGCAGTAATGTGTTCACTGAAAATTTGTGTGTGTGTGTGTGTGTGTGTGTGTGTGTGTGTGTGTGTGTGTGTGTGTGTGTGTGTAAGTATAATCTAACTTCTGCACCATTTCAGTGCAGTAATGTGTTCATTGTAAATAAGTATTACAGTAGTTGTATTACATGTTTCTTACCTTATAAATAAATATAAAACTTTTTTATTTTAAATTCAGTGCAATAGTATTTGTAAAATGACTCTTAGTGTTCATTAAAAAATGACGATCATTCCACTTGGGACCTGTGGAATGGTACATTAGCTTATTTGTTTTAGTTTAAATATTTGTCATGTATTGTTGTTTTTCTGACATGTTCCACATCCTGGAGGACCTCCTCACTACGGATCAATTGGAATGAAAGTAAATCTAATCTAATCTAATCACTGGATATTTTTCAGTAGCTTGTTCAAGGTCCTCCCCATGTGGATGATCTTATGGCCTAAATGCCTGCAGATTAACACTCCAAACAAGAAAGACCTGACTGTATCTGCTGTCAATAACAAATCTTATGTGGTTTGATAGTCCACAGGTAGATCCTGAAGACTACAGGAAGGTGCATGTAGAGAGATAGGAAGGACAAGTGCCTTATGTAAAATAATGACAGAGAGACTGACTTTCCAAATACGTGGTAAGGGACTAAAAACAATGTTCCTCTCATTTGCACACTGCCACAGCCTCAGTCTGCATACCTCTGTTCACAGTCGTAGTGCTAAGTGAAAACCCGGTAATCTTGAGTCTGAGACTTGGCAGTGATATGGTATTTCCCACTTCACTTTCATTTCCGATCCTCATATTACATATTACGTAATCTCTTAAGTTGAGGGAACAGAATAACTTTATGTAGGGCAAATCGTAAAGTATGCGGCTGGAATTTTGCAATTTATTGATGTAACCAACATCTAAATCCGATGTTTGGTTCGAGTCTTACGTGATTTTTTTTATAGACCTGCGCATCAGAAATCGAGGGGGATGGAGTCATGTCCGAACATTATAACTTCAGGTGACGAGCCTCAGCCATGGAAGACACGAGACTACTACAGTAGGCAGAAAGCAGGTGCTGGAGAGGAGCGAAAGAGAGGGATCTTGAATGTTGTAGAAGCAATGCATACGAATATTTCCGTCTCAACTAGAAAGTAGGATGCAGTTTGAGGGAAAGACACTCGTTGGTAACAGCGGGATGGATTTGTCCCTGAGCCGGCAGGGTGGGAGTGAAGAAATAATCCCTCTGATAAATACATTTTGTGTGAGGCAGATAATTATTAAATTTATCACAAGAGATGCTCCAGATGTGTGTATAAGTGTGTGTAACTGTTGTGACTCATAAAAGTATCTTAACTATGAACATTAGGAAAAGTGATGTGTCTGATGTCGCAGTCTGAAAAAAAATTGTAAGCAGATCTTGATGGATGTTGGCGGAAGACATACCACGTAAGTGATGGCAGCACAACCTCAGTGATGTAGTAATCTTCATTGCTGGTTCATCTGACGCTTTCCAAGTAGAGCCACTTACAGTCATGTAGGAAATAACTTTTATTGTGCTCAAAATTATATTTTGTGCTGCAACAGTAACTACAGATTTAGATGATCAGATGAAGAAAACCTTTCGTGGTACTGTTGTGTCATGTTTCACATTGGTTCTGGTCAGTACGGATACGTTTTATCATTTTACTGTGTACTGTTGTAGATAATCACCAATGGTCCACTCATGCTTGAGTGTGGAATTTTAATAAGAGTGGTTCAAGGTGCTAAGCACTATCAGAACCATCCTGGCATTTCAAGTATAAAGTCCCGCGTGTCAGATTATTTTGTATGATATCCCACTGGTCCAATAGTTTCTTAAAGTTAAGTTGGGGAGATTATTGCTTTGAGTTAGTGGCTTCTAGGAAGGCTCTTTCAATTCTGGTGTGATGTGCATTTATCTTTGACTTGAAATTGATACTGATGTACACCAACTTAATCGGAGGATACAGGGTGTCAACAATATAGTCTGCCCTTACCTGACATGTTGGGTGTTTATTTTATTGCCAAAAAACCTCTTCCCAGGCACATCATTTCATTCAGAGGTTGTGCATGTAGCACCATCTGGGGCACAACGTCAGAACTCGTGCAGGGCAGGTAAAGTAGGTGAGTTTTTGGTAGGTTGCAGCATCATTGATGAGGATTGATGCCTATAACTCAACCAGCCAGGGGCCGCAGGGAAATCTGTTTCATAGAGACGTTGCATGTCTTGAGCTTTAACCTAACTGTAGAATCTGATGCATAAACATCAGTAGACAGGTGAACAGATTACAAATCCTCACTGTGGACACTGGACTCGCATTCGGGAGGATGACGGTTCAATCCCGTCTCCGGCCATCCTGATTTAGGTTTTCCGTGATTTCCCTAAATCGCTTCAGGCAAATGCTGGGATGGTTCCTTTGAAAGGGCACAGCCGATTTCCTTCCCCATCCTTCCCTCACCCGAGCTTGCGGTCCATCTCTAATGACCTCGTTGTCGACGGGACGTTAAACACTAATATCCTCCTCCTCCTCACTGTGGTTTTATATTGTCTTAATTTTGAAAGTTTATTGCTATTATAGTTCATGAATCAAACACATGACACATCTACTTCTAAAATTCTTGTGCAATTTCTTTTCATATGCTGTGTTTCCCTGAACTGCATTTTCTCAGTAGTTGTGTTAAAGATATGTACTAAGCACTGATAAAAATTATTATTATTATTACAATCGTAATTATCATATTACTAATATTTTATATTTTTGTTGTCATTAAATCATAGTTACATTTATAGCAGGGTGATGACTAGTTCCATTTGGGGATAGATATAAGGAAACAAACATGACCTATCATGGAACCACACTCTATATCTGCACCTGCACTGGCCATTTAAAACGTCCTTTCCACCTCTGACATTACGTTAGTATTTTTTTAAGGTTAGTTGTGAATGAATACAACAGCAAAATTTTCTGCAGTACGAGTTAAATTCCTATTGTGAAATATCATTTGCAAGAGGGTAACCACTTGCTGCTGAAAGTTATTTCCTAGGCTGACACATTGCAAGCCAACAGTATATTGAAACTGTGTCCTGTGAACAAGTGGGATTTGCATTGATTTTTTGCATGCACAGATATCTTCACTGATATCTGCTCAGACAGGTCGTTGTTTGTCGACTTTCCTACAGCTGAAGCTCCATGCAGTCCTTTGTTGATAGATTTTCTACTTACAAATCTCTAGCCAACAGGCACAATGCACAGGCAATCCGCTGGCACTATAGTGGACAATTTAGATGTGAAAATATTTAATTGGGGGGTCCATTGTGCCTTGCAATAAGTGTGGTACAAAGATAGAACTTTGGTCATTGCCAAGTGGAACTTGACCTGTAAGCTAGATCAGCAGTGGCAAATGTATTTTGATAAATAATACAGACAATTTGGATGTGGAAATATTTGATTTGGGGTCCATTTTCCCTTATGCTAAGTATGGTACAAATATCGAAATTTGTTCATTGCCAAGTGCAGCTTAACCTGTAAGTCAGATCACTAGTTACAATATGTTATCTGTGTATGTTTTACATGTAAGCCCGAAAAGTTGTGTATGTTCTGGTGACAAAGCATACCACTGCTCTCCTTGCCACCATCTGTACAGTTAGCTTTCAGAGTTGCAATCATGTGCTGACATAATGCAATAGCCACCATCACTGGATGAGCATGATATGCCAATGTCCAAGCTTTACATAGGATGTTCCCTGATTGGCTGTTTCCTTTTAATAGTGAGCAAAATATTAAGCTGTAACTGGGACATCTAAACACATATGTGTGTCGATTTAGAAGATCACCCACCCTGAGGGGTGCAGCTTAAGGAGGGCTTGAAGGATGCCTCTAAGTGGGGTAAATAGAACAATATAATGACAAACTGATTGGCTGTTTCATTTTAATGGAAGGTATAATACTGCTATGTGATTGGAGAAAAGCAGCAGACATGTATTTTGACTTAAAGCTTTCCGACTGGCCAAGGGGTGTGGCTTGAGAAGGAAGTAAATGATGACACCTAGTGAGCTACATAGAACAAGATGGGTCACATAGGGGAGAGTGTTTTACCATGGACCACTTTTCATACTTTTGGCTCGAGCAAGCCCTGTAGTTATTGAATTTTCTTATTCCATTTTTTAATGATAACATTCACTTGTGTGCTGTAGTCTTTCGTCTACAGTTACGGAAACTGGTGTAAGATTTTTCCAACTGTGAAGAAATGTTCTGTGGTACAACACAGTCATGTACATAGGAACAAATGTTTTTATTGAAGTTTAAAAGTGTAACAGTTGTGCAAATCTTGTCAATACTGTATTTAATATTCTATCTTTTAGATTATTACTTCACTACACATCAATAATCAGTAAGTGAAATCAAACAAAGTAGGAATATTACAAGTTAAAGAAATTTTGGAATAGAAGCTACTGGAAACTAACACAAATGTCCACTTTCAAGAGACGTAAATTTATTATGAGATTAAATAAATTTATTTTATATACTAATATTGGGTGTTTCATGGTAGAAGACATTCCATTTCAAGGTACAAGATGGTACACGACTGATGAAGTACAGCTTAACCATACACAAAATATGTAACTAGTTTTAAAAATGTATAGAATTTTCTGTTACTGTAGAATCAACATCATTTTCGAAATAGTAGTATTATATTATACAGCATTTCAATGAGTAGATGTCAGAATAATTACAAATTCTGCTCAAAACACAGCCTCATGTTTCATATAATCAAAAACAGTAGAACATGCTGGGAACTACTTCAGAAAGTCTTCAGTGCACATTTCGTTATGTGATTCTAAAATCGGTAACTAGATTGAAACACTGACCAAGAAATGTCCTGGGTACCTATTCTCAAGGTACAATACACTCCTCTGCTTATTGACTGTTTTGTTTCAATGACTGATAAAATATTAAGTTGTGACTGAAGGAAAGGAAAAGATGTACATTTTGTTTGAGAAGCTCTCTGTTTGGCCAAGGCGTGTGACTTAAAAAGGAGTTGAAATATGGTGCCAAGTGGTGTATCTACTAATTGGCTGATTCCTTTTAATAGTCGGATAATACTGGCTGTGATTGGAGGAGATGGTAGGGGAAAGGGAAGAGGTGAAGGCAGGGGAATGTGGTTGTGGCTTAGGAAGGGGGTATGACTTCCACCCACTACAGTCCAAAGAATTGCTGGAACACAAATTTGGCCCGGAGTGCCAATTTCCCTCCTACGGAAACAAAATCAAGGTTGTTGTTGTTGTTGTGGTCTTCAGTCCTGAGACTGGTTTGATGCAGCTCTCCATGCTACTCTATCATGTGCAAGCTTCTTCATCACCCAGTACTTACTGCAACCTACATCCTTCTGAATCTGCTTAGTGTATTCATCCCTTGGTCTCCCTCTACGATTTTTACCCTCCACGCTGCCCTCCAATGCTAAATTTGTGATCCCTTGATGCCTCAAAACATGTCCTACCAACCGATCCCTTCTTCTAGTCAAGTTGTGCCACAAACTTCTCTTCTCCCCAATCCTATTCAGTACCTCCTCATTAGTTACGTGATCTACCCACCTTATCTTCAGCATTCTTCTGTAGCACCACATTTCGAAAGCTTCTATTCTCTTCTTGTCCAAACCAGTTATCGTCCATGTTTCACTTCCATACATGGCTACACTCCATACAAATACTTTCAGAAACGACTTCCTGACACTTAAATCTATACTCGATGTTAACAAATTTCTCTTCTTCAGAAACGATTTCCTTGCCATTGCCAGTCTACATTTTATATCCTCTCTACTTCGACCATCATCATTTATTTTACTCCCTAAATAGCAAAACTCCTTTACTACTTTAAGTGTCCCATTTCCTAATCTAACTCCCTCAGCATCACCAGATTTAATTTGACTACATTCCATTATCCTCGTTTTGCTTTTGTTGATGTTCATCTTATATCCTCCTTTCAAGACACTGTCCATTCAGTTCAACTGCTCTTCCAAGTCCTTTGCTGTCTCTGATAGAATTACAATGTCATCGGCAAACCTCAAAGTTTTTACTTCTTCTCCATGAATTTTAATACCTACTCCGAATTTTTCTTTTGTTTCCTTTACTGCTTGCTCAATATACAGATTGAATAACATCGGAGAGAGGCTACAACTCTGTCTCACACCTTTCCCAACCACTGCTTCCCTTTCATGCCCCTCGACTCTTATAACTGCCATCTGGTTTCTGTACAAATTGTAAATAGCCTTCCGCTCCCTGTATTTTACCCCTGCCACCTTCAGACTTTGAAAGAGAGTATTCCAGTTAACGTTGTCAAAAGCTTTCTCTAAGTCTACAAATGCTAGAAACGTAGATTTGCCTTTTCTTAATCTTTCTTCTAAATCAAGGTAAGAAGCATAATATATTAGATAATGTTGATTAAAGAGAAAACTGTGCAGTGAATTAGACATTAACATACTGTTGTCTCAAAAACTTGGTTCTCCCTCAAGTTTTAGGTCTGAGGAATAACGTATTTTTATGACACAGATATATAATGACCATTATTATTCAATTCATAATATTTAGACAAGAATAAACACTCTAAAACAGTAGAGTATTCGCATCTGCTTGGTAACTATGTTATTCCTTATCTTCAGCCTGTAAATTCACTGACTTGCTCTTGAAATAGTGTTTAAAATCTTTCGAGTTTTTAAAACAACTTTATCCCTGTAGCAAAAAAAATTTTCCTTCCACACATATCTTGTTGTAACCAATCGCTGCACAAGATTTCACCATAATAATAAAGAAATCCTCACTGAAAATGCTACAATTACTGATAGTATTCCAGAAGTCACCTGAATATGGGTACTACGCTAATCAGGAGACTGAGATATTGGTTTCTGCCTAATTGTGTCTGTATTATCTATGGTCAGAGACTGTAGTCCTGGGTGCCATCCTGTCTCTGCTGAAGCGCTACTGAGTTGCTTTGGCAAAACATAGAGAACTTGTGGAGCATTTTTGAGTGTGGTAATCACAAATTCAGATGATTTCGTTATTGTCAGGCGAAAGATTAATAGTAAAAGTGCATGAGAAGCAATCTAAATGTCAGAGACGACACTCTGGGACTAGAGGATATTGTGGCTAACTTCAAAAACTTTGTGGAAAACAGTAGAGTTGATGCCACCACATCTGGCAAAAGGAATGAGAAATAAATTACCTAGCTTTAAAGCTATGTGTAGGCCCTATGTGTAATATAAAGCTCTGTCTGGAGGCCAGCTAAGTAAAAGACCACAGCGTGTATTTCTAAATTTCTGAATGTGGCATGAAAGAAACTGCCGTATTTTCAATGATCTAAAGTCAGTGTGCTGAGGCTGAAGTATGAGGCACTAGTAATAGAAAAATGAAAATATGCAAAGGAAAGGTAACGTAAGTTGCAAAGTTATGATGGTCCACACACGGTAAATAAATATCACATAATAAATACTTAAGTGCAGTTATCAGTGGAAGGACAATTCTCGCAGTTTGATTGGGATATATTTCAAAGCAAGATAACATGCCAGCGATGGAAGCAGCACCACAGCTATTGAGGTAGTCATAATTCTACGCAATACAACTGCTATTTTGAAACAGTAATTACATCCTGAACAGTTATCATATGTTGTTTGTGGTATGCATTATACAATCCTTTCAGAATCTTTCGCAGTCTCTGACAACTCAGAGATCATTGAGAAAACTTATTGAGTTACAATTTTGAGCTATTGCTCTCTGGCAACCACTAGTTTCTGGTGTTTTTTATCAGTAAATGTAGAAATGGGTGACATAAATACAAATAGGACTCTTATTTTGCCTATTTATTAATAATTAAATGAGGACATAAGGTGAAGGATCACAATTACCAGCATATGAAGTGAACAGTTATAATTATTTTTATATTCCTAACGTAGAATTGCACCCTTGACACACCTTTCCGTTCATCTAGGTGCTGGAGGAAAAGAAACTGTCAAATACATAACGTTTGCTTGTGCAAACTTCTCTAGCTGCTGTGGGAGGAAGGATGAAGTGTCTGATCTCCCCCCCCCCTCTCTCCCCCATAAACACACACCATGTTGCCCATATGTCTCCTGGTTTCACTTAGGGCTTCATGTGCATAATGTTGCGCTACTGCGCAAACAACCACCATTTAAGACTGCCAGGATGGCTTTAAACATTGATGGGCAGTAAAGGGTAGCTATCTGGCGTATTCAAATGTCGACCCCACCTACATGTGGTCGATCCTTCTCTTGTGTTATGAGGCTCAGGTAACCAAATGATTCCCAGGATAAGGAGTCCCCCACTACAATGTCAACAGCTATGTAGGGAGGCAGATGACCTGGTAGTGGTTAGGGTACAGTCTTGTTCTTGGAGCATGAAATCTCCCCTAAAGGTGATGAACTACCTATGGTCAATGGCATAGAAAATCTCTAAGGGCAGGCCAGGTATTAGGACAGTAAGTGCAATTTCATTTGGAATGTTAGGTGAAGGCTGCAAAGAAACCTTCAGCTGTCTTGCATCTACTTGGCATTGAGCACACTTCCTAGGTCATCAAGAAAGGCGCATTATTGAAGTGCAGCAACACTCTCGTCCTAAAAGAAGTCATGCACAGCAGTCAGCAACTTACAGACTCTCTCCCAAACGTCCTGCAGTGATCAAGATGTTGTGATGGGGCAGGATTCTGATATCTGGATGTCTCTTGTGATAGCTTGACACATAGGTGGTAGGTGTGTGTCGGTCACATTGCTTAGGGTTGTAACTGTTAAGCAGTTCGGTTGCTGCATCTACGACTGAGCAGTTCTATTTGGGGTCCACTCTGATCACCTCATAAAAGAAAAGGCCTAGAAAAGGCGCTCTAAACATACGAGGGCAGTTCAATAAGTAATGCAACACTTTTTTTTCTGAAACAGGGGTTGTTTTATTTAGCATTGAAATACACCAGGTTATTCCCCAATCTTTTAGCTACACAACTCTATTTTTCAACGTAATCTCCATTCTATGCTACGGCCTTACGCCACCTTGAAATGAGGGCCTGTATGCCTGCACGGTACCATTCCACTGGTCGATGTCAGAGCCAACGTCGCACTGCATCAATAACTTCTTCATCATCCGCGTAGTGCCTCCCACGGATTGCGTCCTTCATTGGGCCAAACATATGGAAATCCGACGGTGCGAGATCGGGGCTGTAGGGTGCATGAGGAAGAACAGTCCACTGAAGTTTTGTGAGCTCCTCTCGGGTGCGAAGACTTGTGTGAGGTCTTGCGTTGTCATGAAGAAGGAGAAGTTCGTTCAGATTTTTGTGCCTACGAACACGCTGAAGTCGTTTCTTCAATTTCTGAAGAGTAGCACAATACACTTCAGAGTTGATCGTTTGACCATGGGGAAGGACATCGAACAGAATAACCCCTTCAGCGTCCCAGAAGACTAACCATGACTTTACCGGCTGAGGGTATGGCTTTAAACTTTTTCTTGGTAGGGGAGTGGGTGTGACGCCACTCCATTGATTGCCGTTTTGTTTCAGGTTCGAAGTGATGAACCCATGTTTCATCGCCTGTAACAATCTTTGACAAGAAATTGTCACCCTCAGCCACATGACGAGCAAGCAATTCCACACAGATGGTTCTCCTTTTCTCTTTATGGTGTTCGGTTAGACAACGAGGGACCCAGCGGGAACAAACCTTTGAATATCCCAACTGGTGAACAATTGTGACAGCACTACCAACAGAGATGTCAAGTTGAGCACTGAGTTGTTTGATGGTGATCCGTCGATCATCTCAAACGAGTGTGTTCGCACGCTCCGCCATTGCAGGAGTCACAGCTGTGCACGGCCGGCCCGCACGCGGGAGATCAGACAGTCTTGCTTGACCTTGCGGCGATGATGACACACGCTTTGCCCAACAACTCACCACTGCCAGATCACCGTAGACATTCTGCAAGCGCCTATGAATATCTGAGATGCCCTGGTTTTCCGCCAAAAGAAACTCGATCACTGCCCGTTGTTTGCAACGCACATCCGTTACAGACGCCATTTTAACAGCTCCGTACAGCGCTGCCACCTGTCGGAAGTCAATGAAACTATACGAGACGAAACGGGAACGTTTGAAAATATTCCACAAGAAATTTCCGGTTTTTTCAACCAAAATTGGCCGAGAAAAAAATGTGTTGCATTACTTATTGAACTGCCCTCGTATTCAGCCACTTTCTACTATCGACTGGGTAGCTACATCCAGTGGCATCACTCAATGCAGCCGAACAAATAAGAAATCAGATTTTGCTACATGGAATGTAAGAACACTGACTGATGACTCGGCTAACAAAAGACACAAAAGGAGAACAATTGTCGTGGGCAGAAAGGAAGGAAGGAAGATCAGGGTTTAACATCCCATTGACAATGAAATCCATAGAGATGGAGCATAAGCACAGATAGTTCCAAGGGTGGGAAGGAAAGCGGCCATGCCCTTTCAAAGGAACCATCCTGGAATCTGAGTGGATCGATTTAGGAAAATCACAAAACCTAAATCTGTACGGCTGGGTGCAGATTTGAACCATCATTCTCCCTATTGTGAGTCCAGTGTGCTAACCTCTATACCACCTCACTCGGTTTGTGGGCACGGATTTAAAAAGATATAATATTAGCATAGCAGCATTCCAAGAAACACACCTTGCTGATGAAGATAAATTGAATGAACTAGGAGAAGGATACAGATTCTCCTGGAAGGGGACGCTTCTGATGAGAATTGAATACACGGAGAGACTTTGCTATCAAGCACGATCTTCTCAGGGACATGATGGAGCTTCCAAATGGGCATAATGAACGCCTCATGACATTGAAACTTCGACTGAATGGAAACTAGTATGCCCCAGTGATCAGAGCATGCACCCCACTCTAGATTCTGAAGATGACGTCAAAGAAACATTCCATTCGAATATGGATGAGGTCCTGTCAAACATCAAACGCCAAGACAAAATAATGCTAGTGCAAGTAAAGGTCATGACGTGTGGAGTGGTGATTGGCAAGAAGGAAGTTGGCGTTGTCTTAGACTCTTTTCAGAATCTGCTGAACATAAATTGACAATCATCAACATCACATTTCGTAAAAAGGGTCACTTTAAAACATCATGGCAACTGCCTAGTGGAAATATTAGTATCTCACTTGTTGTAGTCTTCAGTCCAAAGGCTGGTTTGATGCAGCTCTCAGTGTTAGTCTATCCTCTCTAAACGTTTGATCTCCTTCACCCACCTGAATCTGCTTGTGTGTGTCAGTCACATTGCTTAGGGTTGTGGCTGTTAAGCAGTTTGGTTGCTGCATCTACGACTGTGCAGTTCTATTTAAGGTCCACTGCTGGTCTGCTAGGTGTGCGTCGGTCACATTGCTTAGGGTTGTGGTTCTGCAACTTTCTCTTATCCCCCCCCCCCTCCCGCCGCGCACCCAACACTTACCTGCAATACTAAACTGACAATTAATTGATATCTCAGAATGTGTCCTGTCAGCTGATCCCATCTTTCAATCAAGTTGTGCCACAAGTGCCTTTCTCCCCAGTTCTGATCAGTACTTGCTCATTAGCTATGTGATCTACCCATCCAATCTAAAACATGTTTCTGTAGCACCACATTTCAAAATCTTCTAGTCTCTTCCTGCCTGAAATGCTTATCATCTGTGTTTCACTTCTATACATGGCTCTGGACAAATGTTTCCAGAAAAGACTTCCTAGCACTTAAATTTATATTCGATGTTAACAAATTTCTCTTCTTTAGAAACGATTTTCTTGCCATTGCCAACCCACATATTATATCCTCTCTACTTCGACCATCATAAATTATGTTACCATCTAAATAACAAAACATATCTACTATTTTTAGTACCTCATTTCCCAACCTAATTCCCGTAGCATCACTTGATTTAATTCGACTAAATTCCACTATCATTGTTTTGCTTTTGGTAATGTTCATCTTATATTCCATTCCATTCAACTACACTTCCAAGTCCTTCGCTGTCTCTGCCAGAATTACAATGTCGCTGGCGAACTGCAGAGTTTGTATTTCTTTTCCTGACCTTTAATTCCCTTTCCACATTTCTCCTTGCTTTCCTTCACAGCTGGCTGAATGTACAGAGTGAATAACACTTGGGATAGGCTACAACCTTGTCTCGCTCCCTTCTCAACAACAGCTTCCCTTTCATAGCCTTCGACTCGTTATAAGTGTCGTCTGGTTTCTGTACAAGTTGGAAATAGCCTTTTGCGCCCTAAATTTTACCCCTGATACCTTCAGAAATGTAAAGAGAGTATTCCAATCAACATAGTCAAAAGCCTTGTCAAAATCTGCTAATGTTAAAAACGAAGGTTTGCCCTTTCTTAACATGTCATTTAAGATAAATCGTAGGGTCAGTATCACCTCACATGTTCCAACATTTGTCCAGAACCTGAAGTGATATTCCATGAGGTTGGCTTCTACCAGTTTTTCCACTCTTATGTAAATAATTTATGTTATTATTTTGAAAATTTGAGTTATTAAACTGATATGTCGGTAATATTCAACATGTCAGCACCTACTTCTTTGCCATTGTAACTATTACATTCTCCTTGAAATCGATGGTATTTTGCCTGTCTCATATATCTTGCACACCAGATGGAATAATAGTTTTGTCATTGTTGTCTCTCCAAAGCATATTAGCTGTCTTGAAGGAATATTGGCTACTCCAGGAGCTTTATTTTGGCTTAGGTATTTCATTGCTATGTTAAATTCTTCTCACCATACTATAACTCTCATCTCATCTTCATCTGCTTCCTCTTTTCTTTCTGTAATACTGGCTTCATGTTCATTTCTCTTGTATAGACCCCTCCCCCATATATTCCTTCCACCTTTCAATTTTTCCTTCTTTGCTTGGAACTGGTTTTCCATCTGAGCTCTTGATATTGATACAGCTACTTCTCTTTTCTCCAAAAGCCTCTTTACCCTAGTTCTACATGCTTTTGTGGATTTAAATTAGACTCTAGCCACTTGTGTCAATCTCATTTTTTAGACATTTGTATTCCCTTATGGTTGCTTCATTCTCTACATTTTTATATTTTCTCATTTCATCAATTAAATTCTAATTCGATATCTCTTGCAATATCCAGAGATTTCCACTAGGTCTCGTCTTTTTACCTATTTGATCTTCTGCTACCTTCACTATTTCATCTCTCAATGTTACCCATTCACCTTCTACTGTAGTCCTTTCCATTATTCAGTCACTCATTGTCTAATGCCCACTGCAAAACTCTGAAAATCCTCTGGTCTTTCAACTTATCTATGTTCTGCCTCCTGAATTTCCTGCCTTTTTGCCAATTCTTCAGTTTAATCGATAGTTTTTAAACTATAAATTTTGGTCTGAGTCCACATCTGCCCCTTGAAATGTCTTACAGTTTAAAACCTGGTTCTGAAGTCTCTGTCTTACGATTAATAATCAGTCTGAAATCTACCAGTGCTAGTATGAAATTGTGTGCAAGAAAGATCTACATGATGTTTTCGTCACTAAGGTGATGACAGGAGCCAAAACTGTTTGACAGATCATCAGCATATTAGATTAGTCATGCATTTGTCACCTTTTCTACAGTGGAAGAAACAAAAAGAAAACAGTAGACACACATTTGCTACGGAGAAGTTTGGCAAGTTAAAATATGCCTCACAGTACAGGAAACAGCTTCAATGGACACTGTCTAAGGAGTGCGATCATGATGTAACACAACAGTAGGAGAACTTGAAGACTAATAGTCTGGATGGCTGCAAAGAAACCTTAGGATACGTCAGGACTAGTCTGTTGAAAATGATGGAGAAGTTGAATCACTGATATCGGATAAGAGGAAAGCATTGCAAGCATGGTGAAAGGACATGAATTTTGTTGCTAAGAAAGAAGCCAAAACGAATGTTCAAAGAACCACCCATGGGCTGAAGAATGCGTGGTGGATGAAAAAAGCTTAAGAGTTACAATATCTCAAAGAGAAAGATGTGCAACAATTTTTCCAAGCCACAGAGCCAATTCATGGTCCAAACACCTTCGGTACAAATCCTCTTTGGTTCAGTGACTAGCACACAGTTCTAAAAGATCAAATACTCTATCATGAATATGTGGAAGGAACCTTTTGAAGAGCTTCTGAGTCAGGTATGAGGTACTGATGAATAGGTGTATGTCATAATAGGACAAGCACTCATCGAAGAACCTGGTTCCCCACCAACTTAAATCAACTTCAATCACGCAAAGGAACATGAGGTCACTAATCCTGACAGTATGCCAGTGGGAGCTCTCAAAAAAGGTGATGAGGAACTCATAAAACATACAGGAGCCGGCCGTTGTCGCTGAGCAGTTCTAGGCGTTTCAGTCCGGAACCGCACTACTGCTGCAGGTGCAGGTTAGAATCCTTCCTCGTGCATGGACGTGTGTGCTGTCCTTAGGTTAGAGTAGTTCTAAGTCTAGGGGACTGATGACCTCAGATGTTAAGTCGCATAGTGCTCAGAGCCATTTGAACCATTTGAAACATACAGGAACTGACTGTTGAAATGAGAAACACTGAAGAAATGATTCCTGGTTTCAAAAGTAGTCTGGTGGTTCTCATATTCAAGAAAGGAGATCGCAGTGACTGCACTAACTACAGTGGCATATCGGCGCTGTCTCATTTGGGGAAATTAATTATTTAAATTCTGGCAAATTGTGCTATGCTCTTAGTGGAGGAACTACTACCAGAGAGCCTTCTAGAGGACCTGCATGTGTGATATTAATAGCTCGTCAGCTTCAGAAAAAAATCCAGGGAACAAAATTGATCTCTCTACACAGATGACAACAATACTAGTGTTAAGCAAGGACATGTGATTCTGACCCCCCCCTCCCCCCCACCTGCCACCCTCACCGATGTTTTACGTGTGTGTTGCCGCTGTCTTCCAGTTAACCAAAAATAATCTTCTTCCAGGAATACAGTTAAATTACATGGGTGGGAAACTGTTTAGACTGAGCTGTCTAAGAGTAAAGACTCTAACATTTTCTGCAGCATTAGGTAAGTAACAGTACGCTAAGAGTAATGCAGTTATAGCTCAGTCTGAAAAATAACTAGTGTTGACCCTGAATGCCTTCCCTGCAGCGCACAGAAAGATTGGGCTCAAATTGAATACCAGCAAAACACAGCTCCTTCACCAACCAGTGCCTGGGAAAGGACAAATAAATATCAGTGTCACCATTGTCAGAATGAGTCTTCATGTAGTTAGCACCTACCTTGGCAACATCCTCTCATCTGGTGCAAATATAGATTTGGAAATTCAATACAGAATTAACTGTGTTAGAGCTTCCTTTGGTAGACCAAAACATCGAGTATCTGACAACCGCGATGTCGGTGCTGCAACAAAGATCATCGAATACAATTCAGCTGTACTCCCCACCCTGCTTTATGGATCTGAATCGTGGAAATGTTACAAACGGCGCGATAAAAAGCTGGAATATTATCACCAGTTACACCTGAGGAGCATTCTGCGTGTAACATGGCCAGATAGACGCACAAATGTCAGCAACCCTGAAGAGATACATACAACCAAAATAGAAACAATGGTTTTGAGACGAATCTTCCTGCTAAATTTGGTCATCCTGACGCATTCGGTGGCAGAAGTTGCCACTACACTATTTATGTAAAAATTAACTGTGCTTATGATGGCTGAGTACAACCGATTTCATACTCCTATTGACATCTGCCTGTTTCACATTAAGGCATCCATCATCGAACACTCAAGGTAACATCTGGAGACTCTTCTGTTTATTTATGTCATTCAAGTATTATGAACATGCATGATCTATATTATGTATTATAGATTACAACATGCATACTGAGTCACTGGCAACTGTATGCCAAACCTGTATTCAGTGATGTAAGTTACCTGTGTGATGATAGTGTGTTGTGGATGACTTAAACAGTGCAGAAATTCATGTGGCACTACATGCCCAAGTCTGCTATTGTCACTGCCACGACTATTAAATCCAGACAAGCTGAATTTACAGACAGAATACCTAGAGTTTTTGTTACTCCCATGTGATTGACTGAGATACAGAATGAATTTAAAGCATATAAGAAACAATTATTTGAGAGATACTGCAGTTTAAAGGCTGTAGAGAGGAAAAATACAATTTTTTGATGAATGTGATTAACAGTGTATGAAAATATATATAATAAAAAATTTTTTTTATAAAATTACTTTTATTTTTCAAAACCTGATACTCTGATTTCATGCGATTTATGGGTACTTAAAGACCTGTAGTCACTGTAACTTAGTAACAGAACTTTTTCTCAAACACACCATCCTCCCACCAGTATGCTAAGCCACAATAAACCTGTATCTTTAAAAGCAAAACCACGTATATGAAAAATTACTTTGTTACTCTTTACATGCTTCAGAGTGCAGTTAGTAGCAGGAAATCCATAAGTTTGACATTGTGCATTCAATTCATAATGCTTGTAATAAAATTCATGTTTAGAAATAAGCACAGCGCACTGAAACACTTGAGTTAGCCACTGGAAGCTGTGTGAAATATCTCATAACAATGTTATCCATTGTTTAGGAAACAAAACTCTAGTCAACTGAGGTTAAACTACCATATCTTTCTGTAAGTTTCTCATACATTTAAAAAATCAGATTACACACGTTTTTAGATTTAAGCCACTCAAACAGGTAATAAGCATTAACACACTCATCATTCTTCTGAATGAATCGATAGTTTTCCAGCTGCAGCATTGTGACATATTCAGTAACAGTTAGCTACTGTGCATCTCCAGGACTCCTGGGATTAGTAGATTTCTTGAATACACCAATGCTGTGGTCACCATTCTTCTTTAGTAGTGAGTTAATGGATGTGTTCTAAGTACAGGCACATGCTACATGTTCAGAACATGCAATGTGCTTTCATTGCACACACTTAAATTAACAATTAGTATTATCAGTCTGTGTTTATGAGGTTTAGTGTCAATATCATAAACTTGTTCGTTTTAAACAGTATATGTGATAATAATGAACCAATTGTAGTGTTCCATGTAGTTTTCTTTTATACCAAAAAGCAAAGATGATATTTAACTACACAATTTCTTTAAAAGTTGCTGACACTGTGGTGAATGATATTTATTATCATAGTTTGAAAAGTGTTATCCCTCCATCATATGAGAACACTCAAAGAGTAAATATGTTAGAAGGTGTTGCAACAGCAGTGCTGCTCTCATCCACAATGCATCCATCACGTAAATATTAGTGAGAATGATAGTGACAGTATTAGGGTAGCCAATATGTGTGCAACTTATTTTGCTGTTCTTCATACAGGTGAGGCAGAGGCATCATCACAACTGCCAGCACCAGACATGAAAATAATGATATAGTATATCATTTAAACAGCTGTGAAAGTCAATGCATTTGTGTGAGAATGGTATTGGATCAGGAGTTCAAACCAGTGATTGTTTTCGAAAAGCCATGTTACATGTTTCAAATGGCTCTGAGCACTATGGGACTTAACTTCTGAGGTCATCAGTCCCCTAGAACTTAGAACTACTTAACCCTAACTAACCTAAGGACATCACACACACCCATGCCCGAGGCAGGATTCGAATCTGCGACTGTAGTGGTCGCGCGGTTCCAGACTGTGGCGCCTAGAACCGCTCGGCCACCCTGGCCCACGCCATGATATAGAGAGATCAAAATATTATTATCTCCAAATGAGATGAATCAACTATGTGATGGTTAAATGCAAGCTTCTGCCATGCTCAATGGAGCTGCTCAAGCTCCCTTAGTGATATTAGATGTTCATATGATTAGTGCAGGCGACTTTCCATGAACAGTTAAAATTTATAACGAAAGAGAGAGCGCACTCATCCGCAAGAGAATATATTTAAACATTTTATGTATGCCATTTACACAATCCAGCATGCTCTAGACAAACGACTAAGCAGGCAGCCATTTGTGCACAGATTTGACATGAAAAGATGGAACAGTGTGCTGGAGTTAGATCATGAAACACTGCGTTCTACAGAATAAAGGATGGATGTTGTGCATCACTAGATGCAAACGTGTGTGAACTAACTGCGCCAGATGTAGGTACATAACTATTTTATCACTTAGGCATGTTCATATATCATAATATATGTAGGAACTCATAAAAAATAAGCACAAGTGCGTAAGACAATTGCATACTAACAACATTGTATAGTCATCACCATGGATGAGTGGGCAAAACATCCTAATCACAAGGACTTCATAGTAACCGACTGATCCTGCAATATACGACAGTACTGGGAACTACACATTGAAGTTTGATTAGTGTGGCTCGAGCCCCCATGTGCTATGGCACAAAAATATATATATATATATATATATATATATATATATATATATATATATATATATATTTGTTACACTCAGCTTAATTGAGTGGCCCAGAGATGTGGCTGGTCTCAATGTTTGGCTACAGTCTTTTGTCCTAGGGCGCCAGCTCACACCTGTCGTAAACGCAATTTTTAAGCTGAAATAAAATATAAAAAAACAATGCAGGCAGCTATTGCAGTGAAACTTAAAATACTGAATAACTGTCGTTGATTTATAATTTGAATAAGTAGTTTATTTTTCTTCAATACATTCACTAAACACTTAAAATGCAGTCTGAGGGGCCTTTACGTAAAGGCAGCCATTAATAACTGATGTTACAACACTTCACTATAAAATTCATATGTCGCGATCACGGCACTCGACAGTCTGTTTGCTATTCACCAAATACACTCTTGTCAGCTGTCCTAAACCACTATATTGTGCTCCACTTGATCGCTTTCGAACGTCGCTACATACATAATTATCCTCGAACGTGGCTACCAACTCACTACTATCCCCAATGTGTGGCATGTCCGGCTCTTAGCATCGCTCATCATATGCAGTGCGAGTTTCTGGCTAGTGATAAAACAAGAAAACTGAATGATGGAAGATGTAGACGAAACTTTAAGGAGTATCTTTTAACTTGTTATATACACAATAAAGAAAACTGGTAAGTACATCAGTAAACTTTACACCAAGGACAAATTCGTAAGCATGTGAGGCACTCAGCATGATAGTATGGAGTAAATAGACAGAACATTCGTCCATAAGTGGATGCAAAAATAGAAACAATAAGTTAGAGTTTAAAATGATGTACTATGGAAACTGAAAATATCAATGAAACGCTCAAATGTCATATTATAGAAATCAAAACGTTGATACATGCTGTCGATTGCATGGATACAGTAACTGTAAAGGCGCATGAAACTACAAAAAATGTTAGAAGCTATAAAAAGAAAGACTCTTGAAATGACGGTAAGGAAAGAAAAGCTTGGGAAGAAACCACTATAATCCATCTAAGCTTAAACAATATGGCAAATGCAAAGGTTGAGAAAAGTGAGGAAGTTTCTACATCTACATCTACATCTACATGGTTACTCTGAAATTCATACTCAAGTGCCTGGCAGAGGGTTCATACTACTTCTCTACCATTCCACTCTCGAATGGCGCGTGTGAAAAAGTAACATCTAAATCTTTCAGTTAGAGCTCTGATCTCCTTTATTTTATTTTGATGATCATTTCTCCCTACATAAGTGGGTCTCAACAAAATATTTTCGTATTCGGAAGAGAAATTTGGTGATTGAAAATTCGTAAATAGATCTCACAGCAAAGAAAACCACCCTTGTTTCAGTGACTGCCACACAAACTCGCGTATCATATCAGTGACACTCTCACACCTACTGCGCGATAACGCGAAATGAGCTGACCTTCTTTGGACTTTTACGATGTCCCCATCAATCCAACCTGGTAAGGATTCCATTCCATGAAGCAATATTCCAGCAGAGGATGAACAAGTGTAATGTAGGCTGTCTCTTTAGTGGGTTTGTCGCATCTTCTAAGTGTTCTGCCAACAAAGAACGGTCTTTGTTTCGCTTTCCCCACAATATGACCTATGTGATCTTTCCAATGTAAGTTGCATGTAATTGTAATTCCTAGGAATTTAGTCGAATTGACAGACCTTAGATCTGTGCGATTTATCGCATACCCAAAATTTATTGGATTTCTTTTAGTACCCATGTGGATGACCTCACACTTTTCTTCGTTTAGTGCCAATTGCCACTTTTCGCACCATACAGAAATTCTCTCTAGATCATTTAGTAATTGGAAAAGATCGTCTGATGATTTTACTAGATGGTAAATTACAGCATCATCTGCAAACTATCTAATGGGGCTGCTCAGATTATCACCTAGATCATTTATGTAAATCAGAACCAGCAGAAGGCCTATGACACTACCATGTGGAACGCCAGATATCACTTCTGTTCTCCTCAATGATTTACCATCCATCGCTACGAACTGTGACCTCTCTGAGAGGACATCACGAATCCAGTCACACGACCGAGATGATACTCCATATGCACACTATTTGATGAATAGTCGCTTGTGAGGAATGGTATCAAAAGACTTCTGGAAATCTAGGAATGTGGAATCAATCTGAGATCCCTTGTCGACAGCACTCATTACTTCATGGGTATAAGAACAATATTTTCTGAATCCGTGTTTGTTATGTATCAATAAGTCATTTTCTTCAAGATGATTCATAATGTTCAAGTACAGTATATGCTCCAAAATCCTACTGCAAATTGAGGTCAGGGATATGGGTCTGTAATTCAATGGGTTACTCATATTTCCATTCTTGAATATTGGTGTGACCTGTGCTATTTTCCAGTCTTTGGGAACAGACCTTTCGTCAAGTGAGCAGTGGTATATGATTCCTAAGAAAAGCGCTATTGTGTCTGCATACTCTGAAAGGAACCTGATTGGTATAACATCTGGACCAGAGGACTTGCCTTTCTTAAGTGATTTCAGTTGTTTCGCAATGCCTAAGATATCTACTTTTATATCACTCATGCTAACAGCTGTTCTGGTTTCGAATTCTGGAATATTTACTTCCACTTCTTCCATGAAGGAATTATGTAAAACTGTATTTAGTGACTCCGCTTTAGTGGCACCATTAGCAGTAATGTTTCCATCCATACCACACAGTGATGGTATTGACTGTTTTTTGCCACTGGTGTACTTTACATACGACTAGAATCTCTTTGGGTTTTCTACCATATTTTGAGACATTGTTTCATTGTGGAAACTATTAGAAGCATCTCGCATTGACGTCCACACTAAATTTCGAGTTGAAATAGAACTTAGCTAGTCTTGGAGATTTTGCGTTCTTCTGAATTTGGCATGCTATTTTCGTTGCTTCTGCAACAGTGTTCTCACGTTTTTTGTGTACTGTGGTGGACCATGGTCATCTCTTACTAAGCTATGTGGCATGAATCTATCTGTTGCTGTCGATAATGTATCTTTGAATTTGACCCATATCTGGTCTATACTTACATAATTAGCTTGGAAGGAATGGAGACTCTCTCTTTGGAAGGCATCAAACGAAATTTTATCTGCTGATATAAATAGATATATTTTGCGTTTATTTTTAGTAGTTTTGAGCCTCAGTAGGATGGTTTTGTAGGTTCTGGCTCACTAGCTCAATTTTATAAAAAATAAAAAATTGCTCATTAACACACACAGTTTTGTAATTTTTCACAAAATTGACCTAATTACCCAGAACTTACAAATTCATCCTACATTCCATTTACCTAGTAATTAATAATAATAATATAATATAATAATATAATATATAATAATATAAAAATAACTATTTTTAAAAATCACCTATTTTCATACATTTCCCTTAGGTGAATGTAATAAATTAAATAAAAAAAAGATGATAAATTAAATATATAAAATTATTTACTTTCTGCTTTATCAGCCATAGGATAATTATGATTTGTTGTTGGTAAATGTTTTTTGTGGAAAGACTTATTTACAGTTCTACCACATTCACAAGTAACTTTAATATTAATATGTTCCTTACAGTATTCTTTACATACATATCTATCTCCACCTGTTCGATGTTTAACTTTATAAAATTTCTCAATATTTTTTTAATCATACATTCACTACACTGTCTTAATTGTGGTCTACTGTTATCCATTTAAACTAAATAAAATTAATGAGAAAAATAATTATATTTATAAATTTTACATTGTGAAAGTAAGTAAATAATTGAAATGTATTAACTAACTAAAGAACATTATTTTAAACATTTTACAGTGTAAACTCTATATCATGAAATTTGTTATTTTTATTTTTAAGTTTCTTCATACCTTTATATTTTAATTTCATTTGTCCTTTTTTAATGAATTCAAAATCAAATTCGTCAATTAATTTAGAAAATCTATTTGTTAAATAACTTTAACATCATTTTTGAGTTCTAGACAAAGTTGTTCTTCAAATCTAGTACTTAAATATTCACAGCTTGTAATATTAGATAAAACATTTATCTCTAGCTGTTTTACTTGTATAATTTCTTTAGAAATTCTTAAATTATTTAACATCTTGATTAAAGTAGTTTCCATTTGTTTAGAAAATACTTTTATTAGTTATACAAAAATTAATTTATAGTTTGTATTAAACATACTTTTAAAAAATGTATTTTTGAACTTATAGCTAAATGATTAATTGAAAATTATTACTTTTTTATTTTTTGTAAATCTAATAAAAAATATTTCTTATAAATGGAGAACAAAAAAGAAATGCAAGCTAAAGAAAAAGACATATATGTTATAATTGAAGTTTGTGAAGAAGATGTTGATTGTCCAAATTGTTCAAGTGATGAAGATAATAATGAATCAGTTAAACCAAATTGGAATCATATCTTTCATAAAGAATGTATCAATAAATGGTTGAAGGGAAAAGAATATTGTTCACTTTGTAGAAGTATATTTAAAAATAAAGAACCAACAGTAGAAGATATATTACCTGTACTTGATTCTTTACCAAATATAGTAGGATCTTTTGAGCATATATATTTCAGAAATCTGAATTATGAATCTGATGATGATTGTGATGATTATTGTTGATGATTATTTTAAAATAATGAATATGAATAATTTAAAATTAAAATTTAAAAACTGTTAAAATTTCCAAAAAATTTTCTTTTTCACAAACCCTATAAATTTTTTCTATATAAATGGTGCAAGCGTCAGCTGAAACCGGCTACTAAATGTGTCAAGCACCAGCTGAAGCAGGCTTATAAATGTGCCAAGCACCAGCTGTAGCAGGTTTAAGACTGCCAAGTTAAACATGATTGTCCTGTGAAAATTATATTCTGTAAATATTGTAATAAAGAGAAATAAATTGATACATTAACTTTGCAAAAATACACAAAAGATGATTATAGAACTATATGTTGGCCATGTATAAATAAATATCATGTACAAAACTACAATAAAAATCGAATTCCATGTGTATGTGGAAAATGTGTTTCTAAGTATTATTTTAAAGAACATTTAGATCGAAATCCAAGTGTAGTAAATACGAAAATAACCTTAACAATGGATAATAAAGGAATATCTATATCTACAATGAATAATGAAGAAGTTGTAATTGAAGAAAAATCTATTTCCACAATGAAATGTAAAATTTGTCAAGAAATTAAAGATTTAAATTGTTTTTATATAAGCCATCTCATCAAGGTAAACTAAATAATAAATGTAAGAATTGTACTTTAGAATATATTAAGAATAAGAAAACCATAACTATCAAATTTTTAATTTATGAAATAAATGATTAAAACCAATTGATTGTTAAACTAATTGATTGTTAAAACACTATTTAGCATATAATTAATTGTTAAAGTATATATAAAATAGTTCTCTTTTTGATTAATTGTTTATTATATACTTATCCTCATACTTCTAGTAAATAATTATCGTTTTATTAATAAAAAAAATTTTTACAAATCTAATGATTTTTTTCTAATAAACTGAAGAGGAAACTAATTGAATGTTGAACTAAATAGTAAAGTAAATAGTAAAGTAATTCTTTTAAAAATTAATTGTTTAAAAACTGATAGTTGAAAAACTAAATAATAAACTAATTATTTAAAAACTAATTGATTGTTAAACTAAATAATAAACTAAACGATTAATAAACTAAAGGATTGTTAAACAAAATATTTAGCTAATTGTGTATTTGATTAATTATTTACTAAATAATAATCCTTATCCAACTATTAAATTTTTATTATTTTATTTAAAATTTTTTTTTATAAATCTAATAAAATTTTTTTAAATAAATAGAAGAGCAACATGGTAAGTAACATTGCCGTTCAACTACAACAATTCAGAGTTGGAAGACTACATGAGTTTTGTAAAATAAATAATTCATGAGGATATTCAAATTTACATAGTGCTGATTTAATTAGATTTATTTTTAGTAATCATTCAATTATAATTAGTAATCCTCCAAAAATTGTTAAGAATAATACATCCGAATATAATACTAATATTGTTAAAATTAATGTTGCTGCAGCAATTGAAAATTTTATAACTGATGTAAATAAAAATTATAAAAATATTGGAAATATTTATATACCTGAACAAAATAATACAAATACTGTTAAAGATAATAAAGCTAATCGCAGATCTGAAACTGCTTGAGCTATTGCTGAACAGAGTGAAAATTTTTCGAAATATTTACCATATTATGATATTTCTGTAGCTTTTCCAACTGAAGAAAATAAACCATTAAAAAGAATATTTCTATTTTCTACAAATATATTTGTAAAACCGAAACCAAAAGATAGAAAAATATTTAAAGACTACTAAGTTGAAAAAGCATTTGACAATAGCTTACAGATTATAAATCTTGAAAATAGTATAGACGTACTTGATCCTAAACATTTCTTAAAGGCAGTAAAAAATTTGAAATTGCTAAAAAATATTTCAAAGTACATCATGGTGAGAAGATAAATTTAAATTTACATTGTGAAATATGCTAAAAAAAGACAAAATAGATGGAAAAGTTCAAGATTTTGGACAACAAACACCAAGCTATACTATTTTAACAGAGGAAGATTTTAATTACAAATTTAAATATAGTTAAAGACATATTTTAGAAAAAATTTCTAATTTTCAAGCACAAGGATCAGGATGGGCATTAAACAGAATTATTGGTTAACAACTAGAAATTAATAAATACTTTCCATTAAAAGGATTTGATTCAGGAGCTAATGCTATATCTTTAGGTAAATCATGTTATTCTTTCGGATATTCTAGATCTACTTCAAATATATAACCATTTTGACTATTGTTTGACATTTCACTTATTCTTGTACAATTAAGATTATTTGGTTCTTCCCATTTAAATCCGCCACATGGTAAATATTGATTTATAGCATAACCATATAAATTATTAGCATCTAGATACATTATATATTATATGTTCATAATTTTCATCACTTATGTCACATTCATTTAATTCACTATAAAATTTATCTTTTGTTTTTTCCAAGAATCCATGTATTCATATGGATAAACACTTTTTCTAATTATTCAGGAGAAAAATACTTTTTAATATTTTTAAATTGATTATTCTTTAAATTTCATGAAAGTTTATCAAGTGAAGAAGCCATAAATCTAAATGTATCAATAAATCTCATTTTTTATTTATTTTTATGTTTACCAAAACAAATATATTTATTTTCATTATTTGGAATTAGTTTTATTTCTTTATCATCATAACCAAGATGTGAATCATAACTAGACAAGTTGTGTCAATAAATAGGTATGAAATCAGGTTGTTTTACTTTTACATTAGACATGTTAGATATTGGACCAATATATTTTCCAGTTAAATGACCATGATAACGACCTTTTTTATTCTTTTTTGTATAAGGACATTTACATAGTGTACAAAATGTAGATTTATGAAACATTCTTTATTCATCAAGTCTAAGCAGTTTCATTTCTTCTATTTCAAAATTAATTTTTACAATTTCTTGAACTTCTTTTTTAATACATTAATTAAATATTTGATGACAATTCAGTAATCTATAAACAACAGGATCTTTTAAATTCCCATATATATATATATATATATATATATATATATATATATATATATATATATAATAACAAAATCCACTTGGTTCATGTTATTTATATTACATTGTATATGTTGTTTTTGGATTCGGTTCACAATTATCCATTTTTAAAAGTAAACTTTTAAAATCGGCATAAATGACAAATGGAACTTTTTGTGTAACTTGATAATTTTTAAAATAAACAGATTCACATTTACCTGGCATTTCAACTTTTAATGATTTATTAGTTAAACAGTTTTTTGTGTTTTCATCTAATTTTTCTATACTATTAAAATGTTGTAAACATAAATCACAAACTACTTTTACTGTTTCATGTTTGGTAATTTTACTTAACTCAAGTCTAGATAAATTTTTTATTTAACAATAAAGCTAATTATTATCTTTCTTGAAATAAAGTAGATTTACATGTTTTTCCTTTTTAGATTCTCTTATTTTTAATGGATACACCTGATAATTTTTATCTTCATCATCAAATGAATAAACATTAATAGATACATTAATTATTTTTTCTGTTTTTGGAATATGATCAACAAGTACAGGAAATTTTCAAGTTTTATATCATGATCAAGACCAACATGTTTATCTTTTGTTATTCTTCCAGCATTTTGGTCTACAGGAAACAAAGCTGATTTTATAGACCACAGAAAACATTTTTGATCCTCATCTTTCACATTAATACAAGCTTTTTTGTATTTTACTACTTTGGGTAAATCAACATGAGATGATCCTGTTGGAGGAATATATTTGTTAATTGCTAGTAGTAAACCAATAATTCTATTTAATGACAATCCTGATCCTTGTTCTTGAAAATTAGATACTTTTTTGTGGACTGTGTCTTTTACCATATTTGAGTTTTTTATTAAAGTCTTTTTCTGTTAAAATTGTATAGTTTGGTGTTTGTTGTCCAGATTCTTGAACTTTTTCATTTATTTCATTTGTAGTTTATATTCACAATGTTGTAGTTGTTGTTGTGGTCTTCAGTCCTGAGACTGGTTTGATTCAGCTCTCTATGCTACCCTATCCTGTGCAAGCTTCTTCATCTCCCAGTACCTAGTACAACCTACATACTTCTGAATCTGCTTAGTGTATTCATCTCTTCGTCTCCCTCTACGATTTTTACCCTCCACGCTGCCCTTCAATGCTAAATTTGTGATCCCTTAATGTCTCAGAACATGTCCTACCAACCGGTCCCTTCTTCTCGTCAAGTTTTGCCACAAACTCCACTTCTCCCCAGTTCTATTCAATATCTCCTCATTAGTTATATGATCTACCCATCTAACCTTCAGCATTCTTCTGCAGCACCACATTTCGAAAGCTTCTATTTTCTTCCTGTCCAAACAATTTATTGTCCATATTTCACTTCCATACATGGCCACACTCCATACAAATACTTTCAGAAACGACTTCCTGACATTTAAATCTATACTCGATGTTGTAAAATGTCTCTTCTTCAGAAACGCTTTCCTTGCCATTGCCGGTCTACATTTTATATATTCTCTACTTCGACCATCATCAGCTATTTTGCTCCCAAAATAGCAAAATTCATTTCCTACTTTAAGTGTCTCATTTCCTAATCTAATTCCCTCAGCATCACCCAACTTAATTCGACTACATTCCATTATCCTCATTTCGCTTTTGTTGATGTTCATCTTATATCCTCCTTTCAAGACACTGTCCATTCCGTTCAACTGCTCTTCCAAGTCCTTTGCTGTCTCTGACAGAATTACAATGTCATCGGCGAACCTCAAGGTTTTTATTTCGTCTATATGGATTTTAATACCTACTCCGAATTTTTCTTTTGTTTCCTTTACTGCTTGCTCAATATACAGATTGAATAACATCGGGGAGAGGCTACAGCCCTGTCTCACTCCCTTCCCAACCACTGCTTCCCTTTCATGTCCCTCTACTCTTATAACTGACATCCGGTTTCTGTACAAATTGTAAATAGCCTTTCGCTCCCTGTATTTTACCCCTGCCACCTATAGAATTTGAAAGAGAATATTCCAGTCAACATTGCCAAAAGCTTTCTCTAAGTCTACAAATGCTAGAAACGTAGGTTTGCCTTTCCTTAATCTTTCTTCCAAGATAAGTCGTAAGGTCAGTATTGCCTCACATGTTCCAATATTTCTACGGAATCCAAACTGATCTACCCTAAGGTCGGCTTCTACCAGATTTTCCATTCGTCTATAAAGAATTCGCGTTAGTATTTTGCAGCTGTGACTTATTAAACTGATAGTTCGGTAATTTTCACATCTGTCAATTATTGGAATTATTATATTCTTCTTGAAGTCTGAGGGTACTTCGCCTGTCTCATACATCTTGCTCACCAGGTGGTAGAGTTTTGTCAGGACTGCCTCTCCCAAGGCCGTCAGTAGTTCTAATGGAATGTTGTCTACTCCCGGGGCCTTGTTCCGACTCAGGTCTTTCAGTGCTCTGTCACTCCTTTCACCTTTCTGCTTTCCCTTCTTTGATTAGTACTGGGTTTCCATCTGAGCTCTTGATATTCATACAAGTGGTTCTCTTTTCTCCAAAGGTCTCTTTAATTTTCCTGTAGGCAATATCTATTTTACCTCTAGTGAGATAAGCCTCAACATCCTTACATTTGTCCTCTAGCCATCCCTGCTTAGCCATTTTGCACTTCCTGTCGATCTCATTTTTGAGACATTTGTATTCCCTTTTGCCTGCTTCATTTACTACGTTTTTATGTTTCCTCCTTTCATCAGTTAAATTAAATATTTCTTCTGTTACCCAAGGATTTCTATTAGCCCTCGTCTTTTTACCTACTTGATCCTCTGCTGCCTTCACTACTTCATCCCTCAGAGCTACCCATTCTTCTTGTACTGTACTTCTTTCCCCCACTGCTGTCAATTGTTCCCTTATGCTCTCCCTGAAACTCTGCAAAACCTCTGGTTTAGTCTGTTTATCCAGGTCCCATCTCCTTAAATTCCCACCTTTTTGCAGTTTCTTCAATTTTAATCTGCACTTCATAACCAACAGATTGTGGTCAGAGTCCACATCTGCCCCTGGAAATGTCTTACAATTTAAAACCTGGTTCCTAAATCTCTGTCTTACCCTTATATAATCTATCTGATGCCTTTTAGTATCTCCGGGATTCTTTCATGTATACATCCTTCTTTTATGATTCTTGAACCAAGTGTTAGCTATGATTAAGTTATGCTCTGTGCAAAATTCTAACAGACGGCTTCCTTTTTTATTTCTTACCCCCAATCCATATTCAAGTACTATGTTTCCTTCTCTCCCTTTTCTACACTCGAATTCCAGTCACCCATGACTATTAAATTTCCTCTCCCTTCACTATCTGAATAATTTCTTTTATCTCATCATCTGCAGAGCTAGTTGGCATATAAACTTGTACTACTGTAGTAGGCGTGGGCTTCGTGTCTATCTTGGCCACAATAATGTGTTCACTGTGCTGTTTGTAGTAGCTTACCCCCACTCGTATTTTTTTATTCATTATTAAACCTACTCCTGCATTACCCCTATTTGATTTTGTATTTATAACCCTGTATTCACCTGACCAAAAGTCTTGTTCCTCCTGCAACTGAACTTCACTAATTCCCACTATATCTAACTTTAACCTATCCATTTCCCCTTTTAAATTTTCCAACCTACCAGCTCGATTAAGGGATCTGACATTCCACGCTCCGATCCGTAGAACGCCAGTTATCTTTCTCCTGATAACAACGTCCTCTTGAGTAGTCCCTGCCCGGAGATCCGAATGGGGGACTATTTTACCTCCGGAATATTTTCCCCAAGAAGACGCCATCATCATTTAACCATACAGTAAAGCTGCATGCCCTCGGGAAAAATTATGGCTGTAGTTTCCCCTTGCTTTCAGCCGTTCGCAGTTCCAGCACGGCAAAGCCGTTTCGGTTATTGTTACAAGGCCAGATCGGTCAATCATCCAGACTGTTGCCCCTGCAACTACTGAAAAGGCTGCTGCCCCTCTTCAGAAACCACATGTTTGTCTGGCCTCTCAACAGATACCCCTCCGTAGCGGTTGCACCTATGGTACGGCCATCTGTATCGCTGAGGCATGCAAGCCTCCCCACCAGTGGCAAGGTCCATGGTTCATGGGGGGATATTCACAATACAAATTAAAATTTAACTTTACACCATGATGTATTTTCAAATAGTCTTTAACAATCTTAAAAAATTTTTGTTTTTACCGCATTTAAGAAATGATTAAAGATCAAATACATCTATCTTATTTTCTAAATTTATAGTTTGCAATCCGTCTTCTTTTTCAACTAAGTAGTATTTAATTTTTTTTCTATCTCTTGGTTTCTGAAATATATTTGTGGAAAATGGAAATATTCTTTTTAATGGTTTATCATCTTTAGTTAGAAAAACATCACAAATATCATAAAATGGAAACTTTTTCTAATGATTTTCACTATGTTCAGCTTTATTATTTTTAACAATATTTGTTTGATTTGCACTTACTTCTTCAGATGTAAAAATATTAACACTATTTTAGCAATTTAACCTAATTCTGTAAAATAATATTTATGATTTTCAGTTACTGCAGACATATTACTTTCAACAATATCTGTATTATTTTCACTTAATTCACTGACAACTGAAGCAGTCTCAGATCTACGATTAGATGTATTATTTTCAAAAATAATTGGATAATCTCTTACTACAATTGAACGATTACTAATAATACATCTAATTAAATCCGCTTTACATAAATTTGAATATCCTCATAACTTATTTTTTTCACAAAATTCACGAAGCCTTATAACAGTAAATCGTAGTAGATTAGCTATTTGTTCTAGTTGAACAGCAATATATTTTTCCATTTTGGACTTCTATTTATTACAAAAAAAATTTAACAGGTTTTTAAAAATTATTTTTATTAATAATATGATAATTAGTTAATACATGGATTAGGATTATTATTTTATAAATAATTGATCAGAAAGAGAATTACCTTAACTATCAATTAGTTTTTAAAAGAATTAGTTTACTACTTAGTTTAACTTTCAATTAGATTGCATTCCTATTTATACAAAAAATTCATTAGATTCGAAAAAAAATATTTTTTTAATAAAATGGTAATTATTTAATACATGGATCAATTTTATTATGTAATAAATAATTACCCATAGAGGATTATTATTTTAAATTAAATCTTTCTTATTCTTAATATATTCTACGGTATATTTCTTACATTTTTATTATGTTTATCTTTATGTGACGGATTTATTTAAAAACAATTTAAATCTTTATTTTCTTGACAAATTTTACATTTCTTTTTTCTTCACTTATAACTTCTTCATTATTTATCGTAGATTCATTTTCCATTTTGATATGTTCTTCGCTTGTATTTCGTCTCACATGTTCCTTGAAATAATATATAGCAACACTTTTTCCACATACATAAGGAATTCGATTTTTATTATAATTTTCGACATGATATTTATTTGAACATTGCCTACATATAGCTCTATAACCATATTTGGTGTATATTTGTTAAGCAAATTATCAATTGATTTCTCTTTATTACAATACTTACAAAAATTAGTTTTCACAGAACAATCTGGTTGAACTTGCTCCATTTATATAGAAAAAATTTATTAGAATTGTAAAAAAGTAAACTTTTTAATTTTAAATTATTCATATAAATTATTTTTAAAAATAATCATCACCAGTCATCATCATAATCACCATGATATTCTGCTTCATCCTGAGCATCAAACATAGCATTAATAGCTATTTCAATTTTTACTGGTACTTTATTTTTAATAATACTTCTACAAAGTGGACAATTTTCTTTTTCCTTTAACCATTCATCAATACATTCTTTTTGAAAAATATGGTTGCAACTTGTTTTGACAAATTGATTATTATTTTCATTGCTTAAACAAATAGGACATTCAATATCTTTTTCACATACTTCAATTAGTACATAAGTTTCTTTTAGTTAAGATGGCATTTCGTTTTGTTTCTCCATTTATAAGAATTACTTTTTTAGATTCAAAAAAAATAAAAAAATAATAATTTTCAATTAATCAATTAGCTATAATTACTATAAATTTACACTACCATTTATCTTTTGCAAAACTAATAAAAATATTTCTCTTAAATGGAATCGGTTGTAGATATCATCAAGAATAAGCTTACTTACAACAATATCAAGTTTCCATGATTACTGATAAAGAAAATAATCCATGGTTCAAAGCTAAAGAATTTGCTGTGTTTTTCAAGCCCAAATCAAGAATTGATAAACAAACTATTTTCATCAGTGAATCTGGATTGTATTCTTTAATTTTAAAATAAAAGAGAGAAGAAGCTAAGCAATATAAAAGATGGGTTACTCATGAAGTTTGACTATCAATTAGAAAACATGGTGAATATAAGATTAGAAAAGAGATGATTGATTCTTATAAATATTAAATAAAAGACAAAGATAATTGCATACAACAACTACAAGAATTGAATAAATTCACACTGGAACAACCGAAATAAAATGTTCAAATGTACCTACATTCTGCATTTTAATTTAAAAAACCTACCTGTTGCCAACTGTTCGTGTAAAACTGTGAGCTCCATTACAGCGCCACCTATCACAAAGCGAAAAAAGTGGTCCAACTAAAACATTCATATTTCTTTACGTGCTACACGAATATGTAATAAAAATGGAGTTCCTATTTAAAAAAAAAATGCAGTTGATATCCGTTTGACCTATGACAGCACCATCTAGCGGACCAACCATAGCGTCATCTAGTTTCCCCATTCAAGCTAGGCTATTTTCGTTCTTTGTAGTTTTTTCGTTTGATGCTTATTTCGTGAGATATTTGGCCTGGTCACTTTCAATGGACCACCCTGTATAATATATGTCTGAAAAATAATAGCTTACGTCAAGCCAAATATTTATTAGAGTATTATGTAAAAACTTGAAGTAAATCAGTCAATAACAATTCGAGATTTGTGCTATGTTCACCCATTATATATTTTATATATAATTTTATATAGGATATATATTAAAGTAATGTGTAGCTTTTGTCTGTCCAAGCTTTAATTAGAGTATCACGCAAATATTTTAAGTACATGGGTCTTCAATTTCTCAAAATTTTTACAAACAAAGCTTGTTTATATATTGTCACGTGGAAGGAGGTGTAATTAGATTAATGACGAACACTGACTTCCCTAACAAAGGTTCCAGCACTTGCACATCCAAGAGCGCAGAGCGAACTGCCTGCAGCCAGAACACATACAGTATATTCCAGTACAATGGTTGTTGACATTTGTACATACTTCTAGAATGTACCCAAACTGAATATAGAAATTAAAATCGTACATCCCAGGTGAATTTTGAACTCACAACCCTCCATGCAATAGTTTAGTATCATAACCACTACACTACAGGGCTACTCAGCTACTTCTGTGACCGCCTCTTTCCTTCTCGGTGTTACGACGTCCTAGTCCGGGAACGAGTCAACGGTCCTGCGTACTCCGACTCCCGATAACTGATGCTCGCCCTGGCGGTGATCTTCTTAGAAATTCTTGTGCCACCACGCACTTTGTCACCTTTCCTCTTATTGCCTGTCGCTGGAGCTTCGAATTTGCCCTAGGTGGCAGGATCCTTGTAGGGCTTCATTCGAAGGACGTGGACCGTATCTTCGATCTTTCTTCGTCTTGTGTCGGGGTAGAAATCTTCAACTTCATAAGTAACATCAGACAACTGTGTTACAACCTTATAAGGTCCAAAGTAGAGCCTGAGGAGCTTCCCAGAGAGACCATCCTTCCGATCAGGAGTGAAGATCCAGACGAGGTCACCAGCCTGGTTGGCTCGCGTCATACCTTCGGCAATTGTTTTCTTGAGCCTGCAGAGTGCAGTGTCGAGCTAACTGCCGAACTTCCTCAGCTCTCGTTAACACCTGGCCGATGTAGTCGTCGTCTACGTCATCAGGATGTAACGGAAATACAGTGTCCATTGTCGTAGGCGCCTCAATCCCATGCACCAGGAAAAATTGCTTAAATCCTGTGGTGTCTTGTTTGGTGGTGTTGTAGGCAAACGTCACGAAAGGTAGCACCTCATCCCAGTTGCTCTGCTCAACATTGACGAACATTGAAAGCATGTCGGCCAAGGTCTTATTAAAGGGTTCAGTAAGTCCGTCAGTTTGGAGATGGTAGGCAGTCGTTATGTGATAAGTAATGTTGCACCGACAGTTTATCTCTGTCACAAGATTCGACTGAAAAACTTCCCCCGATCCGTAATTAACGACCTTGGGGCACCGTGTTTTAATACGCTGTCTTCCACGATGAATTTGTCTACGTCAGATGCTTCGGCTGTTTTCACGGCTTTTGTAATGGCATAGCATGTCAGACAATCAGTGCAAACAATAATCCATCTATTGACACTAGCAGACGTTGGAAATCGTCCAAGGAAGTCAGTCCCAACACGCTGGAAAGGCGTTTCGGCTGGTGGAATTAGTATGAATCGACCAGGTGGTTTCTGAGGAAGTGCCTTTCTCCTTTGGCACTCTCTACAGTGCGACACATAGTGACGGACACTCCTTAATAAACCTGGCCAGAAGAATCTCTTGCGGATTCTATCATATGTCTTAATAAATCCTAAACGTCTGGCCTCAGGTGTGTCATGGAATTTCTGTAGAATATCTAAGCGCATGTGTTTAGGAATCACTGGTAACCACCTCTTTCCAAACGGCTCAAAGTTTTTCTTGCAAAGTAATCCACTAACTACCTTAAATTGTCCTTTCGCATCCTCTGACCGATTTAAGGCAAGCATAATTTGATATATCTTAGCGTCCTCCTTCTGCTCAGCAGAGAGATCCTGGAGTGCAGCGAGACAGTCACTACCTTCATCGAAGTCTTGACGGTCTTGCACAGGGTATCTTGAGAGACAGTCGGCATCTTGACGTTTTCTCCCACTTTTGTACACTATGGTAATGTCGTACTCTTGAAGATGTAGTGCCCACATGGCGAGTCGTCCTGTTGCATCCTTAAGACCTGTCAGCCAACGAACTGAATGATGGTCCGAAACAACTGTGAATGGCCCTCCATAGAGATACTGTCGAAATTTGCACATGGCCCAGATCACATCAAGACATTCTCTTTCTGTAGTTGAATAGTTTCTCTTGGCTTTTGTAAGTGTCCTAGAAGCATAGGCTATAACCTTTTCTTTTGCATCCGAAATTTGCACCAGACCAGCACCGATCCCACATCCACTTGCATGTGTTTGTAGTTCTGTAGGTGATCTCTCAACATATAAACCAAGTACAGGGTCAGTCGTCAGAGCTTTTCGCAGCACATCGAAAGAATCTTGTTCAGCACCAACCCAGATAAATTTAGCATCAGCTTTTAAGAACTCTTGGAGTAGCCTGGCTTTGATACAAATTTCTTTGATAAAACGACGGTAATAAGAACATAATCCAAGGAAGCTTCTTACATCTCTAATAGTTTTAGGAATAGGAAATTCCGTTATAGATCTCACCTTTTCTGGATCTGGCCGCACAGCTTCGTTTGACAAAAGGAGTCGAAGTATTTTAATTTTTTTTGCTCCAAAGCGACACTTTCTTGGATTAATTTTCAGTCCGCCTTGTTGGAGACACTTAAGAACGGCCCTCAGTCTTTTTATATGTTCATTAAATGTCTCTGAGAACACTATAATGCCATCTAAATAACAAAGACATATAGTGCACTTCAGGTGCCTTAGAAGATTATCCATCATCTGTTCAAAAATTGCTGGTGCATTAAACAAACCAAACGGCATTACCTTAAACTCACACAGGCTCTCAGGGGTGATGAATGTAGTTTTCTCACGATTAGCCTCATCTACTTCGATTTGCCAGTATCCCGAGTACATGTCCATGGTTGAGAAAAACTTAGCCCCATTCAGACAATCAAGCGCATCGTCCATTCGTGGAAGAGGTTAAACGTTCTTTTTAGTTATCTTATTAAGCTTCCTGTAATCAACACAAAAGTGCCAAGTGCCATCCTTCTTCCTGGTGACAACCATGGGCTATGCGAAGGCTGAATGATGTCATTCTTCATCATTTTCTCTACCTCGTTGCAAATTATTCGACGTTCCATTGCTGACACACGGTATGCTCTCTGGCTTATTGGTTGATGGTCTCCAGTGCTAATCCAGTGCTTCACCGTCGATTTGTCTAATTTGCTCTTCACCTGTGGATTGAAGCATTCAGAGAACTCTTGAAGAATGACAAGTAGCTTCTTCTGTTGTTGCCTAGTGAGATCTGGTGATAGTCAAGCTAGAAGATCTTGTCTCGTAGTGGTAGCGCTAATTTCGCCCACAGACTCGGCGTGGGAGGTTTCTATGACACTCAGCTGTTCTTCAGTTAACGGCTCAGTGTTTGCTATGCATAAGCATCTTGGAAGGATCTGCGGTTCTCGGCGACAGTTAACTATCCACAATTCACCGAATCCGTACTCAAACGAGCGAAAGAGGTTGGGATGACCAAGTTATTCTTTGGTGGTATGTTTCTCTTACATTCCACAAAAAGGTCCATGGGTTGACGCATGGCATGACACACGACAGTTACCTTTCTAGCGTTGACTGCAGGAATGATTACTTCATCCAGCACACATACTCTCCACACACTCGGATGTGCATATTCCTGTCCACAGTATCTCATCTCGCCTTACTTCATCCAGCACACATACTCTCCACACACTCGGATGTGCATATTCCTGTCCACAGTATCTCATCTCGCCTAGCATAATCTTTGAGCGACCACAATCTATAATTGCCTAAGAAGCTTTCAAAAAGTCCCATCCGAGAATGACGTCATGAATGGACTCTTGTAAGACGGTGAATTCTAAGGGCTATGATTGGCCACTTCTACCCACATGAATGGTACATCTTTGACTGAATATGGTGCTCCAGAGCCCACAAGAGCTTGGCCTGGTCGGCCATCCATGAGGATATCGACGTGGTTTCCTATCATTTTTGTAGTGATTGACGGTGGAGGATTTTTCTCTTCGGTGGCCTCACGTCCAAGGAAGGTCGCACTCTTTAGTTTTCCACGTTGTGGAGGCTAGGTGATCGGCTGAAGCTTCAAAACGGCGATGGAGACCTTGATTGGCGTGCTGGGGAGCGTCCTCTCCAGCGGCTAGCTTGCGGTGATGGTGATCTACGTCGTCCTGCACCCACAACGTCTTGTTTATCTTCGTCGTTCCGGAGTTGGCGTCTACTAAGGTCGGTCTGCTGTCTTCTGGCGTGGGCGTCATCAAATATCCGCCGCCTTTCTCGACAATTGCGCACCACATCTCCTCGTCGTCCGCAGTGGAAACATACTGGTTGGTTATCTTGGGTCCTCCATATGTCAGTCTTCCTTGGTGCCCAAACAGGTTCCTCATGCGGAATTGTAGGAATGTATCTTCGCCTCGGTCTCGACTTTTTTTCCGTTTTGAAGGAAATGAAGGACGAGAGATTGGGTTCAATGTCTGTTCCACTTCCTCCCTTATGACCTCTTGAAGCGTTCGGTTTTTTGCTCGCCGTTCAATCCAACTGCCTTCTGAACTTCCTCTCTCACTATCTGATGAAGAACACTTGTGAAATCAGTTTCTTCCACCATCACAGACATCGATACGACGTTTGGAAGCCGTTCAAACTTCTTGCATGTAATTCTTTTTTGATGCATTGTCTCGATATACTGGCACCATGTAATGAAGTCGTCTGCTGTCGAAACCTCCTTCAGGAGGAAGGCTTGATACGTGTCCTCAGCAACACACTTCATGAGATATGCAACCTTATCTTCCTCCTTAATTCTAGGATCCACTATTTTACACAGCTCCAAGACGTCTTGAATGTAGGATGCTGTAGATTCTCCTGGACGCTGTGCCCTGCACTTTAATTTATCTTCAGCCTTGCACTTCTGTCGTTGTGTGGAGCCGAAATACTTGCGCAGTTCCGCCTGGAATACCTTCCAGCTTTTGAACTTCTCCTCGTTGTTCTCATATCATTGCTTGGCAGTACCCTCCAAGTAGAAAAATCCGTTAGCCAAACGCAGTGTCATCCCATTTGTAAATTTGGCTATACGCTCATATACCTTCAGCCACTTGTTTGGATCTTGGCCATCATCACCAGAGAACGCGGAAGGATGTCTCATCTGGTGGCACACCGTTGCTGTAATCGTGACGTCCTCTTCTTCTTCTGTCCCCGATAGATTGCGATCTGTTGAATATGGCTCGAACTCGGGTTTCTCGCCACGTAAACGGCGGCTCCGTTGTAGTCTGTTGGGAGCCACTGTGTCGTCGATAATGTGTGGTATCACAAGTTCCTATACCCAGCGTCTCCGCCAGAATAACGTCACGTAGAAGAGGGTGTAAGTAGATGAATGACAAACACTAACTTCAATTAACGAAGGTTTATTCAGCACTTGCATATACAAGAGCGGGGAGCAAACTGCATCTGGCCAGAACACATACGGTATATATACAGCTACAGGATATTCCAGTACAATGATTCTTGCCATTTGTGGATATTTCTGTACTCAACCAAATATAGAAATTAAAATCTTACAGTTTAGGAAAGTCTTGAGCTCACATTCCACCACGCAACACTCTAGTATCATAACCACTACACTACAGCGACTGTGCTGCTCAGCTTCTTCTTCGACAGTATTTTTGGTTTTCTTACAGCGTGCAATATTTATGCAATAGATTAGAGATGAACAGAAAGTTTCCCAGTGCTTAACCATGGATTTTGCTATAACATTATTACTGTTATCGTACATTCTAGCTTGTACAAAACTGGTAAATAAGAAGTGTGTAAAGAAGTGTGTGCTGGAGCTAAATATAAGTACAGGCAGGAAATCAATAATGCAATGAAATTCCATGATATATTAAACATTGAGAAGTCCAAAAACAAATGGGAAGAAGCCTGGAGTGTAACGAACTTTATTGCCTAAACTAAACAAACAGGTGATATTGCCATAACTACACAAGGATGCAATAAATTTTGTATCTAATCCAGTGAAGAAATTAGTAGTTCAATAAACAAACTTCCTGAAACTGCATTTAGTATAAGGGACAACTGCTTTGAAAAGCCTTTTCCAAGCACTTTCATAGAAATGTGTCCGAATACTATCTTGAAAGTAATGAAAAATTTCAGACCTTCAGGTAGTGGTGATTACTATGATTTGTCATGTAATTTGTTGCAAGATGTTATTGACTGTGTACTTTATCCTTCGGATTTTGTGTAAATAAAAATCTAGTTGAAAGTAAGTTCCCTGAGAAACTAAAAATTTCTAGAGTTGTGCCCATATATGAAAAAGGTGAAAACAACTGTCCCACTAGCTGTAGGCCCCTGTTTTTTCTAAAATTCTTTGAACAATAATTTATAAACAACTTAGTGTTTATTTGGGCAAATCAAATATAATCAGTGATAAACAATTTGGATTTACGAAAGGTAAATCCACAACTAATGCAATGGAGTACATAGTAAAATTTGTCATAGATGTGTTCGAGGCTAGGTGTTGTGTCCAGTCTACGTTTTGTGACCTGAGCATAACGTTTGATTGTGTAGAGCACAATATTTTCTTGAATAGGGTACTCTATTCTGGTTTTGATGGCAACAGTATAAATATGTTTAAATCTTTCCTAGATCTTTGGTAGAGAGAAGTCAAATTTGGTTTATATTAGGCCTGGAGTTCCACAAGCATCTGTGCTTGGACGTTTATTGTTTCTGTTAATGATTAATGGTTTACCCTTATTCATAAATTCTCACACAATATTGTATGCCAGTGATACAACTTTTCTAAATAAAAGCTCAGATCTAGCTACACTGAAAATATTGTCTGAAAATACCCTTGCTCAATCTTCATTATGGTTCAGAGTGAATGGTTTCTTGCTAAATGAAAGTAAAACCCAAGAACTTTACATTAGCTTGAAGTACATCCCTAACCATCATGAACTCTAAACTTACAATTGTATGTGTTATTATTGACAACAAATTCACCTGGGAACCACACATCAAAAATATATCAGGTAGACTTTCAAGAGTTATTTATTTAATTAGAAATTTAAAAAGATATGTTCCAGATAACTATGTAAGATTGGAATGTTTTGCTTTTTTCCAAAGCATATATTATCACATGAAATTTTATTGTGGGGTAGTAGTTGCCATATAAATAACATTTTACTTTTGCAGAAGAAAGTATTAAGAATAATTATTGATTCTAGCAAATGAGAACACTGTAAAACTCTGTTTGTGAAATTGCAATGTGTGACAGTAGTAAACCTATTGATTTAATTGTTGTGTTGTACATTAGAAAAATGTTTCAAAATTTTTATTCAGAAGTGATATTCACAGCCATAATACTAGAAATAGAACACATGTAGACATACCACATCACAAACTATGTAAATCACAGAGCTACCACCTAGTTCTTGGACTAAGCATCTTTAACAGACTAAGCAAAGATTTTAAAGAATGGCCTGGAAATATTTTAAAAGCTAAATTGTATAAGCTACTAGTAAACAATCCGTTTTACACTGTTGACGAATTTTTCTAAGATGGAAGTATTGCTTTGTAACATGTGGGTTCTACTTTTACCCATTTCACGCAAACTAAAGTGCATAGAGAAAGGTATGCTCTTGACTTTGTCTATTGCTGTAACGAACCGTATGACAATAAAGTTTTACTTTTATTATTACTGCTCCATTTTTCTGAGATAAATGTAACATCGTTAGTTTTTTAAATCTGTGTTACATCCATAAATGTAACTGCATTGTGTTTTAATTTGTAGATTATTTATATAAACAGCTTTTGATGGTCTGAAATTAACATTTAATACCTGAATATCAGTGTTGCTAATGGTGGAACAGCAGCATACTGTATAGCATTTTTTTCCTAAATTTGGGTTGTGACTTCTGATTAGATCTTATAAGTCTCTTGAAAGAGAACTGCCTTCTAGTGTTTTTATATTATCACCTACTACTGTTATGTAAGTCAATTCTCTGGTATCCTTTTTTAGTAGTACACACAGTTACTTGAGAAAACGTACCTGGCAACTTGGAGGTCTGTACAGTCCTAGTATTAAGCTCCTCTTCCTTCCTCTGCTGCTTCAGGACAATTTCTGTATATTTCTGTCTGTCCACAAAGTGGTAACCTTTCACCGAGCGAGGTGGCGCAGTGGTTAGCACACTGGACTCGCATTCGGGAGGACGATGGTTCAATCCCATCTCCGGCCATCCTGATTTAGGTTTTCCGTGATTTCCCTAAATCACTTCAGGCAAATGCCAGGATGGTTCTTTTGAAAGGGCACGGCCGATTTCCTTCCCCATCCTTCCCTCACCCGAGCTTGCGCTCTGTCTCTAATGACCTCGTTGTCGACGGGACGTTAAACACTAATATCCTCCTCCTCCTCCTGGTAACCTTTACCTTTTTGTTTAAATATATTGCCACTCTGCCTCCCTTATGTCCCTGTCCACTGAAACATGCAAGTCCCTTGTATCCAAAATGTGGCAAGAATATTTACGCTGTTTTTGTGTAATACAAAGTTATGTCTTTGTTTGTCTCAATCTATGACATCAACACCATCTGGAGCCAAGCTAATACAGTCCTCGAGTCTGTGATCTTCTGTTTGGCATACGAAGTCCCCAAATAATAACTTTTGTTGCAGATCTTGTCTAAAGGCAATTGCGTATGAGATGGTATGTTTTTCTTGTATTGGTCACTTATAATCGTCTTCCTAAGCATATTGTAAATATTTGTATCCAGTATGTATTTCTATTCCTTGTGTTACCTCAACCTCATAATTATTGTGTGTTAGGTTTTCTAATTTGTCTTTGAGTAAATTTTGCGACAATGATCTGATGATGACTCGAAACCCATCATATGTAAGTTTTTAGCAATCAAGACATTTCCATGGAATTAGTACATGCAAAGCCTGAATGGTCGCATACCTTACAAATGGAAGACCTCATTTTTCAAATGGTAATTTTGTTGTACATCTTGATTACATTTTCTTCTACTCCATGTTCACACATTATGGTCTCTGGTGTATCAGAATCAATTAGTACTTCTATTGTTCTCAATTTCCAAGCAGCATACTGTACATTTTGGCGTAAAATTCTTACATTTGAAGCATATCAGGTTGAAAAATACGTCTAGTTAAAAAAATGAACGAAGGAAGAAAGTGACCAGGGTACCAAAAGCAAAGTCAACTTTCACTCTGAAAAAAATCTCTAAAACTCCAAAAACAGGAATGAGGTGCTCTCATCAGTGAAGTGTGACCAAAAAAACAGTTGAAAAGCAACTTTACTGTGAGTACAGTTACCTCAGCTCAGCCGCATTTATAAACATGAGTGTGACACATTTATAAATATATAAACATCAGACACATTCATTAAAAAATCACTGACAACCTGTAGTAAAGAATACGTAATGAAAGCAAGTGCACAGTTAAGATCCAGTAAAATAGAAATGCCTTTGTGCAACAATGATGAAATTATTCTCCACATTAATGTCAAGTCTCCTAAAGACCAACTTAATGAACTGCTGTACCAACTAGAAAGAATCAGTTACAGCCACTTCCGTATCAGTAAAATTTGGGTGAAAGACTCCAAAATAGTTTACTGTTCTCCTCTTTGCTACCTGCTAGTTGGTAAATTCTAGCCAACCAAGCATTGCACAATATCAATCTACGTAAAAATTCCTATTCTGAAAGATGAACCTCAAAAAGTGCTGAAGACAAGAAATGGTATATAAATTTAGAAGTATAATTGCTAGCTGTAAGGCACATGACACTGTAAACTCTAAAAATAATTCGAAAGCACCATAGAACGATACTAAAAAGCTAATGATTAATTATAGTAAAGAAAACAGTGTCCCATTTTCCTTTAAAATTCTCAATATTCTGTAAATCGTACTAACTGCACCATCCTGCTCAGTAATTGCACCTTGGATGCAGAAACCTTGTTTCCTCAGATTAAAAAATGTGTGAAATTCATTACCACAATTATCCTTTGTCAATAATCACTATAGGAACACAAGTACAAATTTTTTCAGGAAGTTGTCACATTCAGAGCCATTAAATAAATATAAGGGAGCAATAGATACTTGGCTTAAGGGCACTGAATTTTATTCTGTTGAACTCTTGAGTGATGACAGAAACGTGTTTCAGAAATGAAAAAAAATTTTAATTGCTATGCAAGCATTTTTATTTTGCGTTTTGCAGTATATCATGACAACAGACTTTGGTCCATCATATGAAAAGTGTCTTCCAATTCATGCCAAACATACTCCTCTGCAGACACATCTAAATTTTCTCCACTAGTTAAATAGCAATTCATTTTACTGTAATCAAGTATTTCAAATAAGGGTTTAAATTACACATGGAAATAAAAGGATAAAATTTTCAATTGAAGGACAACATTCCAAAAAAATTTTATTTTCTTTATTAATATTGCTTGGGTTTCTGCATCACCAACTGGGGTACCAAGCACAATGCATTACTCTTTGTCTTACATGGTGGGTTTCCCCAGTAGGCCTACAAACCATGTACACAGAAGCACACACAACTAAAAGTTAGTGCCAACAGTAATTATGGTCATAGTCAATGTAAACATTTAATATTTCACTTTCAGGCTGCCTCAGTGCTGAAATAATATTTGCTTTTTCAGCAAGGTATCATTTATTGAAACTGCCCTTTGGCTGTTTGTTACATTTACCAGGTCTTCGCTGCACTTTTACCCTCTTGTTGCTGGGGCATCATGGAGCTTCCCTGCAGTCTGACTGAAATAGTGACAGTGATGAGCTGCATCTCTCTGTAGTGATTTCAGGATTTCTGTGGACACAAACCGAACTGACACGGTTAATCAAAACTTGGTACATGGATACTAGTTCTCAGACCAGAAATGTGTTCTCATGATCATCAGTATTTGTTTTAAGTGAACACAAAATGGCAGAAGCCTGTTGCTTCAGTTGGTGTAAATGTGGCACTGGAATGTAATTCATACATCATTGACACAGCATGAATTTGTTTGCATTTGTTCAAATGAATTAAACTGTCTGCACAAGAACAACTGAAAGCATGTATACATATATTACAAATGGAACATGTCCACTTACACGCCAATCTACATTCAATATTATTTAAAATCACAGTGAGTTTGTGATTTCACACGAAACTTTGTGCCATCAGTATTGGCTGTTATATCACTCTCCTTAACACTATATGAAGCTTTGTGATGAGTTTTGGTAATATGGATCCTATATGAATGGCCACCCTTATACAGTTTAACCTCTGGAGCACACAGTTTGTCACCCACTAATTTCATCAACACAACAAGTAGTTTGTCAAGTCTGCCGGCCGGTGTGGCCATGCAGTTCTAGGCGCTTCAGTCTGGAAACGCGTGACCGCTACGGTCGCAGGCTCGAATCCTGCCTTGGTCATGGTTGTGTGTGATGTCCTTAGGTTATTTAGATTTAAGTAGTTCTAAGTTCTAGGGGACTGATGACCACAGATGTTAAGTCCCATAGTGCCCAGAGCCATTTGAACCATTTGCCAAGTCTATTGTTAATGTTCCATCTAAATTACAATATGTTAAGACTCAATGCTTTGGTTCAAGGTGCATATTTGTGTTTATACCCAGATTGCGATGCTGACAGTATGCCCACTGCAGAGGCCGGAATAAATACTTTGAACGGAGATATACACTAAAGTTTCTTGTAACTTCATATGCTTGAAGCTACCCGACAAACGACTCCAACAGCTCGTTAAAATTGTCTATGTCCGCTTCTTCAAGCAATGTATGAAGAGCTTTATATACAAGTGCTTTCTTTCTCTTCATTGCCATGGACTTTCTTCAAATTATTCCACCAGCTGCGGTGTTTGTGTCAAGCACACAGCAGGTTATTTTCTGTGGGTATCATGAATCAAGTCCACACACTGCAGAAAGTATTTGTGTCTTCAGACACAAATACAGACACTTTTATGATGACATCTCTCTCTTTCACAGCACTAAAGAAATGAGTCATTATGGAAGTAGTCTCCTGATTTGAAACACAGAATGCTACAGGCATACCTGAACCACAATCGTCTTCCACTAACAATGTGGTCACAAACTTGTAGACATTTGTACAATGTGTGGAGTCTACACATACAATATTTTGTCCAAATCTCCGTAATAACTGTTTCTGGTAGTCAGTCGACTTCGTCAATGCTATGCTGCTGATCATTACCAATGGTGGAAGGTCATGTCGAGTCAAGAGATGCAGCCTCTCCACTTCGCTGGAATGAATTGAGTCCCCCACATCATCCAGAATTCTCTGGAGAGTGACCTCCTTAATCATTTAACCTGTAACATTTTAAAATTACTCCAACTACAAACAGGGCATTTCTGAGTATGTACATGCACACAATATGCAGAAAGAACACTGCAGTTAATCACTCTCAATAAAATAAATTCATGAAATATAACAGTTGCTGTAAGTATGTATAAGCTGGATAGTTTAAGAAATGACTTAACAGTATATTCGGCTTAACAATATATTCAGCATACCCTTCCAACATAGCTGAAGATGTCATTAATACACTGAGGACAGAAGAATAAACTGAGACCAGATTTCAGCACCAGTTGCAATGTGTTATTTCCCCGTTTCAACTACCAAGGCCACTTTCAACTGGTTATGATGTCTGCAAGTACATGCCAGAGCATTGTAACTGGTGCTTTAGTCTAACTCAAGTCCATTATTGCATTTGCAGATGTCCTGATCCACCATGTTTAACGCGCTGGACAAGAAAAAATAAATGTTTTGCCTTTAGTATATCCAGATGCAGTAATTATCTATTCTTGTAAAATAGATTACTATGACACATGCAATAACACAAGGCAATGTGTAAGTATTTCAGAACTTTCTTCCACACTTGCATTACTGCAATGCATTACACCTGCCCTCACCCACCCAAGTACGTGGCATTACAATCACCATTATTGTGGTCAGTATGGATCACAACAGTCTGGTCTTTTACAACTGCACTCATGCTACCGTCACAAATTGTATTCATATGAACTGCCAATCAATATATTTACATCTTTTGCTCCTGAACACTTATCCATGACAATATTCATTTCTCAACAGTCAAAAATAATGTTCCTTCACCGTAAAAAAGTAAAAGTCAACTACATGTAACCAAAAGCTAGCCTGACAACGGATTCTCAAACTTTCATGCTATATTTTAATCAGAAGTTTGACTCACGTACTAGGAGATCACTGAAAGAGCAGCAGCATTCTATAATTAAGGTAATACTCACCAGTGATGGCTTCTCTATCAGAAATACTGAGATGCAGGAAAGCAATGTTCTGTTCTGTGGTAAATGACAGTGCAAATTCCACTTTCTTATTCGTGAAGCTCTTATGGCAGCAACACAATGGTCCCCCATCTTGCTAGTACCCTGGCACTTACACAACCTTTTTCTATCTGACTTGGATGAAAATGTGCCAGTTCTGTGGCATACAAAGGTGGTTTTTGCAGTGCCATCCTTTAAATGCTTAGTGCCATAACGAAACACAAAACTACTTTTTGTTTTTCTCTCCTCCTCAGACTTCCACTTCACCATCGATGAAAAACAATTATATTCAGATTCAACAAGTACAATGTAAACAGAAGGAGTAAAACATACATTGCACTGTTAGATATCCTCACGAATTACTGACACCGTACTGTTACTGGTGTGATTTTAATCATTTAAATTTGTGTGTACAGGGCTTAGGTGCAACAATTTAACCTATACTGAATGTAGCATACAGTAAGGATACAGTTTATGCGAAATGCGTCTTTTTTAGGCTTTCAAATAAGCACATATTCTATTGATAAAAAAAGTGCTACTGGCCACAGGTCAGGCAAGTATGTAACAATTAACAATGGACGATATTAATTTAAATAGGCAGTGTACACTTAACTTACCATCCTTCTATTGGAATTCACTAATTTCTTTTACCATCTCAACCATGTGCTCCTGTTCCAAATGTAGTCGCAACTTAGCCAAAAAAATAAATTTAAAGCTGCAGCCACTTTTTGAGCAATTTATCATATTCTATCCATCTGGCTGTATTTTATGCACATTTGTCAACTGAGCGTTCAAACGCTTTCCCGCTGAATACTCTCTATCACACACACTTAACACGCAACAGAACCAGCCATTTCGACGAAATAACTCACAGTCCACAACATGCAAAGATATTCGCTCTAATTGAGTGTGATTATGAGAGTGAGTGTAGCAGAGATGTTGCATTCACTCAAATTTTAGCTACGCTTCTGGTTCGTTAATGTGTATGACGTCATGAATCTAAGTCCCTGCCAATCAGCATCGACAACAGCGTGTCGCGAGACGCAAGTATATTTTCTACATTTAGTGCAAGGGTGGCCAACCTTTCTGGCAGGCTGGCCAAATTATTGAGATGAAATATCCCCGTGGGCTGCATTAGCAATTTTTGTTTTGCAAACCTAATCAAGCAAGAAATATTATTTCTTTTTTTAGATGAAATATAACAAATCTGAGGAAGGAATATTTCTTATCCAATTTAATGAAATGCAATGTTAGTGGGATGTGTGGCTTTCTTTGACCAACGTAAGTGAGTCAATGTTGATGTCAACTGAACTTTTCCAGATGAACATCAGGAATTCGTGTTCTCATTTTTATTTGGTGTAATTCATCCGACTAAAAAGCTGTTCACTCACGTGTTTCCAAATAATGAAATAGTTTTTAAATCATATTGTAAAACGCTGGATGTTTCTTCTTGTTTAAATATGCTTTATAGAACTATTCCAAACCAACCTGATTAAATTTCTCTTTTAACTGTGCATCACCTTGCATTTCGCAGCATTCCATTTCTAAATGTCCTGGCAGTGAACTCATGCCTACGGAGAATGGCATAGCAAATACAGAAAAAACAAGCAATGTTTATTTAGACCTTTAAATCGGTTTTCGTATTCATATTTCAAGTCAGATATCAAAGAAGCATATTTAATCGCTGCCGCCTGTGTGACGTCCGTTTGCTTTGACAGTGTAGGGAAATGATTGAAAATTTTTGCTCATAACTGTTGGCTCCAAGACCCAAGTTTCGTTTGAAATGCGGAGATAAGATCAGCATGACATTAAATAGCTGTTCTTTTCCTTGCAGTCGATTATTAACATAATTTACATGGCTAATTATATCGACCAAGAACCCAAAGTCGGAAAGACCTTCTTTATCTTCGAATTGTGGGAATATCTTTGATTTGCTTTCAAAGAATAATTGTATTTCTTGCTTCAAATCAAACACTCTTTTCAACATTTTCGCACGGGTTAGCCATCTAACTTCTGTGTAATACGAGATTTTATAATGCTCGGAATCCAAAGACTTCTGAAATTCTTGGAGCAGGCGGTGTTTCAATTCTTTTGAACTAAAAAAGTTCACTGTTTTGACAGTTATCTTCACATCATGCTCCATTCTGGGGGACTTAGCACGTAAATTCTCTTGATGGATTATGCAATGAAAGTTTTGCATCGACGTATTGCCAACATTGCAGGCCTCATTTTCAACCAAGTGAACTAAATCTTCTTGTTTCCCAGCCATTGCTGGAGCACCATCCGTCTCCAGCCCCAACAGATTGTCAACTTTTAACGAAAAGTGTCTTAATGTCGATATAACTGTTTTCAATATATCTCGTGACTTCGCGGTATCCTTAACTGGATACAATGCCACTAATTCTTCTGTTTTGTTAAAGTGGTCATCAACACCTCTGACATAAAGCGTTACTTGGGGGGTATCCGCTATATATGTGCATTTATCCAAAGATAGAGAATAAAACATAAACTCAGACGCACGATTCTTAAATTATCTTCAATTTGTCTTCCAATGTCGTCCACAAATCTAGTACTAGTCTGACGAGACAGGTATATTTTTGAAAAATCCTTTTTCTATCCTGGTCACGCAATTTCAACGACTGTCTCTAAGCATTCCTTAATATGGCTTTGATTTTTTTGCCAGTATCAGAGGTAGTGCATATCTCGCTTTCACATAGCATGTTGACTCCGAAGTTGTCCTTGTAAATATCTGCTGATGAGCAGAATGTTTCCTGTTTAAATCGTTTACCTGGTCTTGTCGAAATTTTCCTTTGTACATATAAAATATAACTGCATATTTAGTCTCCCATGTCATAGTTTTGTTTTATATTCCACGAAAAATATAGTTTACAGTCCACTAGTCTTGAAAAGATCGCAACTCCCCTGTAACATTCCTCTTCTTAGATTCCGTTGGTTTACTAGTTGACGCTATGCATAATTTACGTCTTGGACTGAAACAGATTTATTTTTACCATAAGTCAGAAACTGACAAAGGTACCACATGGTAATCAGAGTTTCGTAATTTTTTATATGTATGGTACTATATGTATGTTACTATGTATGGTAAGCTTCGAATCAAATATCAGTTACGGTATCTAAAGTAGTTCGATGCAACTTTCAAAAATTCCCTACAAAATCTACTTTGAAGTTCCCCGAAGTTGTTTAACACTGTAAAGCAAGTTGAATGTTTTGATGGGCTGTGTGTCTGTGTGGTAGGATGTCTAACTTCCACATGGGTGGGGAATGATTGTTGGCCTTGCAAAAATGTTTAATGATGTACATAAACTATGCTGAAAAGTGGAATCCAATCCAGGCCCTCCACATGAAAGACTAGCATCGTACCACAGTGCTCATCAAGTTACCAGTATTTCATTTGAGTATTATACTCATTTGGGAAAAATGGCTCTGAGCACTATGAGACTTAATATCTGTGGTCATCAGTCCCCTAGAACTTAGAACTACTTAAACCAAACTAACCAAAGAACATCACACACATCCATGCCCAAGGCAGGATTCGAACCTGCGACCGGAGCAGTCATGCGGTTCCAGACTGAAGCGCCTAGAACCGCACGGCCACACCAGCCGGCTCACTTGGGAAACTTTGTAGTCTGTTCTCTTGAGAATGTTTGAGAGTGGTATTCAACTGCTTTAGAAAATTAATATTTTAGTTCTGAGCATCAAGTATCATAAATATAAAATATTACAAATGCTTCACTTAACCTAGGAGCCTTACTTTAAAACTTGGACGCACATTACGACTTCTTTTGTTATGATTGTTTCTAAAAACTATTCTACATTTCAAGTCGATAACATTATAAGTTGCTGCAAATAAGAAAGAAAGAAAGGTGAATGAAGTTGCACTGGGAAGGTCTCTTTCCTACCTTTGTAATGCAGAATCGATAAACGTCAATGGTAAAAACACATTATTACAATTTAGTATTTATTCATTTTGTACTACTAAAATTTAAAGAAGGTACTGAGGCAGAAACAGTTGTTAATATCGAGTGGTGTACCTACTCGCCATAACTGAATACATCAAATAAATGTAAGCCTACTGAAATGAAAGGCAAGCATCACAGACTAATTGAAAATGATAAAATCTGGCTTTACTTACCTAAAGTGTTTATAGATATATGGCGATCGAATGTGCACCACATACACACGTGAAGGACCATACTTTATGCCTGAGGGTGTTGTTAGTTTGCAGTAAAATCAAATAAGGAACATGTTGGCAATGTCTGCCACTTGTGACACTCGCTCAGTGCAACAAACATATCCTGTTGTGCAATCCATACTACTGATGATTGGTTGCATATCACCAAGGCGAGCTACATTTTCTTCAAGATGGCGTGCGGGCTTTTCAGAATAAATATATTGGAGGGACTTTTCTTTCAAACAGGAATACAGACAAAAATCTAATGGTAGTCGAATCAATGAACTGAGTTATTTCTATTGTAGTTAGATACACGAAAGGCACTTGATGGAACGCTCTTTTGGGGGTTTTATATCAAATAAAAGTTAAATTTTTTATCATATGAAAGAGCTCTGTGGGCCAAAAATTAGTGCCCGCAGGCTGCAGGTTGGGCATCCCTGCTATTGGCCAAAAAAATTCAACCTTTAGAGCCAAGTTGTTACACGCCAGCCACTTGGAGCACTAGCAATGCTTCAGCTGCCAGAAGTTTTGAGAGGTGAAGTGATTCTAGCGCTCTAAGAGACTTGTGCTTAGTAACAGAAGTATGGAATAGTATAAATGAAAACTTGCTTTACTTCCATATTTCTCAGTCACTAAACGTAGGGGTGACGTTTTGACACAATAAAGAAAATGTAATTAAAGTATTATCCCATCTTCTGTTAATGTCAACATGTAATAATGAAATCTCAGTGGAAAGTAATATATACAGTTCACACTAGCACAGTCATAATCACATAATCGAACATCGATTGAGACAAGAAATAAATTGTGACCTGATGTGTTTAAGTTCAAAAGAAAATTATTACAAATGTAACTGCATGCTTGGCATGTATTTTATGAATTCTGATGCTTTGCACCAAGTGTACTTAGTTTCACCAATTTCTTTGCGAATTTCAGACCTATTTTAATACATTCAAAACCAAGCAAGTTTTTTTACAATCTTGGAGATATTTTTTATTGCTCCTACAATTTATTGCCACAATTAACTTCGTTTGTGTTTTGAATGTGCTTCTACACTTGGTACTTGCAATATACAATTGTTTTGCTGTATGGCAGCGCTGCAGTAGCAGTTTCAAGAAAACCGTGGAGATTTCCATAGACAAGATTTTTCTGTTCTATGGGAGTTTCACAGCTGTTTTTCATAAACTGTGCTTAAACGTCCATGGTTTATACACACCTTTCATGTGATACCTAAAGTCACAGATAACAATGGGAAGCACTGCTTTTCAATCAGACATTTTAGTTGCTGGGTCACCCAGAGTGTTGTGTAACAGCTCTGGCATTGTTCTCCTATTGCTGCTACCTAGAAATAAGATGCTTTTGTTTTTCTTCATAGATTCTAAGAAAAAAGAAAAAAGCCATGTACTGCAAAGGAATTATCCGAATGTGACGAAAATCGGTAGATAAGATGTACATGCACAGATAAACAAACGATAACAGTTTCAGAAAAACTGGATGATCTATTCAAGAGAAACAGCTCCACTAACTGAGCAGGTCAATAACGCGTTGGGCCATCTCTGTCCCTTATGCAAGCAGTTATTCATCTTGCTATTGGCGGATAGAATTGTTGGAGGTCCTCCTGAGGTATATTGTGCCAAATTATGTCCAGTTGGCACCTTAGATCGTCCAAATCCCGAGATGGATGGAGGGCCCTACTCACAAAGCTCCAGACATTCCCTATTGGGGAGAGAACCAGCAACTTTGCTGGCCGAGGTAGATTTTGGCAAGCACGTAGACAAGAAACTCTTGTCATGTGCAGGCAGGCATTATCTTACTGATGGTTTGCCATAAGGGCAAAAAAACGGTGCGTAGAATACCGTCGACATAGCAATGTACTGTAAGGGTGCTGCAGACAACAGTTAAAGGGGTCTTGCAGTGAAAAGAAATGCCACCCCAGACTATCACTCAAGGCTGTCGTGGAATATGATGGGCGACAGTCAGGCTTGTATCTGGGGCGTCTCCAGACACGTCTTTGCGGCTCATAGGATCTCAATTCGAAGCAGGATTTGTCACTGAAGACAATTCTACTCCAGTCAATGAAATTCCAGGCTGAAGACTTGCATAAGGGCCAGAGGTGGACCTACAAGTTATTAACTTGCTCAGTTTGAGAAGCATTCTCTTTTGAACGTGTTATCCAGTTTTTCCGAGATTGTAATTACTTGTTTGTCTGTAGTTGTACATTACATCTACTGATTTCAGTTCCATTTGGATAATCCTTTCGTGGTGCGTGTCTTTTTGTCTTACAGTGTATTTTAATCAGCTTTTGTGAAATGCTGCAATTGTAGTGATCACTCCAAAGATATAAATTTAATGCCCCCTGTTCACTGTTAAATAGCCACGGTAATAATTACTACATTATTAAAAACATATTTTTCAAGAAGGTTGTGGGAACATTATATGGGAAAAAATGTTGTGTTCAATGAAAAGAACGATTATTTTGTATCAAAGCTGGTTACATCCCAACATAGTTTGGGATCAGTTATTTGACAACAGTGACTGCATTCCTCCATAATGGGGTGAATGACGTGTTGTTTGCTAGTTTATGGATATGAGTGAGGCAATAGCTAATTTCTACCCATAAATGAATGCTATTTTCATATTGTTTAGGTAGTCTTTTGGTAGTGGTAGAGATTTGGCTGGCAGAAAATATCCCAGCTAGCAAGTGGTAAAATAATTCAGACATATGAGCTACTAGAAACCATTATTTTTATTTATTTATTTCTTGTTCTGGTGACCTATGTTGTGACAATATCACAGGATATGCAACATATCAGAAATATATGGTAGCGCATAAAAACAAAACAAAATGATTTCAAATTACAGTAAACAGTAACTTAGGTTCTATTACAAAAAATCAGTTTTGAGAGATAAATAAATATTACAAAATAATAAGTGTTACAGAAAATAAATATTGCAAAATATGTGTTTGTAATAAAGAATAGCCAGGATTACAAATGTAGATTTGGGAATATATTTGCAGTTAACAATGCAAGAAAAGCGAGACACTATAGTTCAGGAACTCTTCTCTCATATGAAATGATCCTTGTAATAGGAACTGCTTAAAGTTTTCTTTAAACAAGAGCTCATCTTCTACCAAACACTTAATTCTTAAAGGAAGGGCGTTAAAAATCTCACAGCCAGTGAAATGGACTCCTTTCTGTACCAGACTTAGATTGACCTGTTCATAGTGGATATCATGTTTTCTTCTTATCTCACGACTATTATGCTCAATATTCAGTTTAGAAATTGATTTTTCTTTCCTTATGAATCACATCAAAGAGAATATGTATTGTGCAGTGGATGTAAGGATTCCGAGTTTCTTAAAAAGATTTCTGCGTGTGGCTCTAAGATGGACTCCACACATGATCCTTATGGCCCTTTTTTGTGCACACAGTACTTTCTTAGGCAGTGACTGATTTCCCCAAAATATAATTCTATATGGTGTTTGAATAACCATAATAGGCTGACTTAATGGTTTCCATACTTCTACAAGAAGAAACAATGCGTAATGCATAAGTTCCTGAACTCAATCTTTTGCATGGATCGAGGATGTGGTTTGACCAGTTCAGTTTGCTGTCAATATGCAAGCCTAGGTATTTTGAGGTACCCACCCTGGTTACCACATACTCACCTATTTTTACTACCATTTCTTCATCTTTGATGTTGTGTGGAACTGAACGTAATTTGTTTTAGTGTAATTTAAAGAAAGTCCATTATTGTTAAACCAGTTCACTGCTTCACTAAAAACCTTATTTGCTGTTTCCTCAAGTTTATCTACTGAATTATCAGTAAGTAACGTAGTGTCATCAGTAAAAATAGTTAATCTACAGTATTCTGTACAGAGAGGCAGATCATTCATAAAGATAATAAAAAGTAGGGGCCCCAGAACTGATCCTTGTTGCCTCCACATGTGATGATACCCATCCTGAAGATAATGGGACTCCATTTTGACTATCCACCCACAACTTTCTGTTTCCTGTTTAACAGGTACGAGTCAAGCCGTTTCCCTGATGAACCACTTATAGTGAGATGTGCAGCTGTTTGTAAAAGAATCTGGTGACTGACACAGCCAAACGCTTTGTTAGGTCGCAGAAATACCAACCACCTTCAGTTTTTTGTTGATAAATTCCAAAACTTTGCCATCAAATGCAAATATTGCATCTTTTGATGACAAATCTTTCTAAAATCCAAACTGACTTTCGCTGAAGATATTTTGATTCCTGAGATGCTTAACTATCCTTGCACGCATTAGTTTCTCTAAAAGCTTTGAAAAACTTGTCAGTTATGATATTGGTCAATAGTTAGCAGCATCTGTCTTATCTCCCTTCATATACAGTGGTTTTATAACTGCGTACTTAAGCCTATCAGGAACTATTCCTTGCTTAAGTGATGCATCAAAAATGTGGTAAAGGACTTTACTTACATGGCTGCAGCAGTATTTTAATAATTTGTTAGAAATATTGTCAGTTCCAATAGAGTTTTTACTTTTCAGGGCTTTAATAAGTTTTTCAATTTCTTGAAGAGTGACTGCTGTTACCTTCATTTGTTGTAATGAGCTAGGTACTTTGGCTTTCAAAAGATTGGTGGCTGGGTTCATGGAGCCTTGTGAATCTATTTTTCTGATACTATTAAAAATGTTTGTTTAATGTGTCTGCAACTATTTTTGGATTGCTAACAAGATGACCCTCAGTTTTTATCTGGATATTTTCACTACAAACTGCATTTTTGCTTGTTTCCTTCTTTACAAAATTCCAAATAGTTTTTACTTAATTGCTCAAGTAATCAATTTCTGCCTTCAAGAACATGTTCTTTGCTGCTTGTATGGTCTTATTCAGAACTTTATTGTAGAGTTTATAGTGCATACTCCTACTGGATCATTTGATCTCTTGGCTACTGCATATAGTACTCCTCTTGTTTTACAAGAAATTTTGATGTGTTTAGTAGTCCAAGGCTTGTTTCCAGATTTTAAGAGGTTTTCTCTCATTTCCCATTGTTGGAAAGGTTTCTTCAAGAAGACTTGTAACTTCACTGATAAATATATTAAATTTTGAGTTTACATCAATTGCAGCATACACGTGAGACCAGTCCACTAGCAGTAATGGCTGACTAAAGCTTTCAATGGTGTGTTCATTTATAATCCTATTTTTTTCCAAATGAAATTTTCTTTCCTTCATACATTTATTTGGTTTAGAGCGAGGTATTGCCCTTCATGATCAGAGAGACCATTTATAATATTTTTCACAGTTAGATTATTATAAATATCCTTATCTACAAATGCATTATGTATTAAAGTGCTAGAACTGGCTGTCACACTAGTTGGAGTGCCCATCAATGCTACTAAATTGTAACAGTAGATCAGGTGTTCGATATCATTTTGTTTCTATTTACTTTTTAAAAGTCGACTTTGAAGTCACCCATAACAATGCTTGATTTATTTTTCCTACACAGGTGGGACAGAAGTGATTCTATTTATCTCAGGAACACATTCAGATTTCCAGCAGGTGCCCTGTAAATAGCCAGTTCGATAACTGTTGCACTGTCTGCTGTTAGCTCGATGACTCACGCCTCATAATGCTGTTAATCACAGTATTTGCTCAGATATACAGATTTATACACTAAATTGTTTTTTTTTACAAATATTGCAACTCCAGCTTTTCTCATAATAGATCTGTAGTAATATGCAGCAAAACTAAAGTTTGCAATTTGCAGTATGTGGATTCCTCTAATAACATCATGTTCTGAGAATCACAGTATATCAAGCTCTCTTTCACACTTGTCTTATAAATTTATTAGCAACTGGTCCATTTTATTCTTGAGACTACGTATATTTTGGTGGAACAAAGACAAGGCTTGACTTTTGCTCATCCTTGCGTTTACATCATGTTTGATAGGAGTGGCTTTTCCCAGAACACTAGTTGATAGTATTGCTTGGGGTGTGGAAGACTCATATTGAACACACGAGATAGCTGTTTCACGCAACTTGGGATCCTTTTCCCTTGTGTTACTTACCACAAAAAACGCTGGGTTTGCTTACTGTTTCGTGTAGACCCGGCAACAGTTTCTGCTGCACATGTTGATGTTTCAGCTGTTGGTCATGCCACTGATCATTCTGCTGCTTTTGATGATGATGCTTTTTCTGCTGCTGAGAGTGGTCCCCTACCAGTACATGGAATTTTGCTGTTCGCTCTCTCTCTGTTCGCAATGATTTCATTTATCATTTTACACTTAAAATTTTTTCTTTCGTAATTTAGATGCATTCCGTGTTGCGTATGCTTCCATTCTGTCCAATTTGGTACGCTACATTTTACAAACAAAGAACACATTTGTTTTCTTTTAATGTTAGTGTTTCGAATTTCTTTGTCGACACACAACTGATACCTTACTTCGTATCTGTGTGGTAAATTTGTAACTATTGTACTTCGTAGTTTATTGCGTTCCAGGGGCGTTTTTAGTACCATTATGCAGTTATTCACTTCGTTTTTTGCAATATCATTTGCGCCCGCTACACACACGACATAGTCATTTTTTTCCCGACATATTATCGTGTAAGTCGACACGAATAATGTTTTTCGTTTTTGCTCCTGGCTTCACAATACCCGTTGCGTCGTATCTTTTGATTTCTTTTGAAAGTCTCGTCATGTTTTTGCCGTTAGTGTCCGTTAAAAACAATACACTACTTTCGTGTTTGTACTGTTGTACGTTTTTGTTGGTACTGTCTTTCTCATTCGCCCCATTACTACGTGCAATAGATGGCATTCTCAATTTCTCACCGTCACTTTTTGCCTTAATGCTGCTCAGTTTCTCACCGTTGCTATTTGCCTTAATGCTGAACTTAGAGCCTGTATCACCATTCTGTTGATAAGGTTTGTTCAAAATTTCATTTTCCCTTACCGATGTTAGGCCTAAATCCGCCTCTTCACTCACGGAAAGAACATGAAATTTGTTTTGAACCACCAACTGTTGGGCGTTTTCACTCCCCTGCAATGTTTTCGTATTTACATCTCTGTTTTTATATGGTATTTTCGTCCACTCGTTAGAGTTTTTTTGCTGAAGAGAAATGGATTTTTGTTTGACTAATGGCTCAGTTATTTCTTTTCGAAGTTATATATCTTACTATTCAATACACTGATGGTTTGCTGAAGGCTAGAAATACGCCCATTTAGCTCCATAATTTCGTACCTACAATTTTCACACACTGTATTTTTACCGACATTATTTTCGTTTTTCGCAAGAATACTGCTCACTTGTTCACACAACGTCTCCGCCATCTGTCTATTGTAGGGCAGAATGAAAACTGATCCGAAATATTTAGTAGAATAGGTACTAGGCAGGGCTGAATCTTCTTTCAGAGTCGCAACAAAGTTACCTCCATAGGGGCAAACTAGCCTCGTTTTACCACGAGTTTAAAACAAATTAAAGTACAATATGTTCGTGGAAATCCCGTGCAACACGCATACACCGAGCGCGGTTGCGCAGTGGTATGAGATTGGACTCTTATTCGAGAAAAAGGCGGTTCGGATTATCGTCTGGCCATGCAGATTCAGACGTCGGCTTTCTGTGGAACGCATAAGGCTAATGCTGTATTGGTTCCTTCGTTATAGCATGGCTGAATTCCTTCTCCATCCGTCCCACGGATTTACTTCATCACTAATGGTCTTGCCATCGACGGGACGTTAACTTCTAATATACTTTTTGTAGGATGAAGGCGGTATGTTTGTATGACCTTTCGACTGTAATTATTCGATTGCTATCATATTCCACTGCTGGTAGAAGACGCTGTGTTTTTCCTCTTTTCTCTGAGTGTTGGGAATGGTTGCTGTTGACGTCAGTAATGTAGGTCATGGTCTGTGTGTGAGATATAAAAAGCATACGGAAATAAAGCATATTCGATTGCTTAGTGCAGTTTTGTGTTGTATATTGAAGTTAATGCTATATCTAGTGCAATGAACAATCACTTAGATCCCCGAAGACCTGATAAAGAAGTAAGGTTAGTTACTAAAGTGTCTGTTTCTACAGTGCGATCTATCACATGGTTACGTTCGTTTACATTGATGTTACGTTTTTAAAGGGTTGTTGATGTTTTTGTGGCATTTCAGAAAGCTGTAGATTCACACGTTTCGGAGATTCACGCGTTTCTTTCTTTTAGTTTGCTAGTAATAATTTGTTGAGCGGTCTTTTTAAAACTATGTTTCAAATGACAGCATTATACATATGTTCTAAAGGCACAACCGTAAAATGCTGTTTTCTTATTACTGTAGTTCTAGTTTCGCCATAGATACAACACATAAACATGACTTAGGTTCTACAACTTTACCAGTACCTAATTACTTACGTAATGGAAGGAAGGCTGTTTATCAACACCAATTGGGTTTTAAATGCACAAGTACAGTTGGCCAAAGATGGGACAGCGAATCAACTGAGTGCTTGCTTATGGTACTGCCTTATACCTACGTGAGAATAACTAGGGGAACAATTGAAAGCTTATGTGAGAATTAACTCGTGGATTTACGAGCCCACCTCTCAAATATGGAGCTGTCTTCATCACTGCATCACGTTATTGATGCAGACCTCCACACACCTGTAAATAAGTTCCCATGTAAAACTAGAAATTAGTCATACATTACAGTAAGGGTAAAAAATATGCAGCATGATAATGTGTTTATAATCACTCATTTGAACATACTGGGCCATTCCTTCACTTATTGTACCAAATTTATGGTTTGTCACATTCATATGAGTAAAAGCAGTGCTTTAGAAAGGAAGCTAGCAAAACTGCTCTTCATACTAACACTTGGTAGAGAAAATTCCCCCACCCCATCCATACATACAGAACCAAGTAGATGTCTACATCTAAATCTGTACTCTTCAAACCACTGTGAAGTGCATGCCAGAGGGTACATGCCTCTTGATTAGCTTATATATAAATTTGAATTTCACAGTTTCCACCCATCATCACTTTACACACTCTCCTGGGAACATACCACCTCAATGTTGACATTACATGTTTAGTGATGTACAACACATGATGCTCTTGTGCTAAACTACCCCATGATGAGATATGCTGTTCATATTTGGTTTTTCTCACCTCTAATTCCTGCACTCAACCTCTGTAAAGATGGTCCCAGACACATTAGCATTACTGAAGAATTGGTCAAACAAGCATTTTGTAAAGTGCCTTTCTGCTGAATGAATTGCATGTTAAGGGACAAAAATGGCTTTGGGTATCATTAAGTTCAACTCACCCATAGTTGGAACACTTATAAAGACAGCAATATTTTTCAATTGGTTTGGACACATTGATACTCCAGTGACCTACTTTGAATTGCTACTAAAAGGGGTGGGGGGGGAGGTATCTCATAAGATCCAGTTATTTTCACTCTGTTGTAGTTGATTTTGTACTGTGGGAAAACTTATTTTAGTATCGTTCATTTGAATGTCTGTGAAGTGACAAATGAGGAGTCATAGTACAATCTTTCCAAATGAAACAAGACTGAAAGACTGCTATGTATGTGCACTGTGGTACATTTGTGTGTGTTGGTCAGCTGCCAGCCCTTGAAAAAAGTGCTAGACTTTTGCAGGTCTTCATGAATTTTAATAAAATTTGCAGGTGTTGCAACACGTATTTCCAAAAGCACCATCTTCAGATGGTCTCGTGAAGTTTTTGATGTTATTCCTGTCGTCACTGATGTGTGTTGTGAACATTAATGCTGCTCGTACACTGTCATACAATACACTGAAATTACTTTCATATCTCTGTTTCTCCCTACGAAGACTGACATGCTGATAGCTATTTGTGAGGAAATCCTCAACTGTCACAAAAAAATGGGGTCGACAGAAGCGTCCGTTCCCACGCGTTGGCTTTAACCTGTGACGTAAGGGTGTTGTCGTGTGTGACGTCATGACGGCGCGGAGTTTGGTTTGTGAGTGTGGCGTGTTTGTAGATGTCGTGTTGTGGTTTTTTTGTGCTCTCTGGTGGTATGTTCAGGTTTTCGTTTGCCTGGTGTGATGGGCCAGTTTGCTTTTGCTCATTATCCAGAATTGTTCGAGTGTCGGCTGTGTTTGTAGTGGAATTCGTTTCAGTGAGTTAACGATTTTGTGTGAAGGTTAATTTAGTGTTGTTCGCTGTGCGTCGTGTGGTAATTTTAGTAAAATTAATCGGTTGTTGTTTTTGTTCAGGAATGGATATGACGGATAAAATTAAGAGTGCGCAAGTCAAGGGAAGTGTTCGATCCCAATGTGTGGCTGTGTATGTTGTATTGGAAGATGTTTTTGAACTATATAGGCCAAGGGAAGTGTCCGATTCCAGATGATGTGTTTAGTGGTATTTGGGGAGTTTTGTGATGTCGGCTTTTTTCGTCGTTTTATGTGATTTTGTACTGGGGTGGGTGTCTAAATTTGTTTATATTTAGTTTGCCCCCGCCCAAGAACACCTCATTTCCCGCGGTTGTCCCGTTAGTGTCATTAGGCTTTTTGTGGAAAGTGTGTGTTTGTTTTTCGATGTATTTTCGTCCCCATAATGTGTACGTAACGACTTTATATGCGCCATATTGGAATCGTGGTTTATGGTCGTTTCCGCCATATTTGTGACGTCATGGGTCAAAGCAGACGGGCGGGATCGGACGCTTCCGTATTTCCCAAAAAGGACAAATTTCTATAAACTCTTATTTGTTTCACTAGGTGATAATCCAGAGCTGTGTTGAATCCTTTCTGCCCGTCAAAGAACACACTGTTAAACTTGGTGCTGCTGTCTGTGGTTAAAGTTGTGGACTGCCTCCTGAAATCATGGTTGTGGCAACAGATTGAACTTTTAGTGCTTCCTGAGGTGTAGGTTAGGTTTGAAGGTGACAGTTTGGTTGCGAGTTGGTGAAGCCAACTAATGTGAAGGTACAAAATCTGGTTGTGATAACATATTCACTGGTAGTGAAGCTTGAAAAATACAAAGGGAGTCTAATACATAACTTTTACCCTATTTACTGCAGTCCGATTCTCATGAACAAGCATAGAATGTGATCCATAATTCTACTGCTCTAAAAGTATAGTTATGAGCACATTTGGTTTGGGGTTAACTGAACTGTTCAATTCCACTTTGACCAGTCATCTTTCAACCTAATCTAGTTACCAGGCTATGCTACAGTTCAGTATGTCATCACAGCTAAGCTTTTGCATTCAGATTCATTTACTTGTTTAACTCTCAATCAAATTGTCTCCTTCAAACCTAACCTAGATTTCAAGCTATGCTACAGATCAGTTGGGCTCCATAACTAACATTTCAAAAACAGGTAAAGGAGGAATACCAGCTGTTGACTTTGAGTGATGCAGGTGTCAAACAACATGACGTCTTTTTCTTTCTTTCATTCATTCATTTTCCCCCCTTTCATGTGGGCTAAGTTACAGATAAGTCTGTCACAACCACCACATAATTTGATTCCACATTCAGTAGCTTTGCCAACTAACAATAAAACAGAAAATGTGAACCAAAAGATGATGTCACAGCAGCCATTAACTTTGTTACTAGTCAATGCCAACAACTGGTATAGAATATTCCTCTTGACTCCCGAAAATATTAAGGTGAGGTAGTGGACTCAGACATGCCCTCCGCTCTCCTGACCACGGTAACAGAGTGATCTATATCATAGACGAAGGTTGAGAGTATGTTGGAAGGTGATAATTTAGTTGACAAAGGGAATGTGACTGTGTAATAAGAATTTTGATAATAGGATCTCTAGTGTTTGTTTATATTTAGTTTGCCCCCGCCCAAGAACACCTCATTTCCCGCGGTTGTCCCGTTAGTGTCATTAGGCTTTTTGTGGAAAGTGTGTGTTTGTTTTTCGATGTATTTTCGTCCCCATAATGTGTACGTAACGACTTTATATGCGCCATATTGGAATCGTGGTTTATGGTCCTTTCCGCCATATTTGTGACGTCATGGGTCAAAGCAGACCAGATGTCTACATTTGTGCCGTATTTAACACAGTATAGATAACACAGATTTTGCTATACAAACTATAATTGGAAAGTTCAGAATACCTTTATTAGAGAATGAAAAAGCCTCAAACTAGTATTTTGATGCACATTATGAACATATATTGTACATAAACTATCAGAAATAGAAGGGGGTTCACCATGTAAGTTTGCCCAAAAACTAAGACAGATGCAAAAGAAATGTATTCAGTGTTCTGTTCTCTTTATGTTTTGAGCACATATGGTGTCATGTCACATCATCATTATGTTATGGGACAAAGGAGAAATCTGGTATCATTAGGTTCAATTGACCCATTGTTTGAACATTTATGAAAACAGTAATGGTCTGCAGTTTTTTCCAGTTTTGGAGACAAGGATTCTTCAGTGACCAACTATAAGCTTGCCCTTTTTTTTTTAAAAAAAAAAGGGAAGGGAAAAACTCTTTCACATAATCTGTACACAAGCCTCTCGTAAGATCCGTTTATTTGTACTCATTATTTGTAATCATTAGGACTTGTGTGTGATGAACCACAGTACAATCTTCCCAAATGAGACATGTGTGGAAGATTTGCAGTATTTTGGTCTTCTGCCACTCACCATTTCAGTGCAATAGGCCTTGCCTTTTTTTAACCATTTATACTCCTTTGTTCAGCTCCAGAGGTGAATATTAGATTTTGATTGTGCAGGTAGTCTGCAATCTGTTTCCTGCACATTTGCGACGCTGAAATTTATTCCTAGTTTTCTTAATGTTTGTTTTTAATGGAGCTATGACAACCCCATGGTCACTTCTGCATGTTAATTGAATTGAAAAGTTCAGGTCTGTCCTGCGTCATCAGGTGATTCTATAATTTCTCAATGTAATTTTTGAACAAGACATTTAGAACAAGTCGTGTCCCATATAGATGTCTTTTTTCCTTCTAATGTTGAAATAGTCGTTAATGAATACAGAATCTCAGTTTGATGCACCTGATCTGTAGTGCTGTAGTGTAGCCCAAATGTAGCTTAGCTTGGAAGATATGTTTGGCTCTGAGATGTCAAAGGCAACAAATGTGCCATGGCCCATGACACAGCCCCAGGCCCTGCTTCAGTTCGCAATCAGATGATCCAACACCTGAATGTTCCCCAAAGCCAACAGTCTTCAACCGTCTTTGGATCCCCCCCCCCCCCCTCCTCCCTCCCCCCTATGATGAATTTAGTATAGTTGTGCCAACACTTAAGCCAGGCAACAGGCTAGTGTCTCTCAGTAATTATCTGCTCATTAGCCACACCAATGTACTTCACAAGTAGCTTGAAAGAATGGTTGCCTGCAGGTTCTCAAATCTCGGGGCTTTTTGTCTCCCTATCAGTGTTGTTTCTGGGAAGGACAATCAACAATCGACCATCTGCTTAGGTTGGAAACAGCAATCCCATGGACTTTTTGTTAACTCCAACAACCTGCCACAGTCTTTCTTTTTTTTACTGCATAAAGGGTATGACACTACTTTGTGTCATCACATTTTACTTGCCCTCCATGCATGACTGGGTATTTAGAGACCACCTACTGATTTTTATTCATTTTTACCTCACCAGTTGTACAAGGTTAGAGGTGGCACTTCAGTCAGCTTCCCACAGGATTGTGTGTCGAGTGTCACTCTTTCCCTCATTGCCATTAATGAGTTTGTGGTGACCTCTGTTGGGTCACCCCTCAGGGGCTCAGCATTCATTTGATGAGTACGGCGGGCTTGACGACTCTTTGGTTCCTGAGCTGGGAACTGATAACCAGTGTTCTGTCACCGTAAGCTGTGGTCATACTTCAATGACCACCATGTGGCGCAGCGGTGGAATGTTGTATGTTTCGGAGAATGGGGGTCTTGGCTTCACCGCCTGGACCACGAGGATGGTACACACCTCTATAAAAAAACCCTCAACCTCAAGGTGTGCTATGTGCTGAGGAGTTGACTGGCTGTTGATGTAAAACAGTCTTTAGGGGGAAACCTCTGGGGCACCTGTCCCCCCTCCCCCAGTTGTATCAGGCTTGCTCAGGTGTGAAGGGCTGTGCCTGGGTCGATGGTTGTTTCCCTAGAGTCTCATGGGATCCTTATGGAACTGTCTCATGAAACTACTACTCCTGATGGGACAGGTGTACTGTCAGGCAGCACCTACACCCATTCCTCGAAGAGAGCTTGGTTGGTCAGTCCTCCTGAAAAGAAGCCTCAGAGTAATAGTAACAGCGCATTAGAATGTCAACACTTTCATTGTAATAAAGTGAAATGGAGACAGCTTTGGGAAGATATCCCCTTTCTATATTCACAAGGCATTGGAAGGTATTGCTGGGTCTCTGAAAAGTGTCAAATGACTTCATAATGGAACGCTTTTAGTTGAAACTGCTAATTCCAACCAAATATCTAAGCTTCTGGGATGTAAGGCCCAGTCGAGGCTGAATTGCATAACACCCTTAACTATAGTAAGGGCATGGTTACCTGCTCTGATATAATGGAAGTGAACCCCGCGGAGTTATGTGAAGGGTGGAAGAATGTGGGCATCACAGAGGTGCAGAATTATATGAGGAGAGTCAATGGCAAATTGGAAAAATCGGCAACATTTATTCTAACATTTAGTATTCCTGAATTACCAGAAGATATCCTAGCAGGCTATATCCGTCTTAAGGTTTGCCTGTTTGTTCCTAACCCCAAGTGATACTATAAATGTCAAAGATTTGGCCATACCACTATGAGATGTAACAGGAAAACTACGTGTGGCAATTGTGGAGGCTCTGCTCAAGAGTCAGGGACTTCCTGTACACTTCCTCCGAAATGTGTAAACTGCTCTGGGGATCACCCAGTGTGGGGTTTACAATGAGGAAAAGAAAATTCAGGAGTTGAAAGTAAAGAGACGCATACCTTATGGTGAAGCTAAAAAAGGCTTACAAAGCCATGCGACAACCGGTTTTTGCTACTTCTTTTGCATCAACCGTTAAGACACCAATAGCTAAGTGTGATGCGTCCACACAAACTCAGACCACAGATTCCAGTACGAGCACTTGCACTTGTCGATGTACCTGTGGGGGAAATGCTCCACTTGCAACTGATGTTGTTCGGAAGCCCTCAGCAGTAGGCTACCACCTAAGCCACATACCACTGCCCAACTTTAGAAGCCAACTAAGCCATCCCCACAACCCAGGCAGACGCTGCCTCCTGTCAGTAAAGAAAAATGCCCTTCGGAAAGTAGTTCTAAGTCCAAGAAAGCGGTAGGTAAACCTTTGGATTGACGAGCTCTCTTACTTCCTCATGACTATGCTCTTGAGGATATGGACTTCCAATTGGAGGAACCAGAGAGCACGGAACGGGCTAACGTTTCCCCTGACCTCCCGGGTAAATCACCGCCTCTGAGGGAGATAAAAAAGAGCCACCAGCGCTAACCAATGTTGTCTTCCATAGGGACTTCTGTGTTGAAGTGGAATTTGAATGGATATCGCTCACATTTGGAAGAATTCCAGCTGCTGGTCCAGGATAAACCTTTCTGCATCTGCTTACAAGAGACACATCTTAAAAAAAAAAAAAACACACACACACACACACACACACACACACACACACACACACACACACACACCTGCATTATGGGTCTACCACATATACAGGAAGGATGATACTACTGGAGACAGGGCTAAAGGTGGAGTGGCTATTTTTCTCGATGACAGGTCCAATCCTCTCCTGTCCCTCTTACCATGACTGCAAGCAGTTGCTGTGAAAGTTCTCGCACCCTTTCTTTGTACCTGCCCCCCCATGACACTTTGGATGCGGATGCACTGGCAGACCTCTCCCATGCCCTTTCCTTCTTGTGGGGACTTCAATGCCCACAATGTGCTGTGGAGCTCGGCTACTACTTGCTCCAGGGGTCGGATGATCGAGCAACTCGTCCCTTGTCCGTTCTGAGAATATCTGCCTTCTGAATGCGGGTCAGATGACTCACTTTTCCACAGCTACAGGGTCTTTCTCAGCTATTGATCTTTGTTTTTGTTCCCCAGCTATTGCAGACTCAGTTCAGTGGGAAGTGGCTCCAGATTTACATTATAGTGACCACTTCCCAGTGTGGATTCGACTGCCGCCTTGGTGGCCAGCAGGAGACCATGCAGGTGGCTGATACAAAGGACAAATTGGTTACAGTACAGTCGACAGGCTATTTTTGAGTGAAAGTATTGTGCACAGGAGGCAGTGGCCCAAATCACTCATGAGATCCAAAGGATTGCCTCAGTCCATCCCCAGGTCTATAAACCACTTCAGACAACGGCCTGTTCCTTGGTGGAATGACAACTGTCGATTGGCAATCAGGGCCAGACACACAGCTCTGCGGAACTTAAAACAGTGTCCAGGGGGTGTGAGAGCACATACTAGGCGAGTGATCAAAGAATGGAAGAGGGCTTCCCGGAGGGAATTCATGACTTCCAATAATCGGTCCACTTCCGCTGCACATGTTTGGAAATCAATAAGATGGATTTCAGGCAAGGGTAGTTGACATCCCCTTATGGCCTTGTCAAATGATGGGGTCTTGGACACGCCAGAAGACATGGCTCATGTTTTAGCTGAACACTTCTTTACTATTAAGTTATCCAGACAAGCTCCTGCTGTTCATGTATTCCGTCAGACTGCAGAGATGAGGAAGCTCAATTTCTTCTCGCATAATGAGGAAGTCTACAACCTTCCATTCTCCATGTGGGAACTGGAATCTGCTTTATCTGCAGCCAGAGACACTGCTCCAGGACCTGATGAGATCCATTATGCCATGCTTAGTCATCTGTGCCCTGAAGCAAAAGGTCAGCTCCTCCCTTGTTTCAATCAGATCTGGTTTGATGGAGAGTACCCCACGACTTGGAAGGAGCCAATATTAATTCCATTCTGGAAACCAGGCAAGGACCGTAACGCAACTAACAGTTATCGGATTGTCGCCCTTACTAGTTGTATGGGTAAGACTCTTGAATGCCTGGTCAACCACCGCCTTGTCTGGCTGCTCGAGTTCTGAGGTCACCTGAGCCACTCTGTGTGGTTTCATGTGCTACCGTTCCACTCTTGAAAACTTAATTCTACTGGAGGCGGTGATACAGGAGTCCTCCTTACGCTGAAACCATTTAGTTTTTGTGTTTTTTGACCTCAAAAAAGCATATCACACTACTTTGAGGTACAACATCCTTCGCCAGCTTCGTGAATGGCAAGTACGTGGACGCCTGCCGCTTCTGATCCAATCCTTTCTCAAGGAACAGAGTTTTCGTTACCACATTGGCAATGCCATGTCCGATTGCTTTGTTCAGGAGAATGGTGCGCCCCAGGGCAGTGTCACATTGTTTGCCATCGCTATCAATGGCATTTCCTCCTCAGTCAGGAGCCCTGTCAAATGCTCTTTGTTTGTGTGTGACTTTGCTATGTTCTACTCTTCCTGTGATCTTACGAAGACGATGAGGCAGCTACAGCTGACCATTAGGAGGCTGGAAACCAGGGCCCAGACAACTGGTTTTAGGTTCTCACCTAAGAAGACTCCCCCCTGCGGGTCCGGGGATTAGAATAGGCCCGCGGTATTCCTGCCTGTCGTAAGAGGCGACTAAAAGGAGTCCATCCCCCTCACGGGGGTAGTTCGCGCCTGCGTCCGGAGACGGACGGTTCCACGACCTATCATCGTGGTCCTTTTGGTTTTTTCACTTCTCGTTTCTTCCTTCCTTTTGTTGGTTCCTTTCTTTGCTCTTCTCCACCTCACTGTCTTCCTTACTCTTTCCCTTGCCTTCTCCTTGCCTTCTCATTGCCTTTTTCTCCTTGCCTTCTCATTGCCTTTTTCTCCTTGCCTTCTCATTGCCTTTTTCTCCTTGCCTTCTCATTGCCTTTTTCTCCTTGCCTTCTCATTGCCTTCTTCTCCTTGCCTTCTTATTGCCTTCTTCCCCTTGCTTTCTCATTGCCTTCTTCTCCTTGCCTTCTCTGGTCTCCGCCTCGGCGTTTGAGACAGTCTGTCCTCTTTCTCCCTCTCTCTCTTCTTTTTCCTCTTCTTCCTTCCTCCCTGTGCGGGCCTGAAGGCCGACCCACGCGTTCGCACGCGTAGCCGGTGACGGGGTAACGCGTAAGTCCCCGCCCTGGGTAGACATGTAAGGCACGCGCGTACCCCCTGGTACAGGCCAGGCCCGGGGAGGGGTGATTGCCTGAGCTGATACCTTCTGACCATGCCGATTGGTCCCTCCGTCTGTTTCTCGGGAGGTGTGACCTGAGGTGTAAACATTCACCTAAGGCGGGAGTGCCCTCTGAGAGGGTCCCCACAAGGAAGGAGCGCGCCATCGGAGACGCTGGCAATCATGGGGGATTCCTCCGCAATGGATTCTACTCCATCTCTTTCGACTTCGACCCAAAAACGGAAACGTGACCAGCCAACAGTGACAAAAGTACTACCGCCTGCCCCACAGTTCCTCGTAGTTTCTCGAACTGAGGACGGAAAGGATTTTTCCTCTGTCAACCCTTTCGTTATTCAGAAGGGTGTAGATGCCATAGCCGGATCTGTCAAATCCTGTACCAGGTTGCGTAACGGCACCTTATTACTAGAAACTGAGAATGCCTTTCAGGCACAAAAACTGCTTCGGGCCACCCTCCTGTACACGTTCCCTGTCCGGGTGGAGGCCCACCGAACTTTGAATTCGTCTCGTGGTGTGGTCTATACTGGCTCCCTCAACGGATTGACTGACGAGGAGCTTCAATCATTCCTCGCTGAGCAGGGCGTGACGGCTGTCCATAGGGTCATGAAAAAGGTCAACAATGACCTTGTACCGACCCGGACAATTTTCTTGACCTTCGATAGTGTTAAGCTGCCATCGCGCATCAAGGCGGGCTACGAGGTTATTTCTGTTCGCCCCTATATCCCGACACCTACGCGCTGCTACCAGTGTCAGCGTTTCAATCACACTCGACAGTCTTGTTCCAATGCGGCTAAATGTGTCACCTGTGGCAGGGATGCCCATGAGGGTGACTGTCCACCTCCGTCTCCTCGTTGTGTGAACTGTCAGGGTGACCATGCCGCATCCTCCCGCGACTGTCCTGTCTATAAGGAAGAACGCTGTATCCAGGAAATTCGGGTCAAAGAGAAAGTGTCCACCTCGGCTGCTCGCAAGCTATTGGCTAGTAGGAAGCCCACGCTGCTCCCAGCGGGGAAATACAGTACTGTCCTCGCCTCTCCTCGGACTACCCGGGAGGTAGCAACCCAGACATGCGATCTGACCTTCAGCACCACGGTCGTCCGTTCGGCCAGTGCTAAGATCGCGCGGTCGACGTCTCCTCTTCCTCCCATCACCCCGCAGACACGAGCACCTTCTTCAGCTTCTGCTAAGACGAAGACACCGAAGTCAGATGCACGGGCCTTCAAGAAGGAACCATCCCGTGCAGACTTCCTCCGTACCTCGACCTCACAGCCTTCGACCGGTACTTCCACTACACGTCCTTCCAAAAAGGCGCATAGGAAGCACAGTTCTCCTTCCCCGCCACGGCGCATTTCTTCTCTTGCACCACCCGGCGGCTGCCGCCCCAGGCCGTCATCCGTTTCGCCTGGCCGCACCGCTGGTCGCCGTACATCTGGCCGTTCACTGGCGGAGGAAGCTCCCCCTCCCGGCCATCCTCCCGAGATGGCCGATGACCCTATAGACCCAATGGACGATGACTGTCCGCCTACTGATAGCGGCGGCAGTGCTCGCTCGAAGCCAGGCCCTAAGCGGCCTTCGAGGTGACCACTTCTCTCATCTTTCTTTTCTTACGATGGCACTTATTCACTGGAATATTCGCAGCATTCGCTCCAACCGAGAGGACTTGAAGTTGCTGCTCCGCTTGCACCGTCCGCTTGTCGTAGCCCTCCAGGAAACGAAGCTACGCCCATGCGATCAAATTGCCTTGGCACACTACACCTCTGTGCGTTTTGACCTACCCCCTGTGGTAGGTATCCCAGCTCATGGAGGGGTTATGTTGCTGGTCCGGGATGATATTTACTACGATCCCATCACATTGCACACCGGCCTGCAGGCAGTTGCCATCCGCATTACTCTCCCCACTTTTACGTTTTCCTTTTGTACCGTTTACACTCCATCGTCATCTGCCGTTACCAGGGCAGCCGTGATGCAACTTATTGCTCAGCTACCTGCACCATTTTTGTTAACTGGAGACTTCAATGCCCACCATCCCCTTTGGGGCTCTCCAGCATCCTGCCCGAGGGGCTCCTTGTTAGCAGACCTCTTCAACCAGCTCGATCTTGTCTGCCTCAATACTGGTGCCCCTACTTTTCTTTCGGACACATCTCACACCTATTCCCATTTAGACCTCTCTATATGTACTCCCCAACTTGCACGCCGGTTTGAGTGGTATGCACTTTCTGATACGTATTCGAGCGACCACTTCCCGTGTGTTATCCATCTCCTGCAGCATACTCCCTCTCCGTGCTCATCTAGTTGGACCATCTCCAAAGCAGACTGGGGGCTCTTCTCTTCCAGGGCGACCTTTCAGGATCAAACCTTTACAAGCTGCGATCGTCAGGTCGCACACCTCACGGAAGTCATTCTCGCTGCTGCTGAATATTCCATCCCTCACCCTCCTTCTTCTCCACGTCGCGTACCGGTCCCCTGGTGGACCGCAGCATGTAGAGACGCTTTACGTGCTCGTCGACGTGCTTTACGCACTTTTAAACGCCACCCTACAGTGGCGAATTGTATCAATTATAAACGATTACGTGCTCAGTGTCGTCGTATTATCAAAGAAAGCAAGAAAGCCAGCTGGGCTGCTTTCACAAGCACCTTCAACAGTTTTACTCCTTCTTCTGTTGTCTGGGGTAGCCTGCGCCGGCTATCTGGCACTAAGGTCCACTCACCAGTTTCTGGCTTGAAGGTCGCGAATGACGTCCTTGTGGCCCCTGAGGCTGTCTCCAATGCCTTCGGCCGCTTTTTCGCAGAGGTTTCGAGCTCCGCTCATTACCACCCTGCCTTCCTCCCCCGCAAACAGGCAGAGGAGGCTAGGCCACTTACCTTCCGCTCCTCGAATTGTGAAAGTTATAATGCCCCATTCACCATGCGGGAACTCGAAAACGCACTTGGCCGATCACGGTCCTCTGCTCCAGGGCCAGATTCTATTCATATTCAGATGCTGAAGAACCTTTCTCCTGCGGGTAAAGGTTTTCTTCTTCGCACATACAATCGCATCTGGATTGAGGGACATGTTCCCGCATGCTGGCGCGAGTCTATTGTTGTCCCGATTCCTAAGCCGGGGAAGGACAAGCACTTGCCTTCCAGTTATCGACCTATCTCGCTTACCAGCTGTGTCTGTAAAGTGATGGAGCGAATGGTTAACTCTCGATTGGTTTGGCTGCTCGAGTCTCGACGCCTACTTACCAATGTACAATGTGGATTTCGTAGGCGCCGCTCTGCTGTTGACCATTTGGTTACCTTGTCGACCTTCATTATGAATAACTTCTTGCGGAAGCGCCCGACCGCGGCTGTGTTCTTTGATTTGGAGAAGGCTTACGACACCTGTTGGAAGGCGGGCATCTTCCGCACCATGCATACATGGGGCCTTCGCGGTCGCCTCCCTCTTTTTATTCGTTCCTTTTTAATGGATCGACAGTTCAGGGTACGTGTGGGTTCTGTCCTGTCCGACACCTTTCGCCAGGAGAATGGGGTGCCACAGGGCTCAGTTTTGAGCGTCGCTCTCTTCGCCATCGCGATCAATCCAATAATGGATTGCCTCCCAGCTGATGTATCAGGCTCCCTTTTCGTGGACGATTTTACCATCTATTGCAGCGCGCAGTGTACACGTGTCCTGGAGCGCTGTCTTCAGCGTTCTCTTGACCGTCTTTACTCCTGGAGTGTCGCCAATGGCTTCCGTTTTTCTGCCGAGAAGACGGTCTGTATTAACTTCTGGCGATACAAGGAGTTTCTCCCACCGTCCTTAAGACTCGGTCCCGTTGCTCTCCCAATCGTGGAGACAACCAAATTTTTAGGCCTTACATTTGACAGGAAACTTAGCTGGTCTCCACATGTGTCATATTTGGCCGCCCGTTGTACCCGTTCTTTAAATGTCCTCCGTGTTCTCAGTGGTCTGTCGTGGGGAGCGGATCGAACCGTCCTACTTCGTCTATATCGGTCGATCGTCCGCTCCAAGCTGGATTATGGGAGCTTCGTATACTCCTCTGCACGGCCATCCATCTTACGCCGCCTCAACTCCATACAACATCGGGGTTTACGACTTGCGATCGGAGCATTTTATACCAGTCCCGTAGAGAGTCTTCATGCTGATGCTGGCGAATTGCCACTCACCTACCGGCGCGATATACTGCTTTGCCGGTATGCCTGTCGGCTACTGTCAATGCCCGACCATCCATCTTATCGTTCCTTTTTTGACGACTCTCTTGACCTCCAATACGGGTTGTATGTCTCTGCCTTGCTACCCCCTGGAGTTCGCTTTCGTCGCCTCCTTCAACACCTTAATATTTCACTCCCTGCATCCTTTCGAGTGGGCGAAAGCCGCACGCCTCCTTGGCTCCAGGCTCAGGTCCGCGTTCACCTCGACCTCAGCTCGCTCCCAAAAGAGGTCACCCCCGGTTCGGTCTACCACTCCCGTTTTTTGGAACTTCGTTCGAAGTTCAACAACATGACTTTCATTTATACAGATGGCTCTAAGACCAATGACGGGGTCGGGTGTTCCTTTATTGTCGGGGCACAAAGTTTCCAATACCGGCTCCATGGCCATTGTTCGGTCTTCACAGCTGAGCTCTTTGCCCTCTACCAGGCTGTTCTTTACATTTGCCGCCACCGACATTCTGCTTATGTCATCTGCTCAGATTCCCTGAGCGCCATCCAGAGCCTCAGTGATCCGTACCCGGTTCACCCTTTCGTACACCGGATCCAACGCTCTCTTCAGCAGCTGGTGGACGTCGGTACGCCGGTTAGCTTTATGTGGGTTCCTGGCCATGTCGGTATCCCTGGGAACGAAGCTGCAGATGCCGCGGCCAAGGCTGCGGTCCTCCAGCCTCGGACAGCTTCTTGTTGTGTCCCTTCGTCCGATTTTAGCAGGGTCATTTGTCGGCGCGTTGTGTCGTTGTGGCATGCCGACTGGGCTGCACTTACCGACAACAAGCTTCGGGCCTTAAAACCTCTTCCCGTGGCTTGGACGTCCCCCTCACGCCCTTCTCGGCGGGAGGAGGTCGTTTTAGCAAGGTTAAGAATTGGACACTGCCGGTTCAGCCATCGCCATCTGCTGACGGCTGCGCCGGCGCCGTTCTGCCCATGTGGGCACTTGCTGACGGTTAGACATATTTTAATGTCCTGTCCAGATCTTACCACACTGCGCCTCGATCTTAACCTGCCTAATAGTTTAGATGCCATTTTAGCGGATGACCCACGAGCAGCTGCTCGTGTTCTTTGTTTTATCAATTTGACGAACCTCGCTAAGGACATTTGATGATGTTGTTTTAATCTTACGCCTGTCAGTCTGTCTTTTATTGTGTTTTCCCTTTTAGTTGTTGTTGTCAACTTGTGCCTCGCGGTGCATTCTTAGAGTAGTCAGGGCGCTAATGACCATTGACGTTGTGCGCCCGAAAACCACAAAAAAAAAAAAAAAAAAAAAAAAAAAAACCTAAGAAGACTGTGTGTCAATTTTAATTGTGCTTGTTGGAGTTTTAACCAACCAGAGCTTACAATGGAGAACCATATTTTAAGTTTTCAAGACACTATGCACTTTTTGGGTTTATTATTTGACTAGAAATTAACATGGCTCCCACACCTGAAAGACCTACGAACAAAGGGCTTCCGGTTGTTGAACGTTTTGAAATGCTTTGGTGGAAAAACATGGGGAACTGACAGGTCGCGGCTCCTGCAGTTTTATAGGGCATTTGTTCGATCACGCCTAGACTATGGCAGCGTGGTTTGCGGATTGGCCTGTTCTTCCTACTTCCGGATGTTAGATGCTGTCCACCATGAGGGCATTCAGATATCGATTGCAGCCTTTCGGACCAGCCCAGTTCAGAGTCTATGTGCAGAAGCTGGTGAACCACCCCTCTGGATTCAGCGTCATATCCTTTTGGCTCGACAGGTGCTGAAAATCTTGGCCTCACCTCAGTCATTGGCATTTAGTTCAGTGATCCAACCCACCTTCAAACGACTGTTCAGGAATCAACCCCAAACGACCCAGCCATTTGGTATACTGCTGCGGACTGTCTCAAGGATCTGGATCTCTCAGGCATGAAAATACACACCCATGGAGGGAATGCACTGCCACCTTGGTGTCTTCAGAGGCCGAAAGTGATTTTAAGCTTGACACAGTACACGAAAATTTGTACTCCAGATGTTGTTTTTACAACTTTGTTTTCGTCTATTTTAAGTATGTACCATAGTTTTATCGTTATTTATACAGATGGATCCCAGCAGGGGAATGCTCTCGGTTGTTCTGTGGTTTTCCCTGATAGGGGTTTTAAAATGCATCTTCCAGAACAATTTACAAATTATGATGTGGAGTTATGTGGCATTCTGATGGCACTGGAGAGGGTTCACAGACATCACCGTACCAGTTTCCTTGTCTGTTCCAACTCTCTTAGTGCACTGCAAGCACTCCACCAAATGTATCCGGTAGACCCGCTGATTCAGCTCATCCATGACTCCTTACAGCAGCTCCAACGCCGTGGCAAGGAGGTGATCTTTTGCTGGGTACCTGGCCATGTTAGGACACAGGGTAACAACGTGGCTGACAAAGCTGCCAAGGAAGCATGTTGGGGTGGTGCTGTCCATCAATGCACGCCATTATCTCATTTTCTGACAGATGCATCATGCGTCAGTGGGAGACTGAATGGTTGCAGGTGTCAGACAACGAACTGCGGTCACTCAAATCGACGACAAAGGCTTGGCGGACTTCGTGTCGGCCTCGCTGCTGGAAGGAGGTTTTGCTTACCAGTCTGCGCATTGGGCTTCCTCCTCCGGCGTTAGGATCCACCATTCTGTGAAGTTAGTGGCGTGTCGCTTTCAGCTCAGCATATTGTGGCTACATGTGTCCTGTATACAGATATTAGGGCAGTCCTTGGTCTTGCTGGAGATCTTTCCACCATCCTCACAGATACAGATACCAGTGTTAAGAGTGGTGAAATTTTGTGGGCTATCAGGCCTCATCCCTAAACTGATATGGAAGGGTGGAAGATTTTAGTACATTATAAACTGCTCCACATGTGGGGACAGACTTCATCCCCATCTATGAGACTGACTTTGTCAGGGCACTGACCACCATGATGTCGAGTGCCGCCTCAACTAAATCACCATCTCTGTTGGGCCACTGGTCACCCTGCTTTGCATGTCAACGATTTTTGCATTAGGGTAATTTCATGTCAGTTCTGGGTTGGGGATTTTTTTTATGCCTGGGGACTGGGTGCTTGTATCAGCACCATCATCATTCATGATAGTGGCTAGATTGGATTGTGTAAAAACTGGGACTTTGTACAGGCGCTGATGACTGCGCAGTTGAGTGCCCCACAAACCAAAAATCATCATGTCAGTTCAGCATATAAAAGTAACATTTTCAATCTGACCAGCTCATTTCTTCCAAACTTGTCACATCCAGTGATCTAGATAAGAGATGAGAAACTACCAATTTGCAGAGGTATATGACAGTTGTGAAGATAGTTACAGGTCTGCGAAGTTTGGAAATTGTGTGAAATTTACATGTGTCTGTCTCAACCTAAATGACAATAATTTTGGTTCTCATCCAGATACACCAATGAAACTTGTATCATTACAAAGGTAATGAGTAGAGCTTTACATTGATGTGCAGCATGGTGGGATTCAAAGAATTTCCACTATAAAGGTCATTGACCTTCACCTTTGACCTTGAATATCTCACAATGCCCCACATACAATTCTTTTTAAATTAAATATTGTATTGCTTCAGCACGCTACAGTAAAGATGGTAAATATCAAGATGATATACCAATGGAATCGTGCTCCAAAATTTTTGTCATTGTCAGTACAGTATTTAAATGCAGAAGATAGCACATGAATATGAAACACAAATTATTAAAAAAAATACAATTCATGAGTAATGTTGTATAAAAATATGGTTTATATTGTTGTAGTGGTACAATGAATGATTTAAAGTGTAGCTTCAATGAAAAGGCAATAGAAAGTGGTTACATCTCATTTCATAAGTCTCCAATTAAATTGTTAATGTTCACCAGATCTGATGCAGTTACATCCTTCCAGTTGGTGTCACTGGATCCAATCTTGTGAGAATGTCACGTTTTCTGATGACACGAAAGTCTGGTTTGGCAGGAAACATAAATGATGGATATGGTCCATGTGGATGCAAGTAGTTGGCCTGTAGTTCTCTATTTCTTTATGAGTTTCTAAGACATATGCAATCCACCAATGACTGTCACAATACAGGCAACAAATCCATGTATATATCTTAACAGCAATCCATTCACCATAGTGATCACTAACTCTCCTCTGCTCACAAAAGAAGCAGAACATGTCTTTGTTTTTACTATACATTTTCTAATGCATATTACACCATGTAGCTTACGGGCACCTGTAACTTAACTTGTATTCTTGAAATGTTGGCTCAGCTTGGCAATGTCTTAATCATGATGGAAAACTGAAGTATAGTCAAAGACACATGGCGGAATATTTTCTTTGCACCACTGAAACATACTGACCCGGAATTCTGCTTACGTACCCAGCACCTGGCAGTTGTAGCACAATCCTGTTTCTTCAAGCTCTTTTCTTATAAGAAGCTGACCTAGCTGCCCCATATTTGTCACCTGAAGTCTAGCTATTTGCAGAAGCTCAACACCCTCCTCTTGGTGTGTGGATCATGCTACTCTTATCTGTATATCCCAAATGGATTACTGTTGCCAAGTTGGTGAGTTTTAGGCTCCTTCAGCTTTAAAACTATTAGACACAGTCCCCCATTGTGGTATGCATCTGGCCACTGGTTTCATTTGGAGTAGTCCCGTAGACAGACTCCTTGCCGGAGCAGGAATCTTCCCCTTCAGATTAGACAGTACCAGCTCTTGGTCTCGTATGCAATTGCCATTTGGCAGTTCATTGCTCATCCATCCACAGCTTGTGGTATAGTGGCTAATGTTGCTACCTCTGGATCAGGGGGTCCTGGGCTCGATTCCTGGCTGGGTTGGGGATTTTCTGTGCCCGGGGACTCGGTGTTTGTGTTGTCCTCAAAATCTCATCATCATTTGGGAAGTGGTGAGCTTGGAACTGGAAAGATTGGGAACTTGTACGGGTGCTGATGACCTCGATGTTGAGTGCCCCACAAACCACCACCACCACCACCACCACCACCACCATCATCCGAGTGGTGTTGTCATCCTGATACTCACCTTTGGGTGAGACTACCACTTGGATGGTGCCTTGTTTCCCTCTTCCAAGATCTCCAGCCCACCCCCCCCCCCCTCCCCCCTCCCTTGAGTGCTCCCCATGTTTTCTCCTGCCCTCCCCCTTGGACCAGTCTTATCCCAGGTCCTAAAGTCTGTTGCCCCTAAGACCTTTATGCTCTAAAGCTGAGGAACACAGGAGATATACTTTCACATCTTGTGCTGGTATGGAACGCCATTTGCTATCAGGAACGTGTAGTGTGTTTATGACAGAGCTGATAGGTGTTAGCAGAGCCCTCCAGTTTATTAAATGGACCTCCTTTGACCATGTTTTAATATGTACTAACCCAATGAGCAGTCTCCAGGCTATTGGCCGGTGCTATTCTTGCCACACTTTGGTCTCTCTAATTTATGACCTTGCTGACTTTAGTCACGTGGCCTGCTCAGTTGTCTTTCTCTGGGTCTCAAGTCATATGGGTATCCCTGGGAATGAACTGGCTGACCATTTGGCTTGGAGAACTTACTCACTCCCTGTTCATTTTGTCGACCCCAGGTGCAGATTTGTGGGTGCACGAGATACCCGTTCACTCATAAATGGAACTACATCTGGTGGGCTACTGCCCCATCTAATAAACTTCTCACAACCAAGGAGACTACTGCAGCATGGCACTCTTTACTTTGCTTCTCTCAGAAGAAATCCAGTCCTACGTTGTCTCCACATTGGTCATACCAGGTTAACCAACAGTTCTCTTTTGTGTAACGATCTATCCCCACATTGTGGTTGTGGAGCCTTGCAGATAGTAGCTCATTCCTTGGTGGTGTCCCAAGCTATTGCAGCCCCTTCTCTCTCAGGCTGCATTCTGTTCCCCATATCCACTACTTCCCATCCTAGCTCCTCCTCCTCCTCCTCCCCTTCTTTCACCCTCAGTGTTTCCCTTTGATGACCCAGCCATTCCCCAAGTTCATATATTCCCTTTTGGTCTTGTGTCTCATGTTTCCACTCTCCTTTTTTTCCCTCTGGCTTTTTCTGGTGCCACTTGTAATTTGACCTCCCGTTCTAAATTGTTTCCATAGTGTGAACCATGTGGTAAAGAACTTCCTCCCTAGCATCTCCAATGTGGATTCCTCTCCTTCCGTCCACAGCTCATGGTCTCGCGGTCGCGTTCTCACTTCCCGAGCACGGGATCCCAGTTTCAATTCCCAGTGGGATCAGGGATTTTCACCTGCCTCGAGATGACTGGGTGTTTGTGTTGTCCTCATCATTTATGCAAGTGGAAGATTGGACTGAGAAAAGGTTGGGAATTTGTACAGGCGCTGATAACCACGAAGTTGAATGACCCACAATCCAATAATCCTCCTCCTCTTCCCCACTTCCTTCCCCACTTCCTTCCCCACTTCCTTCCCCACTTCCTTCCCCACTTTAGCTCCTCACCCCCCCCCCCCCCCCCACCTCACTAGGTCACCAGCACATGTAGCCAGTCTGTGTGGTTTCGCTGTTATGTACCCATCTGGCTGAGCCCCTGACAAGACAGGGATCACAAGTCTGGTACTTTAGCTGTCACCATCTCATGTAAGCCTAGTAATGATTGCTCACTTTTTGTGGAATTGGAACTCGCGGCAACAACCAGTGGGCCAGATGGCACTTGCTGTGGCTGGATGCAGGTGGTGCCCATGAGGAGAGTCCCTGAGCAGTGTGTGTGGTGCCAGGGTGGATGTTCTGCACATGAAGCATGCTAAGCTCCTGCTTCTCACTGCTCATCAACAGCCATCTTTCTCTTCGGACAGGAAGAGCTCTTCTCTGCTCCTATCTTTGATTCGTCAGCCTTCCTCTCCCATGCCACTCCATGTGAGGACCAGGGCCACTGGCTTGGAGTGAAATCCTTTCCCCATTACTTGGTTTGTTCCAGAACAGATGGGGAGACTTCTGCTGCTACCAAACTGCTCTTTACGTAGATCACATTGAAGATAATTTTGGTGAAGTTGACTCAGTAAGGTGCGATCTGGTTCCCTACTGATTGAAACCTCTGCTGCCAGTCAGTAGGCTTCCCTTTGTGATTGTAAACACTTGGGAGGCATCCAGATGAGTATCACTCTTCACTAGTCCTTAAATATGATCCATGGCATTATCTTCCCCAGGTACCCCTTCTTTTAGTCTTACAGGAACTCAGGACTAATCTGGCATGGTGCAGCATTCATTTTGTCTGATGAGTCCAGATAGCTCATACGGACAACTGAATTGATACTAGCACTTTCATCCTGGCCTTTGAGGGGAATACCCACCAGGAAAAAGGTCTTAAGTTATGGTTTACGATTGTGACGTGCACCCTATATCCCATATTTCGTGTGCTGTTCCTGGTGTGTCTGTTTTGGTCACATATCTTCATGATGTGAAACAAATCTTAATTGTGACAACTGCACCCACCCTCTCTATATGAAGAGTCAAAGTGCACCAACTGTTATGGCCCAAATTCTCCTCGCTCACTGGATTGCCCAATCTATAAAAAGGAAAGGAAAAGAAGATTCAGGAATTCAAATCTCTCAACCCCATCCTACTCTGAGGCTCGACAGAATTTTAACCATCTCCACCCAGTATCTCTAACATATGCCGCTGCTTGTGTTGCGTCCTTTCCTCCTCCCTCCTCCTGACCTCCACCCTGTCCCACTTCACGTTCCTCCTTCCTGGCAGTTCCAGAGATGAGAGTATCTTCCCTGGCACCCACCATCTCCAGGACAAGTAACCTGTTATGTAGAGCTCGATGAGGCAACAGTGGTCTGTGGGCCTCAAGGCAACTTGTTCTCTTTCGCATCCTGACATTTCTGTGACTTGCTCTTTTCCCAACCATAACTTCTCTTGCCCTCTGAAGGTGGTGGTGGTGGTCCATAAGTCTCGGAATGAGGCTGCCCGCTTCCCTGTGTCATAATGGGGGTGTTACCCCTCCCCCTCCCCCCTTCCTGTCAATCAGGGTCCAGTCTTACATTTATTGATGTCACCTTGTCCTTACAAGTGATAGAGAGCGACTTGGCACAATACCGATTCCGGCTGCTGGCCTGCTCAATATCCATCAATTCTCTTGTACTACTCTCTTCCAATTGGTCTGTAATGGTTATTATTGTCACCTACTTGAATTGTAGTCTCTTCTTCTCCTCTCTGTAGCTTGTGTTGTATTGCAGCAATCTCATTTTGTGGATACCCATTTGCCAGCTCTTTATAGTTACCAAGCCTTCTGCCGGAACTGGATTGGCCCTTTGTGAGCCTCTGGTGGTGTATCTAAGTTGGTTTGCACGGACATTGTTAGTTGTTGGGTTACTCTTCATTATGTGCTGGATGCAATGGCTGTTTGGATCCATTTAGACCCTGTGGTAACAATATGCAATTTGTATCTCCCCCCTGGACCAGCCTCCTATGCTTCCTGCTCTTATTGCCTTTTTTCAACAGCTCACTACCCCCTTCATCCTTCTTGGAGCTTTTAATGTCCAAAATCCTCTGTGGCGTGGTACTGTGACCACTGACTGGAGCAGACTTGTTGAAGACCTGCTGGCAGGCCTAAATCTGTGCCTCCTCAACATGGGAGCGCCCCCCCCCCCCCACCCCCCCAAACATTTTAGCGTGGCACACAGCACTTCTTTGCGACTTATCATCCCATCTCTAGACCTGGATTCCTCCCCTTCATCCAGTGGGTAGTTCACGATGATTTGTGTGACAGATCATTTACGATCTTATCTTTTCTCTGCCATCACTCACCTTGATGCCCTCCCCAGGTGGGCCTTTACTAATGTGGATTGGGCTTCAGTGACTCTTTCCTCCAGTTCTCCCTGATGGAAGACCACGATGGTGGACCCCCAAATTTGTTGCAGCTATTAGACTGACATTGTGCCCTCCAACACTACAAATGGCATCCATCTCTAGACCACCTCCATTTAATAATGGAATGAATCCCAGAAACAGATTTGTCGGGAATGATACGAGGTGCATTCTAGTTCTAAGGCCTCCGATTTTTTTTCTCCGGACTGGAAAGAGGTAGAAACCTGCGCATTGTTTTAAAATGAGGCCGCGTTCATTGTCAATACGTCCCATCGATGGCAGCACCGTATGGCAGATGGAATTTTACCGCCAGCAGTGAGAATGAGAACTGTTTTAAATACTTAAAATGGCGACGTTTTCCTTACTTGAACAGCGTGCAATCATTCGTTTTCTGAATTTGCGTGGTGTGAAACCAATTGAAATTCATCGACAGTTGAAGGAGACATGTGGTGATGGAGTTATGGATGTGTCGAAAGTGCGTTCGTGGGTGCGACAGTTTAATGAAGGCAGAACATCGTGTGACAACAAACTGAAACAACCTCGGGCTCGCGCAAGCCGGTCTGACGACATGATCGAGAAAGTGGAGAGAATTGTTTTGGGGGATCGCCAAATGACTGTTGAACAGATCGCCTCCAGAGTTGGCATTTCTGTGGGTTCTGTGCACACAATCCCGCATGACGACCTGAAAATGCGAAAAGTGTCATCCAGGTGGGTGCCACGAATGCTGACGGACGACCACATGGCTGCCCGTGTGGCATGTTGCCAAGCAATGTTGACGTGCAATGACAGCATGAATGGGACTTTCTTTTCGTCGGTTGTGACAATGGATGAGACGTGGATGCCATTTTTCTATCCAGAAACAAAGCGCCAGTCAGCTCAATGGAAGCACACAGATTCACCGCCACCAAAAAAATTTCGGGTAACCACCAGTGCTGAAAAAATGATGGTGTCCATGTTCTGGGACAGCGAGGGCGTAATCCTTACCCATTGCATTCCAAAGGGCACTACGGTAACAGGTGCATCCTACGAAAATGTTTTGAAGAACAAATTCCTTCCTACACTGCAACAAAAATGTCCGGGAAGGGCTGCACGTGTGCTGTTTCACCAAGACAACGCACCCGCACATCGGGCTAACATTACGCAACAGTTTCTTTGTGATAACAACTTTGAAGTGATTCCTCATGCTCCCTACTCACCTGACCTGGTTTGGCTTTTTCCAACATTGAAAGACACTCTCCGTGGCCGCACATTCACCAGCCGTGCTGCTATTGGCTCAGTGATTTTCCAGTGGTCAAAACAAACTCCTAAAGAAGCCTTCGCCGCTGCCATGGAATCATGGCGTCAGCGCTGTGAAAAATGTGTACATCTGCAGGGCAATTACTTTGAGAAGTAACGCCAGTTTCATCGATTTCGGGTGAGTAGTTAATTAGAAAAACATCGGAGGCCTTAGAACTTGAATGCACCTCGTATGTCACAGCTATAGGTAGGGCTGAATACTCTCTCTTTGCAGGTAAGGACAATGATCAGTGCAGCTATTGGTGTCCTCCTACAGATGTCCTGGAAATTCCCTGAATGGTTTTATCCTCACCAGCTCAGATTCTATCACCTAGGATTTTGCTCTGCACTTCGCCCAGGCCCCACCGTCTGCAATGACTTCTTTTACCTTTTGTTCCCTGTCACCTAGAGCCTTACAATGTCCCATTTAGAGAGCAAGAACTCACCAGCACTGTTACTCTCTGCCCCGACACAGCTCCTGGATTGGACCGACTGACCGACCGGGCTGGGTGCACAACCAAATGCTTAAACACTTATCGATGGCTAGCCAATATCATATACTTGCCTGTTTTAACTGTCCCTGGAACAAGGAGGAATTCCCTTCCCAATGGTGAGAAAATGTCATTATTCCAGTTGGGAAATCTGTTAAACTGCCCCTTCAGATGGACTGCTATTGTCTGATCAGCTTAACCAATGTCCTGTGCAAGTTACTTCAATATATGGCGTGTCAAAGACTCTATTGGATCCTCGAATCCTGGGACCTTTCTTTCCTCGAGTTCCATACAGTAGGCCCTTCTTTGGTGTATAGTTTTGTTGACTTGCTTGTTCTAGGTAGGAGGGACTGACGCGTTCATGCTTTATTCCCTTTAATCATTAAACCAACGAACGAACCAGCCACATCTCGGTGGAATGCTTCCTCATTTTGGCTCTCTGTGCTAAGTATAAATTCCAGTCTCATTGCCTCTAATATTGGCCAACAATTCATGGATGATTGAACTGGTTCTCAGTTTTTTCTGTGAAAGTGGTTTTTATTCTCAGTTATAAGGTTTTAATCTTCCTCCGTCACAGGGCCAGGTTTGTTCGGGATGAGTGTCACCTGCTCTGTGGGGTCCTCAACCCTACCTCCTTGACCAGGCTACTCTTTCATCCCTTTTACTCTGCCTTAATCACTTTTAGATTCCATTTGCATCCTGTCTGCTGTGCCCAATATACTATTCTGGGTGTCGCACTTTGTTGAATAGTTGGTACTCTCGACTGTAATGGATCAGTGGTTGGACAGCTGTGGGTGGGACATTTCCTGTTGCATGCAGAGGCCTGGGGTTTCCCACCTGCTGAGTTGTATCTCCTTTAACTTGTTTTCATTATTGATGGTGGAAAAGGTATTTTTTACAGTTTTAGCCTTCTCACTTTTACTGTTATGAATCTCACGACTAGTTAAGAAAACATTCTTGGTGCATGTCTGTTCTTCCAGATGCACTATTATTGGATTGAGGGTCTGATGACCTCTTTGTCTGTACATCCCCTCCTCCAATCAATCAAGTTCTTCAGCCGTGAGTGTTGCTGAATACCAGCTACAGGTTGCCATAAGGAAAGCACAGTTCTGGATGGCTTCCTGTTTCCCGCTCTCAAAACACTTTTTTACCAATGTAGAACTGTCTGGCCCATCAGTAACTTTTCCTTCATAGTGAACTGCTTTTGGGGCTTTTATTTGATGCTTGGCTGACATAGCTACACATATTTTCTAGCTTAAAAAGAAGTGGTAGTTGAAATAAAACACACTCCACTGCCTCAGCTGCCACATCTGGAATGGGAGCCGATCCATCCTTTTGTATCTTTACAAAGCCCTTGTCCTATCTTGACTTGATTGTAGAAGTCTGGCTTATTGATTAATGTCTTTACAGCTACTTAACACAGTGCACCATTGCAGGATTCAACTAGTGGCTGGTGTTTTTCAGATGGACCATGTGAACAGCCTTCTTGTAAAGGCTGAGAGTTCCCTTCTACAGATCAGTCAGCACCAGTGATTACTGAATTATACAGTAAACGTCCACAGTGACCCTGAATGCTAGAATCACCATGTCCTTTTCACCCCCACAAAGGTTCAGGTCTGTTTTCCCAGCAGCATTTCATCTGAAGTATCTCAGATCTTTACTTTGCTTTCATCTGTTGAACCCTCATGTCAGGTTCTCCTTGCAACTTCCCCTCCACCTCCCCACCATGCTCTCTATTTCATCCAAAGATCCACCTGGAACTATCCTTCAGACCAAAGGAAATTGCGGACTCCTCTGCATTTAGATGTTCATTCCTCTCAGTTCTACGAGAATTTCCTGGTTCAGAATTCGTCTATCCTGTTGACTTGAAGGTAGACAACCATATTGCCCGTAACTTCACTCATTCTGTGGGTCATGAACAGCACTCCTTGGTATACAGGTGCTCTGTTTTGATAGTAGAATTAAATAGCTGTTAGCCAAGCTGTCCATTACATGTGCTCTTTGACCTCACAGAAACTGCCTAATATGCAGTGACACTCTAAGCTGTGTATTCTCAGGACCTGTTGGTTTTGACCATACATGATCTTTCTGACCCCACAGTATTAGGAGCCTAATTGTATTCCTGCAGACCTCATACCACACTGGGATTCTTCCGGAGAACAAGCTGGCTGATCAGTTAGCAAAGGAGGCTACTGAGATGGAGATGGGGAGACCAGGATATGATTTGCAACACTATCAGTGCATCTTAGGCTTCTGGAGACCTGAAATGGGGAATAGCATGGTGGTCTTTTTTGCTCCTTCCAAAGGGAATCCACTACCCTTTGCTGGCTCCAAATTGGCCATACCTGGCTCACTCGGAGCCACATCCTTTGGCTAGATGATGAACTGTAATGTCCTTTTGACATCCTTCTGTCGTAAGCCCATATCCACTTAGTGCCCCAACTTTGTTCTTTGCAGTGAACAGTGAAACTTGATAACTCATTGCCTCAGCTGTTCTGTGATGACCCCCAAGTAGTGTATCTGGTTTTACAATTTATACAAATATGATTTACCGACCCTCATTTGACCTTTGTGACTGTGGTCTCTTCACTTCATTTTTACATTCTGTGATGAGAGCATTCTGACAGTATTCTACAGTGAATAGGGGAATTCTGGTCTGGTACATAAGTTAACCTTGCTTCACTGGACTAGCCTTGTTGAGGTCCTTCAGCTGCTTTGTCAGGCACATATCCCCTGCTCACTCTAAAATATTACTTTTTATGGCTGATTTACCTTTTCTCTTGTTTTTATCATGTTTTAGACTTAAGATGAAATTCCTAAAGATTGCCCCTTAACAGTAGACTGATGTGACAAGATGTTTTCAACCTCTTTGTGATTTTTGTGCTAGTTCTTGTTTCCACAATTTGTTTGATATTCTACCTTTTCACCATTTGATTATGCCTGTATTCTACAATGATTGGGTGACTGTAGGTTGGATGTGGAAGCTGACTTCTCACTGCAAGACTACCCTCGAAGGATGGAGCTCCACCTTTGGCAGGTACACCTCTGGCTCTTCACTATGTGTAATTACTTTTGGTTTTTTCCCCTTCATTCTGCTCCTTACCTGGTCTTTTGCATCCGATAATGCCATAAATGATCAGATTTGCTGTCCTATTTTTTTTCTCTTAATGGAATCCTTCAGGCTTTGATTACTAAAGGAAGAGGGGACTAATCTGATGACCTCCAGGTTTAGTCCCAGCCACCATTCAATGGAACATCTCCAAAATGACGATGATGTCTTGTATTGAAGAATGACTCCTATTCTACAATGGAATGTGAATGGCTTCAGGGTCAACGTGGAGGAGCTCAAACATGGCATAGAAAAAGACATTGAGCTTGTGTCTACAAGAGTGACACTGTGAAACTTCTGATAACCTGTATTGAGGTTTGATCCTTTCCACAGGAAAAAAGATGGTAACTGTGATTGGATTAGATGTGGTGTGGTATTATTCATAAGTAACATGTATCACACTGCACCTGTCCCACTTACCACCACCTTCCATGCAGTAACTGTTAACTTCCCCATGTTGCCTAAAATTGCCATTAACACTTTGTATATCCCACCTTGTGATCTAGTTGTTAAAGAAGTTCTTGTAGACCTAACTGGGCCTCTTCTCTGTGTCAGATTATGTACTTAGGAGCTCAGAACACCACTTACAAAGAGTAAAGTTCTTGAGTGTCTCACTGTACAAGAGAACACAGTAGCAAAGTGGGGGGGGGGGGGGGGGGTGAACAAAAATATGGCAACACCAAAAACACATTACCATGCCTAGTACAGTGTAGGAAAACTCACTGACATTCAAAACAGGAATGGATAAATACAGGCCATCTATGGTGTCAGGAAGAACCAAGCAGCTTGGTGAAAGTTTAGGTCCAATCTGTCAGGAGATAACCAGTAGCTTCTAGTGTTGAGAGAGCAAATTATGGTGAGTAATTAGAGAGGAGGAAAGGTCATAACAAAAGTTTCTAAATTCCATTTTAATTACAGAAGTTGGGGGGGTTGATCAGAAGGCTCAGATCCCCCAGGGGGGTCCACAACTCTTTTGTGGATACGTGTGTGGCGAGCACGGGACCCCGAGCTAGTGTGGCTCTTTGTCCTTTCTGGGCTGCATACCTTCCTTTTCCACATCCTCCCCCCCCCCCCTCCCCCCACCTCTTTCCTTCCCCTTCCCCCTCTTTGGGAGTATGTTTCATCCCTACATCTGGAGGTGGACTCTTACAGTTAAAAGACATAGTTTCTGTTCTTTGCTCTCTATGCTGGAAAGTCTCTGTCCTCCCTTTGTCCTTCTCTTTTCCTTGCCTATTCTCTTTACTCTCTTCTCCGCTGTGGCATTTGATACATAACTTCTTTACTTTTCTTTGTTCCTCCCTTTCTCTTTCTTTCTTCCCTGTGCGTGTCTGAAGGCCTACCCATGCGTAGCCGGTGATGGGGTAACGTGCAATTCTCCGCCCTGCATAGACAGGTAGGACACGTACATACCCCCTAGTAAAGGCCAGGCCCAAGGAGGGGTGATTACCTGAGCTGGTACCTTCCAAACATGCCAATTGGTCACTGCATCCGTTTCTCAGGAGGTCTGACCTGAGGTGTGAACAATCACTTAAGGCAGGAGTGCCCTCGGAGAGGGACCCAATGAGGAAGGAGCGCGCCATCTGAGACGCCGGTAATCAGGGGGGATACTTTCGCAGTGGTTTCCTCTATGTCTACAATTTCTGCTCACAGGCGAAAATTAGATGAATCTCAGCCACAGACAATTCTTCCATAAGTGCTACAGTTCCTAGTTGTTTTTCGGTTTGATGAAGGTCAAGACTTCTACACAGTCAACCCTTTCATTATTCAGAAAGGTGTTGAGAAAATTGCAGGTCCTGTAAGGTCTTGGTCCCAATTATGAAATGGCACCTTGTTAAAAACAGTCAGCGCCCTCTGGACACACAAATTGCTGCAAACTCCACTGCTTCACACCTTCCCTGTCTGGATGGAAGCGCACCGCACTTTAAATTCATCATGCAGGGTGGTTTATACATGCTCGCTCGACGGATTGTCCAACGAGGAAATTCAAAACTACCTGTCTGACCAGGGTGTAATGGCTGTACATAGTCATGAAAAGGGTTGACAAGGACTTGTTACCAAACCTTACGCTCTTCTTGACATTTGACAGAGTTAAACTTCTATCGAACGTTAAAGCGGGCTATGAGATAATTTCAGTTCGCCCTTACATCCCCAACCCTAAGCATTACTATTGGTGTCGGCAGTTTAATCATACCAGCCAGTCATGTTCTAATTCAGCCAAATGTGTTACATGTGGCAGGGATGTCCACGAGGGTGCTTGTCCACCTCCACCCCCTCGGTGCATCAACTGTATCGGCGACCATGCTGCATTCTCTAGAGATTGCCCCATTTTCAAAGATGGAAAAGTTGTCTACATTTGCTGCTCGTAAGTTGTGCACCAGATGAAAGCCCACTGTGCTCCCAGCAGGTAAATAAAGCACTGTCGTTACATCTCCTCGGCCTACTAAGTAGGCAGCCATGCAGACTTGCAATCTCACCTTTAGTGCCACAATTGTTAGCTTTGTCAGCACAAAGATCGCCCATTCAACCTCCCCACTTACACCTGCTCACTCTACGGCTCACCCTTCATCAGCTGCTGTTAAATCACGAGCCCCAAAATCGGATGCCCGTACTTCCAAAAAAGAGCCTGTTCACGAAGATTTTTTTACATACCCCAACTTCACAACCCTCGATCCTCCCTCATCTCAATGTCCTGTTTCCAAGAAGGCTCATAAGAAACAAAGTTCCTCTCCTCTGCCTTGGAGTGTCTCATCTACAGCTGCGGCTGTCTTCCATGTCGCCAAGGCGCACCGTTGACGGCCGATCAACTGGCCGATCGCTGGTGGCAGGAGCTGCCCCCGAACAACCTATGAATCAGGATCTTCTGCCTTTGGCTGAATGCTGTTCCATGCTGTCAGCCGTTGGCTCTCAGCAGTCGTTGAGTTGACAGCAACTGTGGTAAAATTCTTCCCTTTTCTGTCCACCCTATGCTAATTATCCATTGGAATATCCGCGGCATTCAAGCCAATCGGGATGAATTGTCGATCCTCTTACGATCCTACTCCCCGGTCATCTTCTGTCTTCAGGAAACAAAGCTGCGTCCCCACGATCGCTTTGTTTTCCCTCATTTCCAGTCAGTCCGGTTTGATCTCCCCTCTGTTGATGGCACTCTGACACACGGGGGACTTACGATTCTTCTCCATGGTATTGTGCATTATTACCCAATATCCTTAAACAGTTCCTTCCAAGATATCACTGTCAGTCTTTCCATTTCTGGATACATCTCTCTTTGTACCATATACATTCCATCGTCCACACCGATGGCAAGAGCTGATCTCCTTTATCTCCTTGGTCAGCTCCTGCCCCCCTACTTGCTGGTTGGGGACTTCAATGCCCACCACCTGCTTTGGGGATCTCCGCATCCTTGTCCGCAAGGCTCTCTATTGATTGACCTCTTCCACCAAGTGGATCTTGTTTGCCTCAACACCAGGGAACCTACATTTTTGTCTGCCTCCAAGACAAATTTCTCTCATTTGGACCTTTCGGTCAGTACTGTTAGCTAGCGTGGCGCTTGTGAGTGGTTCGCTCTTGCTGATACACTCTCGAGTGATCATTTTCCGTGTGTCCTGCGATTACAGCAATTGCCACCTATGTGCTCGAGACACTGGAAGTTTGCCCAAGCTGATTGGACACTTGTCTCCTCTCTAGTGACATTTGATGACTGTCACTTTCCTAGCATCGACGATCAGGTCACTCATGTTACAGAAGTTATTATTACAGCAGCGGAATGTTCAATATCTCACACCTCTGATTTGCCCCGGCGCCCCCCAGTTCCTTGGTGGAACGAGGTGTGCCGTGACACAATATGCGAGTGGAGATGTGGTCTTTGCGTTTTCCGCCACCATCCTACTTTGGCCAACTGTATCCGCTATAAGCAGTTGTGTGTGCAATGCCATTGCATCATCCGCGATAGCAAGAAGGCAAGCTGGGACTTCTTTACTAGCTCCTTTAACACCTTTGCTACTTAGTAGTTTGGAGTTGAATTCAACATTTATGTGGCACATCTAGTTTCTCCCCGACCTCTGGGCTCACTGTCGTGCATGATACCTTAGTGGACCCAGTCACAATTTCTATCTCATTGGGTCAACACTTTGCTGGGATTTCGAGCTCTTTAAAGTACCTGCCAGCCTTTTTCCTGAAGAAATGTGCAGTGGAAGTCTGACCTCTTGCTTTCTCCTCTCAAAAGAGCGAAAGCTATAATACTGTTTTCTCTATGTGGGAACACCAAACGCACTCTCTTCTTCTCGCTCTTCTGCCCCAGGACCAGATGGCGTTCATGTCCAAATGTTGCTGCATTTATCATACCATAGTCTGTGTTACCTCTTTTGCTTTTATAATTGGATTTGGACCAACAGTACCTTTCCCAGAAGATGGCGGGAATCTATCGTTGTTCCTGTTCCGAAATCTGGAAAGGACAAACATCTCCTCGATGCTAAGTGTTGTACTGTTTGCCATTGCCATAAATCCAATTATGGATTGTCTCCTTCCCGATGTCTCAGGCTCCCTCTTTGTTGGCGATTTTGCAATCGTCTACAGCTCTCAACAGACTAGCCTTCTTGAACGACATCTTTTAAGGATGTCTCGATCACCTCCACTCTTGGAGCATAGAAACCGGCTTCCGCTTTTCTCCCAGTAAGACCGTCTGTGTAAATTTTTTGCTACGGAGTTTCCTCCACCTTCCCTACATCTAGGCGCTGTTGACCTTCTGTTTGCGGACGTTGCTAAATTCTTGGGACTTAAGTTTGACAGAAAACTGTGCTGGCCCCCCCATGTTTCATATCTTTTGGCTCACTGTCTGCGATCTGCTAACACCCTCCGTGTTCTGAATGGTACCTGCTGGTGAGCAGACAGAGTGGTCCTTCTCCACCTATTTTGCACCTTAGTGCACTCGAAATTGGACTATGGTAGCATAGTTTACTCCTCTGCTTGGCTGTCTATTCATCAGGGTCTTGACTCTGTCCACCGTGGATTGCGTTTAGCATCTGGAGCTTTTTATACCAGCCGCGTGGAAAGCCTTTATGCTGAGACTGCTGAACCTCCGCTGTCCAATTGGCGAGCTGTCATTCTGAGTCATTACGCCAGTCATCTGTCTTCCATGCCTGCTCATCTGGCACATGCCATTTTTTCGACGTCTCCTCAGATGTATGGTATGTGGGGGCGCTTTTCCTCTCTGCTACCACCAGGAGTCTGCTTCTGTCAACTGCTATGTTCTCTTTCCTTTGGCTATCATAAAACTTTCTTGACAACTGGGGGTACGGCACCACCTTGGCTTCGCCCCGGGACCTGCCTGCTCCATGACCTTTGTCATCTTCCCAAGGATGGTACCCCTCGTCTCATTTATCATCGGGCATTTGCTGCTCTATGCACACAAATGGAGGATGCCACATTTATTTACACTGATGGCTGAAACACAACATATGGTGTTGGGGGTGCCTGTATTGTTGGCGACACCCCTAATAGATTTCAGCTTCCCGACCAGTACTCGGTTTTTACTGTGGAGCTTTACGCTGTTCTGCAGGCTGTCCAATACATCCGTAGCCATAAGCGGATCCAGTATATTATATGCTCGGATTTGCTCAGCCTCCAAGCTCTTTATCCTGCCCACCCTCTGGTCCACCAGATTCAGGACTGCCTCCACTTGCTCCAGTTGGGGGGCGTCTCTGTGTCATTCCTCTGGATCCTAGGGTGCATTGGTATGTGTGGAAATGAGGCAGCCAATATAGCGACCACAGCTGCAGTCTTTCTTCCTTGGCCCCGCTGTTTGCATGGTTCCCTTTGCCGATCAACAGGGTGTTTTATGTCGTTGTGTTCCTCTTTTATGGCACACACATTGGTCTACACTTCCTAATAATAAATTGCTGGATGTGAAAGCTCTTCCCTGTGCGGCGACCTCTTTCTCCCGATTTTGTCGTTGGGAAGACCTAATTTTAACTAGACTCTGGATAGGGCAACTGTCTTTTTAGCCATCAAAATCTTTCAAGTGGTGATCCTCCCCCGCTTTGTCCCTTCTGCTCTCAACCATGGATGTTAAGACACCTTTTACTTCAGTGCCCCTATTTACAGCTGTCACCTGACATATTCTCCCTTTTAGTAGATGACACGTGCTCAGCCAGTCACGTCCATGTGTTTGTGTCAGTGAGACGACATTGGTCATTTGAAGCTCTTCTCAGGCAAAACAACCCCCCCTTAATAAGAGAGTTTCCTAAGATTGTCTTCCATTTGTAGTTTCCCTCCTCCTTTAGTTTTGCTCCCATTGCTGCTGATTTAAATTTCAGTTTTTTCCCCTTCACTGAGCCACATGAACATAGCAGTTTTGCGCCCTAAAAAAAATTCATCTGTGAATAGCCTTAAAGAGCATCCAACATTCTCTACTAGATCATTTATGTATATTGTCGACAGCAACGGTCCTATCACACTTCCCTGTGGTACTCCGAATGTTACCTGTACATCTCTCAATTTAGTTCAGTTGTGAGTGGCGTGTTGAGTTCTATCTGCAAGTCTACTCTGATACTCCGTAAGCTCGTATCTCCATTAGACGGCAATGCCTTGCTGTGAAGGCAAGGAACACAGGATCAACCTGAGCACTGTTTTCCGCTGAGCTGTGAATCTCATGAAGGAACAGAGCGAGCTGAGTTTTGCAGGATCTCTGTTTCCAGAATCCATGTTGGTTTTTGATCCATCTTTTCCTAAAGTAGATCTGAAAATTCACCAAGCTCTCAAAAACTCGTGTAACTGTTCCAACTGTCAACAATTAATTAAATATTCAAAACAGCTGAAAATGCATACATACATCAGGAACATGTATACCAACAAGATGAGAAGTTTTGAAAATTTGATGTGTAAAGGCTGCAAAATTAAATTCCCATTACTTTTTTATCACACCTCATATATCTAAGCCAATGTGGTACTTTAAATGCCAAAATTTTGGGAACATCACCATGCAATACAAGGGAAGACATTGTGCAGCAGGTGTTTTTTTTGCTGTAAATGATAGAAATATTCCATGTATGGCTCAATCCACATGTCTGAATTGCTTGCAAAAAGAAGTATGGAGCAGAGAATGTTGGTTATTTATAGAGGAGAAGAAATTACAGGAACCCAAGGTTACCCAATGTATCTCATATTCTGTGGCAAACAAGACATTTAGGTCCAGCCAGTTGCCTACATTCATGAAGCCATTCATCTCGGCAGTGAAGCAACCTGTATGGAAGACTAGTGTTGGCACTCAGAAAATATAGCTGATGAAAGCACAATAACTTGAAAATGTAGCTACAAGCCTGTGCTACAGTCTAAACCAGCAAGCACATGCAGAAGAGACAATAGTGGCAGCAGAATATATCGTTCAGAATAATGAACCCTCATGGTAGTCAGAAGACAATAAGGAAATGAATGGTTCTGGTATAACAAAGATACCTATGTGCTTAAAATTGAAGCAAGGGACCAAGAGCAACGAGTGAAAAGGTACAGCAAAAAAGTCTACAATAAGCCACACTTTAAACTTTGACTCCTCTGTGCTACATGGTTATAGCAGTCATGAAAAGGACAAAATTATTTGGGAGAATGGTAAAGGGGGAGTGGCAGTTACTGTAAGCAATACATAGTCCTTCTCATCTATCCCCTTTAGCACTAGCTTACAAGCGGTCACTGTAAAAGTGCATGTGCATCTTGGATTAACATTATATTTCCTCCACCTGCCCCCGAATGAAATTGTAGACAAAGAGACTCTCCTCCCACCCCCCGGTCTCCTCCTGCGGGCCTCTGTCTCTTTGCCCCCCCCCCCCCCTGTTGAAAGCCTAATTTCAGTAATAAGTACACTGTGATTAAAAGTATCTGGACACCCCCCAAAAATACATGTTTTCAAATTAGGTGCATTGTGCTGCCACCTACTGCCAGGTACTCCTTATCAGTGACCTCAGTAGTCATTAGACATTGTGAGAAGATAGAATGGGGCACTCAATGTCAGTTAAAGTGTCAGTCAACTGCAGATAACCTAAAAGTCTTGGAGTGATAAGGGTGAAACGTCATTGAATTGTTAGGGAGAGCAAGTAGACTATGCCAGCTTTTCCTGAACGTCATAAATTGATCCACTAAAAGTATGATTGTATGGAAGACTATTAGGAGGATTTCTTGAAGAGATGGGATATGTCAAGTTGCAGCTGTAATGTGAAACTGGAGTTGCTAGAGCAATGCACAGACATAACCCAGACAACGGTGGAAGCTTTTGCTGGAGTTACTTCCACTACCAGTCTGGATCTAGCTTTCTGATACCACACAGTGATTTGTTATCACTGTCAAGACACAATGGATAAATTTAGAAAAAAAACATGGTATTGGCAAAAATATTGCAACATTCAGTCATCCATAAACAACTAATACTAGCCAGGATGTCTTACTGTTAGAAATATTTTAATTCCACTAGATTTCTTGTGTACATACTCTTGGATTTCAATGACTTATTTACTATGAAAGACAGCATCAGCACTATCATACTCTAGATTGGAAGGCTTCTTTTTGCCCATCCGTTCTTAGTGGAAAGCACACAGAAGTTCTTACAGCAGCATGTAAAATGGGTTGCAGAAAAACTGCTGTGTGTCTAATTTTCATTGTCTGCATTTGCAAAATCACACGTCACACTGAACCTCATGATTGCAGCGTACACTTAACACAAAGTGTGCTATAATGAATATCATGTGGTTTGAGAAATCATTTGCACTTGTGTGTGTTACTTTGAGTTGTGTGTATTGCATGTGTGAGTTTTAAAAATAATTTATGTTCAGTGACATTTGTCGTTGAAGTGCCTCTTTAAAATTATGGTGCTCGATATTTTTATAGCCCTAATGATATGATGAGATTTAGTACAAATAATGTAACTTTCTTTGCTTGAGAACCACACACATTTTTCTACCTCATCTAATTGAATGAGTCAGTTACAGTAACAGGAGTTATCAGTTGGCAATAATTTTAATTCATAATTTCAATAGATACCTGTATCAAATATTTTTCTGTTTACAGGTACAAACCTCCAGTACAGAACTCTCAAAATGGCCAGGGGGAAGACCTGACCCCTGATTATATGAATATACTGGGAATGATCTTCAGCATGTGTGGACTGATGATGAGAGTAAGTTTACAGAAGGTCCAACAAATTGCTCAGATATAATTAATTTCATTTTATGAGAATCAATTTTTATGGAGAAATGGACAGTCTTGTGGAAATAACAATATCAAGTTTTCTTGCTGCCCCGAATAGGCTCTAAAGCCCTTATATTTAAAGCTTAGTGGGTGTGGAAGACAGCTTGCATTTCATTAACTTCACAATCTTGATTCCCTTGTGATGCAGAGAAACCTCTGAAAACAAGCTACTCAGATCATCATCATCATCATCATCTGGGTAACAGGACAGTTTCCTGATGAATTCAGATATGCTAATGCAATGTCTGCTGAAACCCAAAGAGGACTGCATGCCAGAGCACTTAACCCAGTGTTGCCTTCACCAGATATGTAGGTAAGATATTGAAGGGAACAGTCAACTACCACTTTGTTTGAAATTTAGAATTCAGACAACACCTGAGTCACTTTCAGCGGGGATCAGGAAATAACACACTACTATGTACAACCTGACCCTGCTGGAGCTGGCAGTACAACAGACCTTTGCAAATGTCACTTAGCAAGTACTTTCTTTGAATTAAAAGGAAAAAAAAAAACCATCCTCAGAAAGCTCTAGAAATGCAGTTTCCAAGGACATCTGCACATCTCCATTAGGTATGTCTCCTGCCCCTGCTCCCTCACCTTGTTGCCATCCGTGTTGCTCCTTCCATTTGAAATACTGAGGAGGTGCTGTTCTAACTGCCTAAGTAGCACATGGCTCAAATAGCATTCTGTGACTGGTGTACTTTGTGACCGGAAGATTCCAAACTGCCTCAAGTCGAAAGTATACTGATTTGTAATCCATTCAGTTGCACTTTATGCTACTGAATGCTGGCCTTTAAAAAAAGAAGTGGAAGGACGACTTGCTGTCATGGAAATGAAGATGCTCAGGTGGACATTTGTATTATCACTGCACGATTGTGTCACAAATGATAACAGTCATAAGCTATACGGAGTACCATCAATAGTAGACAAGATGAGAGAAAGCCATCAACAATGGTATGGGCATGTTCTTAGAGCAGACACAATAGTAATGGCAAAGGCGAGTTTTAATTTGAAAGTAAATGATAAATGGCAGTAGGATGACATTGACAGTGAAGGCTTGACACCCTGCATGAAGACCTCATGCCTACACCCTGATCAGGCACGTGATCACATAAAATTGTGACAGCCAACCAAAATGGGACCCTGCAAGCATGCGGGACAAATGCTAAGGAGGAAGAAGAAGAAGAAGTAGTAGTAGTAGTAGTAGTAGTAGTAGTAGTAGTAGTTCAGTCTTTGTTGTTAAGTCCACCAGTTTTAATGCTCGTCCAGCCTTGCCACAAAAAAATCTGATAGCTGCAACTGACAAGTGAGTGAACTAATGAAAAATGGAAAAGAAACTCTGCAATCAGGCCCTGAAGATGATTTGATGTTGACCACCTGCCTTGTAATCATCTGCAATGTGGCGTCACGTAGATGGAGTACGGAGGGGGCACAGTTTCAGCACACCACTCTCCAACCTGCTGTTGACGTTTACACCTGAGAGCCGCTACCTCTGTTGAGTAGCTCCTGAGTTGGAGGCTGATTGCACCTTTGGTAGCTTTGGAACTCGAACCTGGGTCACCACATTGCAGGCATCTACACTGACCACTCAGCTACAGAGGCAGACAGGTGGAGGAATGGATGGAGAAAATGCTTTTAAATTATCAATTGTCAAATCTAGTTGCCCTTGTAACTGCTTGTATTCTGTTTTTCTAAGGTCGTGACGAGGGCCACTGTTCTATTCCTGTCTGATGTGAAAGTGTAAACTGTATTCAGAGTAATAATTTTTGTAAACTGCACACTGAATGTATACCAATAGTGAAACCAAGACATTTCAGAAACTGAGCAGGGTGGTTGTTGTTGCTTCAGTACACTAAGACGGAGTACCTCATACAACACAGCACAATAGAATACTGGCCGCTAGCTGCCCTAGCTTTTTGCAAGAGATGCAGCCCACGTGACTCATCATTTCAGCCCCTTGTAGCCAACAGCAGAAGCAGTTGTACTGACGTGTAGCACCTATGAATTGTTATCGAAACCCACTTTAGGTAGTGATACTAAATCCCTTCCCTCTGAAATTACCAAATGGAGCCGGCAATGGCCAGGTTTTGCCATTGCAGGCATGGGAGAGTGGAAGGTGTGTCTGAGATCCCCACCAAGTGATAGTGGCCCGATCTCATCTGGACTGGCCAACTCAAATGGTCTGACTGAGCACTTAGGGGATGTTGGAGTTGGCAGCACATCAGAGGCAGTGCTGCTCTGATGCAGCTGGACTAGAAGAGGCTTGGGCAGTTGGAGTGGCTCAGCATTCATGAACTGTCACACACTGACTTACTCAGTTGCTCACCTACGATCGGGGTAGTGGGGTTGCAGGTTGTATCAGTGAAACGGCAGCACAGGGTTATGGCTAGTGGCATGGTAGGTTGTTACTAGGGTGCTAGGTCCCTGGATCAGAGGTGGCAATGGGGACAGGAAGTACTGACTAAGAGTACAGTCATTGCTGGAGCAGGTTTCGGTGGTGGGTTAGGAGCACATGACAGTGATATAATGTTGAACAGCTGACATGCTCTGTGGCCTACGATGACCCCTACCCCAGGGGACTCGCAGATCTTTTGTGGGTAATAAGTACGGCACGCATGGAGCCCCAAGCCATTGCAGCCTTTCTTCCCTCCCAGGCTGATTTATCTTCCCCATATCCTCTTCTTCCCACCCTAGCTGCTCTTCCCCCCCCCACACCCCACCCACCCCACCCCCATCTCAGTGTGTCTTTCCCTTTATGATGATGATCCAGTTATTCCCTTGGTTCCACTATTTCTTTTTGGTCTTGTGTTTCTTTCTGGTTCCCCTTGGGATTTGACCTCCTTTCCGAAATTGTTTCTGTAGTGTGCCATCTGGGAACGAATTTCCTCCCTAGCACCTCCAGTGTGGATTCCTCTCCCCCCAGTCCTTCCCCCTTCCTTCCCTGCTGTAGCTGTCCCCCCCCCCCCCCTCCTCACCACTTCTCTTCAGCAGGTCACCAGCACGTGTAACCAGTCTGTATGGTGTTGTTGTTATGTACTCATTTGGCAGAGCCCCATGACAACACAGGGATCGTACTTCTGATACTCGAGCTGTCACTGCCTTGTGTATGCCTAGGAATGGTTTGCTTGTCTTTTTGGGGCATCAGAACTCTCAGCAACAAGCACTATGCCAGGTGACCCTTGTTGCAGCTGGGTGGTGCCCCTTAGGGTCAGCCCCTGATTGAAGTGGGTGGTACCAAAGCAGATGCTCTGCTTCTGGCTGCTCAAACAAGGCCATATCTTTGTACAGGAACAGTTCTCTCTCTGTTCCTGATTTTGCTTCTTAGGTCTGGGGAGGAGAGCCAGGCCTGCCGGCTTTAGGCAAACCCTTTTACCTTCACTTGGTTTGTTCCAGGACTGACAGGAAGACTTTCACCACTACCAAACTGCTGTTATTTGGAGAACATATCACAGATCAGTTTGGTGAAGTTCACTCAAACAATAAGATGCAGTCTGGTTTCCTACTGAATAAAATGAATTCTGCCAGTCAGTCAGATTTCCTTTGTGCCTGTCAACGGTTAGGAGAAATCCTGGCGAGAATCACTCCTCAATAGTCCCTTAAACATGACCTAGGGCATTACCATCCACAGGGACCTCCTCCCTCAATCTGACAAGGAACTTAGGGGACTAACCTGACATGGCATGGCATAGCATTCATTTCATCAGCGAGTCCAAATAGGTCCTAAGGGCAATTCTGTTGATAATCAGCACTTTCATCCTGGCTTTTAGAGTGTTACCATTCCAGAAAAAATCAATTGTGGTTTACTGCTGTGACATGAAGCCTTATATGCCAATCTGCCATGTGCTGTTCTTGGTGTCTCCATTTTGGTCTCATGTCTTAACGATGTGAGGCGAATCTTATTTACGGCAATGGGGGCCACCATCTCTGTATGGGGAGTTCTTGCACCCCACTGCCAAAGTGCATGAACTGTTCCTGCCCACATTCTCCTTGCTCACCAGATTGCCCAATCTAGAAAAAGAAATGGAAGATTAAGAAGTTCAAAACTCTTTGACAGTCTATCCTACTCTGAGGCCCAACAGAAATGTGACCATCTTTATTTTTAATGTCTATCTTTGCTTCTCGTCAGTCTTCTTCTCCTCCTCCTCCCCCTCCCCTCCCCTCCCCCTCCTTTTTTTCTGTCCTACCCTCCTTCGCATTCCTCCTTCCTGGCAGTTCCCATTCCCTTCCCTCATGGAACCATTCCTTCTCCGTGGTTAGAGAAGCAATCGTCTCCTCTGGCACTAGCCAGGGATGGGGCTGCCTCTAGGAACCCCCCTCCCCAGTGTCCCCAGGGCAAGAAATCTGTAAAGTCAGACACAGGACCCATGCAACCCATGCACTGTGGGTCTCAAGACCACTCATCCTCTTTCAGATCGTGATATCGCTGCAACTTACCAACTTCTCTTGCCCTGGAGGAGGAGGAGGAGGAGTGTAAGTGTAGGGGCATGACTCTCTGCCCCCACACGCCTGCCCTCAATACCCCATGGAGTGTCACCTCCTCCCTCGCAATCAGGGTCTAATCTTACATTCAAGGATATCACTCTGCACTCTGTCCTTACCAGAGATGGACACTGAATGGGAACAATGACTAATTCTGGCCCGTTCAACAGCCATCCTGCCTCTTTTACTACTCTCCTACAATGGGACAGTAATACTTATTATCACCACCTGCAGGAATTGGAATCTCTTTTTCCTCCTTACTCTGTAGCGTGTGTTGTACTGCATGAATCTCATTTTGTGGATACTCATTTGCTGACTCTTTGTGGTTTCCAAGGCTTCTGCCAGAACTGAGTTGGCCGTTTATGACCCTCCGGTGGTGTCTGTACACTGGTCCACACGAAAATTGTTAGTTTCTGCATTCTTCTTCGTAGTGTGCTGGAAGCGATGTCCGTTCAGTTGCATTTAGACTGTGGTAACGATATGCAATATTTACTCCCTCCCCCCGGACCAGCCTCCTATGGTTCTTGCTATTCTTGCCCTCTTTAGACAGCTCAGTCCCCTCCTTTCTTCTAGTGAATTTTAATGCCCATAACCCTCTGTGGAGTGGTACAGCAACCACTTACCAGGACTCCATCAGGAGGCTCGCCACTCTTTGGCGGGTTTGTGTTTGGCTACCATGGGGCCCCAGCTTTTGCAGCATCTCTTCCCTTCCGTGCTGCATGTCTATCCGCTTGCTATTCTTTTTCCCCTCCCTTGGGGAACACATCTGGGGTGTTATTGGGAATGTTCCGCATTGTCTGTCACTGACATAAGAACAGTCTCACCACTTTTTTTCATTCCCTTTTCCTTTCTCTTTTTCCCTTCTCCGCTTCGGTGTTTGAGATTCCTTTTTTTCTCCTTCCTCCCTGTGCACTCCTGAAGGCCAGTCAACGTGCCTGACGCATAATAGGTGACTGGGTAACTCACAATTCCCAGCCCCGGGTCGACAGGTAGGGTTTGGATTTACCCACTGGGACAGCCCAAGCCCAGGGAGGGGTGATTGCCTGAGCTGCAACCTTCCCAAATTGCCAATTAGTCCCTCTGTCAGGTGTTCAGGAGGTGTGACCTGAGATGTGAACAATCACCTAGGGCAGGTGCGCCTGCTTGTGAAGGAAACCCCCAGTTGGAAGGAGTGCGCCATCGGAGATGTTGGCAATTGTGGGGGATTTTCTTGCAATGAGCCAATGTTCACAATCAAGGTCTACAAAATGTAAATGGAATGAGGCTAACTACTCAAAGACCACTCCAGCTGCACCATGGTTCCTTGTGGTCTCACATACTGAAGATGGCCAGTCCTTCGCCATGGTAAATCCATTTATTATTCAGACAGGTGTTGATACCATTGCCAGCCCTGTGAAACCCTGCTCTCATTTACAGAATGGCAGTTTCCTTTTGGAGACTACGTCTAATTCTCAAGCTCAACTGCCTGCCGCTTCACTTCACTCCTACCCTGTCTGTCTAGGCCCATAGAACTCTGAATTCTTCCCGTGGTGTTACTTACACTAAGCTGCTCGATGGTCTGACCAAGATCGAAATGCAGTCTTGCCTCTCAGATCAGGGTGTCACTTCCATCCATTGGGTGATGAAAAAGGTAGATTCCTCCTTAGTGCCCATCCGCACTCTTTTTCTCAGCATTGATATAGTGGTGCTTCCGTCCAGACTGAAGCAGGCTATGAAATTATCACAGTCCGACCACACATTGCGAACCCGATGTGCTGCTACCAGTGTCATCATTTCAACCACACTAGAATGTGTTGTCGACACCCAGCTAAATGTGTAACCTGTGGTATGGATGCACATGAGGGCGATTGTCATCCGCCTCTTTGCTGCCGTATCAACTGCAATGGCAGCCATGCCACCTCGTCTTAGGATTGTACCTGATATTTTGATGAGTGGGCTGTCTAAGAGATCCATATAAAAGAAAAAGTGCTTTACCCAGTCACTCGCAAGTTATTGGTTAGGCGCAAACCCTGCTTTCTCCCGTCTGGCGCCTATAATTCTGTTTTTGTTACCACTCGCTCCATGAAGAACATGGCCACGCAGACATGCGACCTCAAATTCAGCTCTGAGGTTGTGAAATCACCCAGTGTCAAGGTAGCCTCGGCATTCCCCTGTCCAGCTGTGCAACAAGATGACAAACTCTCTCCTCAAGGGGCGGATCCACACAACCAGTAGGCCGGAAAGTACAGAAGGAGCACTCCCGTGATGACTTCTTACGTCCCTCCAGCCAAACAACACCAGAGTCATCCTCTGCTAGTCGGAAAGCCTCGAAGAAGTCATCCAAAGGCAAATGGTCTTCTCCTTCGCCAACTCAAAGATCCTCTTCGACAGTGTTGCCATGTGATACCTTAGCCTGGCCGGCCTCCGTATCACCAGTGTGCACCACTGACTGTTTTTCTGTGTTGAACTCGACAGACCAGCAGGATCCTCCTGCTTCTGTGGCCTGTAGCAGTGACTTTTTGCAGGCTGTCACTCGGCAGCCACTGAGGTGACACCCTTTCACCTTGAGGTTGGCATCCCATCTCATGGAGGTGTCATGGTGCTCATATGGCCTGATGTTCATAGTCAACCCATCTCCCTGACTACCCATCTTGAAGTTGTTGCGGTTCGCCTTTTCTTCCTCACCTGACTTTGTCCCTCTGTACTATTTATGTCCCTCCATCATTTGATGTCACCAGGGCAGACATCCTTCAGCTTACTGGGCAGCTAAGTTCCCCATTTCTACTACTTGGTGACTTTAATGTGCATCATCCCCTTTGATGTTCTCCCAGAATATGTCGGAGGTGTGTCCTCTTGTCTGATCATCTTAATCAACTCAACCTCTTCTGCCTTAACACTAAAGCACCCACCCACATTCCTTTCTGACTCCTCACATACCTATTCTCATTTGGACAGATCTTTCTGCACTGCCCAGCTTGCTCATCATGAGTGGTTCATTCTTTCTGACACCTACTCGAGCGACCATTTCCCATGTGCTATCTGATTGCTGACTCCTACCCCACCTGTGTGCACACCCAAATGGCCGCTTATTAAAGCTGACTGGCAGCTTTTCTCCTCCCTGATGACCTCCGAAGAACAAGATTTCCCCTGTTGTGATGACCAGGTGGAATATCTCAAAAATGTTATCCTTCCTGCTGCAGAACATTCCATTCCTCTCACTTCCTCTGTACCACACCACGTCTCAGTCCTTTGTTGGAGTGAGGCATGCCATGATGCAAATCATGCACGGAGATGTGCTCTCCGCATTTTTAACTATCATCCTACGATGGCAGACTGCATTCCTTATAAACAGAGGCATGCAAAGTGTCGTCAGGATAGCAAAAAAGCTAGCTGGATTTCATTCACTAGTTCTTTCAGCATTTCCACCCTTTCCTCTGTTGTGTGGGCCAACTTCCGACGGCTCTCTGGGATGGAGATCCATTCGCCAATTTTTGGCCTTAAAGTAGCAGACGATGTTATTGTGAACCCTATTGCTATCTCCAACACCTTGGGCCTCCATTTTGTGGAAATTTTGAGCTCTTGCCACTGTCACCCTACCTCCCTCCATCGGAAATGAGCGGAGGCGACTCGGGCGATACCCTTCTCTTCTCAGAATTATGAGTGCTACAATGCTGCAATTACTATGAGGGAGCTAAATCATGCTCTCAGTTCATCCCGATCCTCTGCCCCAGGGCCAGACGCTGTCCACATTCAGATGCTGCAGCAGCACTTTTTTCTTGCGGGCAAGCACTTTCTGCTTAATACATACACCCGCATCTGGGCAAAGGGCACATTTCCCAGACAATAGAGTGAGTCATACCCATACCTAAGCCCGGTAAGGACGTAAACCTTTCTTCTAGCTACCACCCCATCTCTCTCACCAACTGCACTTGCAAGGTGATGGAATGTATGATTCATGCACGGTTGGTATAGTGGCTCAAGTCTCACAATTTAACAACAACTGCACAGTGTTGATTTTGGGCGCGGCGTTGTGCAGTTGACCATCTCGTTACTTTGTCTACCTGTATCATAATGGTTTTCTGCAGAAATCCCAGACTGGCCGTGTTTTTCGATTTGGAGAAGGCCTACAACACGTGCTGGAGAACTGGTATCCTCCATACTCTTTACTCGTGTGGCTTCCGTGGCCACCTGCCCTGTTTCCTTCAGGAATTTTTAAAAGACTGGGTTTTCAAGGTGCGTGTGGGTTCTGCCTTGTTGGACACCTTTATCCAGGAAAACAGAGTGCCTCAGGGTTACGTCCTGAGCGTCGTCCTCTTTGCTATCGCCATTAACACTATAATGGCCTGTCTCCTGCCAGGCATCTCCGGCTCCCTTTTTGTTGATGATTTTGCCATCTATTGCAGTTCTCCATGGACCTATCTCACTAAGCGGTGTCTTGATCATCCTTACTCCTGGAGCATTGACAATGGCTTTTGTTTTTCACTGACGAAACTGCCTGTATGAATTTCTGGTGATGCAAATGGTTTCTCCCACCACCTTTACATCTTGGGCCTGTTGCCCTTCCATTCGCTGAATCTGCAAAATTCCTGGGGCTCATGCTTGACAGGAAACTCTCTTCATCCTCCCATGTCTTACCTGGCAGCCCGCAGTACACGGTCCCTCGATGTCCTACACGCACTCAATGGTACTTCCTGAGCTGCCGATCGAACCACCTTGCTCCATTTATATTGGTCTCTTGTCCGTTCGAAACTAGACTATGGATGTTTTGTTTATGTGTCTGCACATCCGTCGCGCTTACGCTTTCTCAACACTACACCATTGTGGCATCTGCTTGGCCACTGGTGCCTTTTACACTAGCCCAGTTGAGATTCTGTGTGCCGAAGCTGCTGAACTACTACTGTTGTACTGCCGTGACTTCCTGCTCAGCAGGTATGCATGCCGTTTGTCTGCCATGCGTGACTACCAATCCTATGCCTCCTTCTTTGATGATTCCTTTGATCGCGAGTATGGGGTGTGTCCCTCTTCTCTGTTGCATCCTGGAGTCAGCTTTCAGCACTTGCTTCGGCATCTTAACTTCACACTACCTGCAACTTTCCCGGTGGGTGTTGAACCCTTCACAACCTTGGCTTCGTGAAGTGGCCCGTGTTAACCTTGGCCTTTATTCTCTTCCTAAGGACACTACTCCAGCCTTGCTGTTATCGCCTTCAGTTTCACAACCTTCATGTGGAATTTCGCAAAAGTACCTTTGTGTACACTGATGGCTCTCTGACCATGGTGTCAGGTGTGCCTTCGTCATTGGTGCCAATATCTTTAGATATCAGCTTCTGGCACACTGCTCAGTATTTACAGCCGAGCTCATTGCCCTGTATCAGGCCACAGGTACATCCGGCGACACAGACTTTTCAGTTGTGTCCTCCATGGCCTACTCCAAATTTTTATCTGTAACTTTATTTCATGTTGCACTTGGCAGGCCTTCTGTGACACCTCCCATTTGCAGGAGAATGGTGTTCTGCAGGGTTTTGTTTTAAGGGACCCTAACTTTGTAAGGGCTATCAGTGGTTTGGTGGTGGCTGTGGGGCTTCCAGTGTCACTCTGTTTGTATGCTGTTGATTTTTACATTTATTTTTGTTCAGCCATGATGGGCATTGCTGAATGCAGACGGCTGGGAACACTACGCCGAGCAGTCTTGGGCTCTCACTAATGGCTTCCATTTCTCAGCTGCCAAGACCTGCGATGAGAATTTCTGTCCTCACTATACAGTCCATCTCCATCCATATCTGTTCCTGAGTGACCAGTGCCTCAATGTGGTGGGCTCTCATTATGTTTTGGGACTTACCTTTGCTGCTTAATTGACATGGTCCCCCCCCCCCCCCCCCTCCCATATTCAACTAAAGCGGACATGTTGGTCACAGCTCAGTCCTCTTCAATGCCTCAGTAATACCAACCGGAGCACAGACCACTCTTCTCTGATACATCTCTATGCAACATTGGTCCAGTCCCACCTAGTTATGGGAGTCTCGCATATGGCTCATTATCGCCTTCAACATTACAGATGCTGGGCCTGATACAATGTTGTTGGGCACAACTTGCAACTGCTGCCTTTTGGACTACCCCTGTGATCAGCCTCCTAGCAGAGGCAGGGGTTCTACCACGGCGGGTTTTGCGCCAACAACAGTTGATCACTCACGCATTACACATTCGGTGCTTCCCGGAGTACCAGAAACACTGTGTCCTCTTTCCAGACACAGAGATCCACCTCCTGCAACAGTGTACAACGTCTGGGGTTATGATCCAGATCCGCATTTGGTCCTTTCTTTCTATACTCAGTTTTTCCCACTACCACCACTTCTCCAGGCCTGTTCACGTACACCTCCATTTTGCATCCCCCATCCACAGCTCTGTCTTGACCTATTACGAGGACTCGTTTACTCCTGAGGCCCTCTATCACCAAATTCTTCACCGTTCTCGGAGCATTTCGTAGTTCAAAAGTAGTCTACACTGATGGCTTGATGGTTGCCAGTCATGCTGGCTTTGCTTACATTCATGCGGGATGTAATGAATTCCACTCCGTAGCTGATGGCTGCAGTGTTTTCACTGTGGATTTGGTAGCCATCTCTTGTGTTCTTGAGCATACATTCCTGCACCAGTGAGTCCTTTGTAGTGATTCTGAGCAGTTTACGGGCTCTTGTCCTTGCCATCCATTGATTCTTACTATCTAGGATTCCCTTTCTGCACTCAAACATTGTGGGTGCTCGGTCTTTGTCTGGACCCCGGGTCTCTTCAGGATTGCAGGAAATGAACTCTGTGACAGGCTGGTCAAACTCTCTAACAGCAAGGTGCCGCTTGAGATCGGTATTCTGGATTCGGATCTTCAATTGATATTACACCTTCAAGTTCTAAGGATTTGGAATATGGAATGGCATACTCTGACTTTGCCGAACACTGGTGATAAAGGAGACCACGAATTTATGTAGGTCCTCCAGGCCAACCTCCCACAAGGACACCATCTTCCTTTCGTGGCTCTGCATCAGCCATACGTGGCTAACTCAGTCATCTCCTCCATCACTAGGATCCACCCCACTGTTGCTGTGGTGCCAGTCTGGTGATGGTCCACACTTTGCTGGACTGTCCCTAGCCTAGCCTAGCCACCCTGTTGCAGACTCTTAATCCCCCTGACTTGCTTCCCCTGGTGTGAGCAGATGACACCTTAGCACTTGACCTGGTTTTACAGTTTATTCGTGAATGGAGTTTTCGCCATTCTCTCTAAGGGAGGGCGTCTTAGCCTTGGGTTAGCAGGACACTCTGTTACCACCTCTGTCCTGCATGGTCAGCAGTTGTCTGGGCTTGGTGGTGCACCACAGCCATTTCCATACCTGCTCTTATGCTCTTCTTCCCCTCCTTGCATGTAGTAGGTACTGTTGACCTTCGGTACTGTTGACCTTCAGTAGACCTTGGGGGTTTTCTTTCCTTTGGTTTCGTGCACTGGGTCATTCTTTGGTGTGTAGTTGGATTGACTTGCCTGTTCCAGGTAGGAGGGATTGATGGCCTCATAGTTTGATCCCTTTAATCATTAAACTAACCAACCTCAATTGCAAAGATTGTAGAGAGGGCCCAGAGGGTTGTATGGCTGGTCATTGGCAACATCAGAGCCACGGGGGGGGGGGGGGGGGGGGGGGGGGGGAGGAAGCTGGTGAGCTTATCCACCACCAGCAGCCACATATTTCCCTGAAATGGTGTGGCAAAATCAGTGTGTACCCTTTCCCATGGGTAGTCTAGGGGTAGCCATGGAGAGAAATGCTGTTCTAGGGTCTCTACACCGGACCAAAGCTAACATCTTCAGATGTGTCATCACGCAATGCAAGGCTGGACGATATGTGGCCAGAGTGGGACTGGAGTGATGATTCAACATTCAGATTTGTCAGTGGCCAACAGCAAGACACTCTTTGTAGCATTGAGCCTGTGTTGTGTTGGAAAAAGCTGAGACTGCTTGTTTTGGCAAGTGCTGTAATCGCCCCAACTGCACCACTGACAAAACTTTGTGCACGACTGATTCACTGCGGCTATCTTCTGTATTGTCAGTGGGAAGTTGTCCGGGTTTGTTGCAGGTGCTGATCGAGTGAAAAACACTGTGTCTTGGCAGGCAATCAAACTTCCTTTTGGGGCCAATGGAAAGGTGGGAAAGGACATCTGTGTTGGCATGTTGGCAGTGGGATGAAAGTGAATTTTGTAATTACACCCTGCCACTGTAGACACGGCCCTCTCTTTCCCAGGAGCTTCGACCTATGCCCAAAAATCAATGTGAAGGGTTTTTGTTCAGTTAACAGGTGGAATCTTCTGCCAAACAAATCTGCATTAAACTTCTTGACACCAAAAACTACTGCTCCACAACTTGGGAACAGTTTTAAGTGCATTTTATGGAGATGTAGGGGATTGGTCTTTTAAAGCCATCTAACAGTTTATGGGATCAAACTGCCACAATGCTGTACTAGGATATATCTGGCGTGAGCATTAACTGCAGGCATTGGGTGTTGTGCTGTTTTGAGACAATACTTTAGGGATTGAAAAGCCTGTTAACAGAAAGCCGACCACACACATCTGACTCCCTTTTTGTGCATCTGGGAAATAAACTTCACATAGTGAGTGATCTTACCAAGAAGAGACTTCTTGCTACTGAAGATGTGGCCCAAGTGTTTAATGCTGGGGGCAAAAACACAACACTTGTCTCACAACATAAGCTGTTTACCAAGAGCTGCTTGAAACGAGATTTCAGGTTCCTGCAGTATATGCATGTGTCAGTGCTGTTACAGTGATATAATCTAAATAGTCATTGCACTGTGGATCATCCTGAATCAATTGCTCTAAGCATATTTGTAGAAGGTGGGGGCAATAGCAACTCTAAATGATAAAAAATTATACCTTTCAAGCTGAATGGCATATTTAAGACCAGCAACTGTTTAGATTCGCTGTCTAATGGAAGTTGTGGATAAACATCTTATTTTTGAAATATATTGGCTCTGGGCTACTTTCATTAACAAATTCTCTGAATGAGGCGTAGGATAAAGATCAGCATTGGACAAACTGATGATAGTTACCTTGAAATGGCCACAAATGCGTACATTAGGTGTTTTATGATGATTGTAGGCATCGTTCATTAATTGGTTGACACCAGTTACATGACATCTAGGTCCTTAACTTGTACAAGTTTGATCCAAGCAGCATTTCTAGCAACAACTGATAATGAGTGAGCTCTACAAAATCGGGCTCCAATAATGATTTCGTAGATTTTCTGCAATAAAATTTGTTGCACAGCTTAGCAATTGTTTGAAAACTGTGTATGTGTTGTGAAGAGAACCTAGATCAGAAAATGGCACTGTTCTGGTGATAAATTTATTTGGTCCACTATTTTGAAATCAATGTTATTAAAGCGGCCCTCAGGAGCTCAGCATTCATTTGCTGAGTACGGACTTGCCGACCCCGAAGTTCGTGAGTTAGGGACTGGTAAGCGCTGCAGGTCTCCTTATACCGTAAGCTCTGGGCACACTTAAACCACCACTGTATGGCACAGTATTGGAACGTTATGTGTCGCAGGAACCGCCCAGATCGCGAGGATGGTAAAAATCTCTACAAAAAAAACCTCAGTCTCAATGTGTGCTGCACGCTGATGAGATGCATGGCTGTTGAGATGAAGCAGTTATTAGCGGGCGACCTTTGGGGAACCTGCCGCACCTCATTTGTATAAGGTTTACTCAGGCACGAGGGGCTCTGTCCGAGTCGACCGTTGTTTCCTTAGCTGCTCGTGGGACCAAGATGGAACTCTCAAACTCATCTTCTTCTCCTCCCAGTGGGAAGGGTGTTAATGCCTGGGAGTATTCACACCCAATCCTCCAAACAAAGAAGGGAGGCTGGCCCTCTTGGTAATCTGCATCAGTTGAATTATATAGTAACAGGGCTCAAGGAGACTTAAGGGGATGGGGGGATGTTTGAAAAAGTGTCCCCCTTCTATATCCATAAAGACTTGGACGGACTTGCTGGAAGCCTGAAGTCTATAAAGTGGCTGTGGAGTGGTTGCCTACTGGTCGAGACTAGTGGGGCAAAGCAGATGGAACTATTTATGAAGACTGAAAAATTGGGTGAGTATGATGTAACTGTTTAACTGCATGATTCCCTTAACTCTAGCAAGGGTGTGGTCACGTGCCATGGCATTATGGATATCGACATAGCCAAATTTAAACAGGAATGGGCATTACAGGGGATAGTGGACGTAGAGAAAAGGATGTGTAGGAATAATGGAGAAATTGAGATCACCACCTTCACTGTGACCTTTAATTGTCCAGCATTGTTTGACCACATCATGGCAGGTTTCCTCCAACTTAGGGTTAGGCCTTATGTACCTAGCCCTATGTGGTGCTACAAATGCCAGTGTTTTGGTCACACAATGCTGAGTTGTGTGGGGTGAAGTGACCGATGGGAAATGTGGAAAGGCAGCCCGTGAAGCTGGGACTGTCAGTCAGTCTCTAGCAGTCTGTGTTAACTGCCACCCAGTCTGGAGCCAAGACTGCTCTGTTTTTGCAGAGGAATTAAAGATTCAGGAACTAAGTCACCAAGTGGATCCCCTATGCTGAAGCCAAAAAGGAATACAAGGTGATGAAATCTCCCGTCTTTACCAATTCTTATGCTTTCATGGTACAGAAACCTGTTCCTAAGGTCAATGCCTTGATGCAGACGTTGTCCAGTATACAACCATCCACCACCAGCACCTGTACTTGCAGGTGTACATGCCAAGGCAAAATGAGTAAGGACAAACCAATCCAAGCAGCTGCTACAGAAAAGACCAGCAACAGTTGTGTAGTGAATGTCAAGAAGGCACACAACAACCAGAGTGCCTCTCAAAACCCCCTCTCCCCCTCATCCTCGAAGAGAACAGGGTGCAGGGAAAGAAAGGTTCATGGCGTTTGGGTCAAAAGCTGTCCCGAGTGCCATCAGATGTCATTCTTTCACATCTGGCTGATGAGGACATCATGGAGTTAGGTGCCTTGGATCAAGGCAACCCCTCCACTCCCCCTCACTCTAAAAGTGCTTCACCTCCGCAGTCCAAAGATAGGGGTAAATTAAAACTAAATTGATGAAATGGCTCCCATCCTACAGTTGAACTTACAGGGGTTCAGGATGCATGTGGAGGAACTCAGTCTCTTATCTCAGGGTAGAACACTGTATCTCCAGAGATTCATTTCCATCAATTGTACACCCCTGAGCTACGAGGCTATGTTGTCCACAAAAAGGACAACCTGAGTGGAGAGAGAGCTAGAGGAAGAGTAGGTATTTTCATCAGTACCAAATTCCACTCCTCGCCTCTCTCACATAAGATGACTTTACAAGCAGTTGCTGTATCAGTGCACGTGCGCCGTCCGTTGACAATATGCATATAGTGCACTTGATGAAGAGGCCCTAACTGACCTTATTACTCAGCTTCCCTGCCCCTTCATCCTCTGTGGTGATTTTAATGCACACAATGTACTTTGGGGCACTGCAGCTACCTGCCCCAGAGGTAGAGCAATTGAGAGGCTTCTCGCCTCGTCATGCGCATACTTGCTAAATGTGGGACAGAGCACTCACATCTGCACAGCAACTGGGTCGTTCTGTACCATTGACCTCTTGCTTTGCTCTCCAGCTCTTGCACAGACTTCTCAATGGGAAGTGGGCGATGACTTGCATGGAAATGATCACTTCCCGATTTGGAAACCATCGTGATGGGTGCTTGGTAGGGTGGGAATGTCGAGACATGGTGGATCATATTACGAAAATTATCCACCGCACTGCTGCAGCATCCATTTCACAGTCCAAGGGCAATGTTCGAACTGGGCCAACTGGCTATAAAGTGTCCAGTCGGCTCTACCAAGCATCCATCACAGTGATTTCCAGATCAGGAAGTGATGACTTCCATGCAAGTCATCACTTGGTGAAGTGCCAACTGCTGCTCTGCAATTAGGATCAGGCATGCAGCTCTGCATAGGTTCAAGTGTTGTACAACTGCAGAGAAACTTGAAGTGTCACCAAGTTATTCAAGAGAGCAAGAAGAGGTCATGGCAACAGTTCCTGAACACCATTAATCATTCCAGCAAAAGTTCCGTTGTGTGGAAGACCATCAAGAGAATTTCTGGGAGAAGATGGAGGTGCCCGATCGCTATTGTAATGGGGAACGGTACTCTCCAAATCAATCTATGTGACATTGTCCAGACTATGGCAGCATATTTTGCCACAGTTACTGCAACAGCCAGTCAAGATCCAGGTTTTCAGCACCGTAGAGCGGTTGTCGAGAGGTGTAGTTTGGACTTCCGGTCCAACTCTGAAGATTACAACTGCCCATTTTCCATGTGGGAGCTGGATTCTGCATTGTCGGTGGCTCGTGACACACTCCCTGGTCACTACAGGATCCATTACAGTATGCTGCGACACCTCACAAGGTGAAACAAAGATATCCTTCTCCCACTTTTTGATGCCATTTGGGCATCAGATCACTTTCCCGACTTGTCGTGAGGCGATTTTACTCTTTTAAAACCTGGGAAAGACTATATATGCCCAAGTAGTTACCATAGTTTTGCCCTCACTAGCTGCATGGGGAAGACCTTGGAGCAGGTGGTCAACTGCCACCTTGTCTGTATTGTAGAATCCAGGCAACTTCTTAGTTGCTTTCAGTGTGGGTTCAGGAGGTATCGCTACACCTTCGATAACTTTGTCCTCCTGGAGACGGTTATACATCAGGCTTTCCTATGCCAGCATTGCCTTCTAGGCATATTTTTTGACATCTAGAAGGCCTACGATACTATTTGGAGACATCTTATCCTGGAGCAGCTTCATGAATGTGGTTTTTGTGGTTGTCTTCCAATTTTTATTCAGTCCTTTCTCTCGCCACAATATTTTAGGTACAAAGTCGGTGACATCCTGTCTGATAGCTTTGAGGAGAGCAGTGTCCCTCAAGGTAGCATTTTAAGTGTGACTGTCCCTGCCATAGCTATTAATAGCATTATGTCCATAGTGAAAAGTCCTGTTCGGTGTTCTTTGTTTGTGGATGACTTCTCAGTATTTTGCTCTTCAAGTCTCACAACAACATTATGGGTGCGTGGTGTATGGATCTGTGAGATCCTCTTATTTAAAGATGTTAGACACGGTGCACCATGAAGGGATTCGGTTGATCACTGGAGCATCCAGACAAGCCCCATACCAAGCTTCGATACGGAGGCTGGTGAACTGCCACTTCACGTCAGGCGACGGCTACTTACAGTGCACCAGGTGTATAAAACACTGTCCGCACCATACACGCCCACCTACCATACCGTTGCTCAGCCTCCACTGGAATGGCTTTTTCGTAACAGACAATAAGGCCCTATGGGATTCATGAACAAGACTGCCATCTAAATGGGTGTGGCCAGTCTTCATGTTTTACATCACTGTGGGAGTAGATTTCCACCTTGGCTTCTCCAAAGGCCCAGACTTGTTGCGGCGGCAGTGCTTTTTCGTCTAGTCAGGGGCTCCTCATTGACAAATTTCTTGCAGACCACAACCTGTATCTTCTTAATGATAGTTCCCCTACTCATATCAGTGTCATCTATGGCATTCTCTTTGCCGTTGTTTTGCTCACTACACCTCTCGTTCTTCCTTCTTTACACTGGCCCCCACATGATGACTTTTGCGACAGTGGCCACTTCCCATTGATTCTCTCATTCCCTCCCCACCTCTTGATGCCCAGGTTAACCCTCTGGGCTTTCCATTGTGTTGAAGGGTTTATATGTATATCTCCCAGGTTATGTTTACACCTTCTTCGTCAAGATTTATTGATAGTCACGAAGGCCTTGGCCTTACCTCCTCACTGGCCATGTTCTCCCCTCCTTTTCCATATGTTTCGTTTTGTTTTTCATGCTATTTTGTTTCCTCTTGTTCCCCTGTTGTCCCCGTTGTTGGGATCATAGTATACTATACTATACTATGGCATGGGCCTGGGAGGTGACAGCAGTGTTGGTGCCCCAACATTTGTAGCTTCTTTGGAGCACCCCTGCTCCCACAGTTTCCTCCCCCCACCCCCACCGTCCTCCTGTTCTTTACTCTTGTTGCTTCCCAGACGTTCGTTTTAGCTCTCTGTTTGCCCGTTCTCACTTCCCCTTGACTGGACTGCGCTGTTCGTACCTTGGTTTCTGCCAACTTGAATCATGGAACCGATGACCTCACTGTTTGGGCCCCCCCCCCCCCCCACCCTCCTCCCCAAAATCAACCAACCATCACAGAAGTGAAGCTTTCGAAATCTGTGCTGATTTGTGGAGAGAAGCTTCTCACTCTCAAGAAAATTTATTGTACTCAGAATTGGTATATGCTCAAGAATTCTGCAAAAACAGATGTTCATTTTGCAGTTCTATTCTTTTACGCTTATTATGTATGATAATCATCAGTGCTTTTTTCCAGTTGCTTGGATATTTCTGCTGGGTGAGAGATTCACAATAAATGCAAGCTAAGTATGGGGCCAATTACGATGGGAACTCTTCTAGAAAACAGAATTGGTATTCTATCTGGATGTGGCAATTTGTTTTCAACTTTTTCAGCTGCTTTTCAACCCTAGGGATACCTGTTTTTGTGCTCTCTGTGTAGGAGTTTTTGTGGTCGAACAACAGTATGTCTGTCTGATACCACAGTGTAAATGATTCTTTAAACGTAAAATGTAAAACTTCAGCCTTTTTTCTGGCTTTTTTTTGCCAAATCAGACTGGTCTATGAGTGACTGTACAGAAGCCTTGAGCTCGCCTGGGATTTTATCTGGGACCAGAATTGTCTGGGATTCTCAGCAAGATCTTTCAATAATGTATGACTGGAAGTTGTTGTATGCTTCACACATTGAAGTTGTTATAGACACTTGAATTTCTACTAACTTTTTCCTGTCGACAGTTCTGCGTTCTTTTATGAAGAAAGTGTGCAACAATTTGTTAGCTCGGCATATTCCAGATTTTGTTGTTAAACTGTGATTCATGTTCATCGTTAATCCGTTTACTCAGCATATATTCTCCAGTGTGCGGCTTACAGTCAGTTTAAACTTTGCCCATAATTCCTCTATGTCCATCATAGTGGAATGAAATGACATCCGTTCATTGTCCTAGTAGAATGCTAACAATGCTTATCTAATTTTTCCAGCATAAGTACTCTGCTGGGCTTTGTGATGGATTTCTTATTTTAGTAACTGTCCCAGTGATGATGATGATGATGATGATGTGATTTCTAATCCCTGTCTGTCTGTTGATACTGTTGAAAAGGTTAGGCCTATCTGTAGCTACATGGTCTAAAGTATTCCATTGGGTGTGGGTTGTCGCACTTGTTACTGTACTTAGTGCGACAGAATGAAGTGGCAACACCAGTTAGTCTGGCCAGGGGTTTGGAGTTTCCCTGGGTGTAAGGGGAATACTGGAGCTGTCCATCTCATTCCCTCTAAATTAATTTCCAGTTTGGGGCAAACACCTCAGCTTTGTACAACCTGTCAGAAAAATAAAAATCTGAACAGAATAAATGTATAACCTAGTAGCTGAGTAGCACATTTTATATTATGACAAGAAGGCATATATTAACTTTTGTGGTGACCTGCCTTTTAGTTTAACTGACAGGGAAACTAGTGTGGTAAAACTTACAAACTTTCGTGTAGTGTGTGTAGTCCATCTCAATCTAAGAGGCTGGAGATGTTAGTATATTAGAGGGTAATGGGCTCATCCTTTTGGACTCCGGTAATCAGCCATGCAGCCACATTTGTCTCCTGTCAGTTTTAGATGTTCCACAGTTTAATTTCTCTTTTTTATTGAAGTGTGTGTGTTTTAAGGAAGTTTTCTGTATTAAGCCTTGTGAAATTTTTAAAACAACTTTCAGCCGTACTTCTATCGTGGAATTAATGTGCAGATGCTAAGCTCCCAAATATCATATTAATTTATTGATGTTGTAATATAAAGCAAAAACTTGTTGCCCAGTTATTGGCTTTTTATATTGCCCCAGAGGGAGCAGTGGGAATTTATTAGCAGAAAAAGCAACTGTATGTTACCTCATGCTTTATTAAGTAAATAAACTTGTTGTGGATAGGTGCCACAACAGTATGATTGAATCTGTTTTGTATGTGATCAAGGGATGTTGTTGGGATGTTACTTAGTGCAAGCCAGAATCAGTTACCAACTCTTCACACTGTACTTTCTACATACATTGCATTTTGTCTAAAGAAAATGTGGAGATATGCAACTAGTTGTGAGAAACCACTTCTGCAAAATGTAAGAAAAATTAATTTCATGTAATTTAAGCAGCATTACTTATCTTCTCCCATTCATGTGTTCTCTTATTTGCCGTTGACTACAGGTCCCCGGTCTCGAAACTTGTCCTGTCACAAGGATGCAGCTGTTACAAATTACACATTTCTCAGTTGTATTATATTGCAGGAATAAAATAAGACCTCAAAGGCTTGAAGTCTCTTGTCTACATTCTGGTTATCTTTTCACTACCTCACATGTAAAATAAATAATTTCTTTGTTGGTTTTGCCTTTGTTATACACTGTTTTCTGTGATAAAATTCTCAAAGGACAATTTAACATATTTTGAGCCTAACAATATTACATTCACAAGTAATCACAGTACATGCTATGTAATTGTGTGACTTTGTGTATTATTTAACATGAATGTGTGGTTTTCAGTTGAAATGGTGTGCCTGGGTTGCCTTATATTGCTCCTGTATTAGCTTCGCAAGTTCACGCGTGAGTGATGATACTAAACAAATACTTAGCAGTTTCATGTAAGTATGTTAAAATGTAATGTGTTGTTACTTGTATGTTCTGTAAATATTTTGGTGAAGTGACTTCGTGTAAACTTGACCTTGCAGTAAAAGTGTGATTTGTTTTTCTGAACTGGTACTTTGATTTCAGTAGTTGTACCAAGTCTTGGTCACAAACAAATAACATTGATTGCCTTTTGAAATTAATTATAAAGTTCTCTAATTGTTGCAGCACTTATATTCCTGATATTTTACTGTGACACACATTTGGCCGGCCGCGGTGGCCGAGCGGTTCTAGGCGCTCCAGTCTGGAGCCGCGCTGCTGCTACGGTCGCAGGTTCGAATCCTGCCTCGGGCATGGATGTGTGTGATGTCCTTCGGTTTGTTAGGTTTAAGTAGTTCTGAGTTCTAGGGGACTGATGACCACAGCAGTTAAGTCCCATAGTGCTCAGAGCCATTTTTGACACACATTTCTGTGTAGGGAATGATCTTAAGATGATATTAAGATCGGTAATCAAGGTTATTGTTTCGTTACATTCTGGATACCTATTACTATTTTGCAATATTTTGGTTCATTGTCAAACTAAATTAATTTGTATCTTTAGACTGAAAGTTTTGTAGGAAAAAAGAGACTATGTAGCTATTAAATAAGGAAGATATCAGAAATTTTCAGGTGGTCACATAAGTGAAGCTTTTTCAGAACTATGTAGCAGCTCAAACATTGCAAGCATCAAATTTAAGTTTTGATAAATTGGAATTATTTCTCAGAACACATGTTCAAGATAAAGCTAATAAAAAAATGGAGTGGATGTAGCAAATATTTTTATGTAGGCCCAAAACTAAACTAAACTGAAACCCCTTATATAAATTTTCATTGATTTCACGTTGAATATGTCATGAATATAGCACCTTTCCTTGCTAATATGTATCAAGATTCTGTTGTGCAGCCATCAGGAAAAGAACATATTACTTCTGCTTATAAAACGAGTAAAAGGCTGGGTACACAGACTTACAGACCAATATCACTAATATCTGCCCTTTTGAAAGAATCAAGATCATATTGTAATAAGCTCATACATGGACATTCCAGGAAGAAAAGAAGCTGCTCTTGAAGAATCAGTGTGGAACACTGAAAATCTGCTTGCTTTATTCAAAAACAATGCCAGGCAAATGATAGATGTAGGTGAACACAGATATACCATCTACCAAGTTTCTGAAATAAATTAGACTCTGTAAGTCATCATCTATGAGAGGTATTTGAGAGGGGGAGGGGGTGGGGGAGGGGGAGAGAGAGCACTGGAGGCTGGTAAACAGGAATGTCTACCTTTTTTTCAAAAGTAGTTCCCAGCACTGTTGAGGCACTTGCCCACTGCAACATATGGTGGTGAATGGCTCTCGTAAAACTTCTTGGTGTGCATTGTGAACCAATTCCAAACACACCAGTTGATATCCTTGCAAGAGGCAAACCTTTTGCTTCTGAGCCTTCTTTAGGTCACCAAAATGTCATAATTGCTGGGAGACAGGTCCAGACTGTATGGAGTGTGACTGAGGACCTCTCATTGTGTATGGGGGCCTCAAATTGTCATAGAGCAAAATGATGCCTTGGGTGAGCTGCCCTGATAGTTTCAATCCGATTGCATGGCAAAGGGCAGTCAAGGTTCATGAGTATCACTGCACATGCACTGTTGTCCCATTCTGCTGGAAGGAGATAATTTGGGGGTCCTCTACGTCAGAGAAGAAGGTGACCCAAACTTTCCCACACTTGTGTGGACAATCCAGTATTTTTTGTGGCAACAACTGTGTTTGCTTAGAGTCTTCATCATTTAGTGTCTGGTTCAAAGTGATGACACTATGTTTCATAATCAGTGACCAGTTAACAGGAACTCGTTGCCTCTCTTGGCACAGTGCAGCAGGTGTTCAGGATAGTCCCATTTGACATACTTCCTGTGCTGGTTAAAAATTGAGAAGCACCCATTGAGGTGCACACTTTGCAAGACTAACATACATCCTTAATGAATGCGTGAACCCTTCAGACTCTTAATCTGAACTCTGCAGCAATAGCTGCTATTGTAATGCGCCAGTCTTGAATAATCTCCTGGACAATGGCATTGGTTGTACAATAGCATTGGTAATGGGGTAATATGGCATTCCATCCCTGAATTGCTTATGCCACATCTTCACACTTGTAACGGACATGATGTACTCTCATACACTAGTACCATTCTTCGAAGCATTTCTGTTCCCCACACTCCTACTTGATAGCTACACACTAAACCCCTGAGCTTTTCTTTTGAAACCTCCATTTCACTGTTTTCAGCAGACTAAGTGCAGTGGATGTTTGACATGTGTGCACGTGCTTGCTCTGTTGTCTCATCGGTATACACCCATGTCCCTCTAGTGGTGCATTTGGGACCTTAGTGCTCTAATAGGGTGTGCACCATCTTCCGCGGCCAGTGACATTACAATTCTTTCAGTAGTTTTCATACAACCTCTGGCTTGTTTCTTTTTGAATACACTTTATAATAGCCAAGGTACAGTGTTTTCACAGATATACAGTTTTGTTGAATAATGCTTGAAAAATAGAACCAAGTATGTTACACTGGATGGGAAACATTAAAAAGAAATGAAAGGTGGGATTGAGTGAGACTAAAGAAGCATAGTAGAACCTCTAATGTCGCCAGTAAAAATAATTTATATGATCAGATGAGATCAGCAGCACTATCAGATTGTTCATCAACAATGTTGCTGTCTACAGGGAAGTATCGCTACTGAACAGTTGCAAGAAAGTGCAGAAATACTTTGACAAAATTAACATTTGGAGTGTATCATCTCCCATGGATTACTGTTGTGGTCTCCAGTCCAAAGACTGCTTTGATGAAAATCTCCATGCAACTCTATCCTGTGCAAGCCTCTTCTCTATGTATCTACTGCAACCTGCATCAGTATTTGAACCTACTTACTGTTCTCCCCCCTCCCTGCACACCTCACTCCATTACAAAACTGACGATACCTTCCTGCTTCAGGATGTGTTCTATGAACTGATCTCTGCTTCTAGTCAACCTGTACCATACTTTCCTTTTTTCCACTGTTCATTTAAGCACCTCATAAGTTACTCGATCTACCCATCTAATCTTGAGCACCATGTCAAGAAAGCTTCTGTTCTCTTATTGTGTGAACTGTTTATCATCTACATTTCACTTCCATACAAGGTTATACACCAGACAAATACCTCATAAGACTTCCTGACACTTAAATTTGTATTTGTTGTCAACAAATTAGTCTTTTTCAAAAATGCTGCTATTTATGTTATAGCAAGTCTGCATTTTACATCCTTTCTACTTCAGCCCAAATAGAAAATACTCGTCTACTACTTTTATTTCCTAATCAAATTCCTTCAGTGTCACCTGATTTGCTTACATTTCATTACTCATGTTTTACTTTTGTTGACGTTCACGTTACAATTCTTTTTTTCCATGTTATAACCCACTTCAAAGACTCAATGCATTCCATTCAATTGCTCTTCCAAGTCTTTCGGTGTTCCTGACAGAATTACAATGACATTGGCAACATAACCTCAAACTTTTTATTTCCTCTCCCTGAACTACCTACCCGAAAGCTCCAAATTTTTCTTTGGTTTCATTTCTTACTTGCTCAGTGTACAGATTGCAGGGATACTCTACAACCTTGTCTCATTCCCATCTCAACCACTGCTTCCCTTTCATGCCCCTTGACTCTTACAACTGTTGTCTGCTTTCTGTAAAAGTTGCAAATAACCTTTTGCTCCCTATATTTTACCCCCACTATATTCAGAATTTTGGAAGATGCATTCAAGTCAACAGTGTCAAAAGCTTTCTGTAAATCTACAAACACTATAAACGTGGGCTTACCTTTGTGGAACTTACCTTCTAAGATAAGTTGAAGGGTCAGTATTGCATCACATGTACCTAGATTTACCTAGAGCTCAAACTGACTTCCATCAGGTTGGCTTCTACCAGATTTTCCTTTGTTCTGTAAATAATTACTGTCATTATTTAGCAAGCATTACTTACTAAACTGATAGTTCAGTAATATTCACACCTGTCAGGACCTGCTTTCTCTGCAATTGGAATTATTACATTCTTCTTGAAGTCTGAGAGTGTTTTCCCATCTTCCCATCTTCCACATTGTGCACACCAGCTGGAATAGTTTCATCATGCTGGTTTTCCTAAACATCTGAATAATTCTGAAGGAACGTTGTCTGCTCCCGGGGCCTTGTTTCGACTTGGGTCTTTCAGTGGTCTGGCATATTCTTCTTTCTTCCAGCATTCAGCTTTCCCTTCTTTGCCTAGTACTGGTTGGCCATCTGAACTCTTGATATTTATACAGCCACTTCTTTCGTTCAGTCTCTGTAACTTTTCTGTAGGTGGCGTCCATCTTTTCCTGTAGTTACATGTGCTTCTACATCCATACATTTCTTGTGCAGCCAGTTCTGCTTTACAATTTTGCGCTTTGGCACTCATTTTTAAACGATTGTATTCCCTTTTGTCTGCTTGATGTGCTGGATCTTTATATTTCACCAATAAGCTTCCGTATCTCGTGTGTTTGAGGATTTCTACATCTACATTTATACTCCGCAAGCCACCCAACGGTGTGTGGCGGAGGGCACTTTACGTGCCACTGTCATTACCTCCCTTTCCTGTTCCAGTCGCGTATGGTTCGCGGGAAGAACGACTGTCTGAAAGCCTCCGTGCGCGCTCTAATCTCTCTAATTTTACATTCGTGATCTCCTCGGGAGGTATAAGTAGGGGGAAGCAATATATTCGATACCTCATCCAGAAACGCACTGGGCTTTTTCTTTTTGCCTATTTGATCCTCTGCTTCCTTCACGGTTTCATCTCGAGGCTATCCATTTGTTTTGTACTTCTTGCACCTGTTCATCAATTTGGCCAAATGCTCCCACTGAAATTCTAAACAGTCTCTGGTTTGTTCAACTTATCCAGGCCTCCTCTCCTCTCCTCGATTTCCTACCTTTATGCAGTTTCATTTTAATTCTGCAGTTTCTAAGCAATAAATTATGGTCAGGGCACACGTCTGCCCCTAGAAATGTTTTGCAGTTTTAAAATGTGGTTTCAAAATGGTCTGTTCTATCATTACATAATCTGTTTGAAACCTTCTGGTGTCTCCAGGTATCTTCCACGAATATAATCTTCTTTCATGATTCTTAAACCAAGTGTTAGTGATGATTAAATTACGTTTTGTGTAAAATTCCTCTTCATTCCTCTCCTCTAGTCAAAGTTCTCCTGATATATTTCCTTCTCTTTGTTTTCCTATTATCAAGTTCCAGTCCCCCATCACAAATAAATTTTCATGTCCCTTAACTATCCAAATAATTTCTTGTATCTTATCATGCTAGATGGCATATAAACTTGTATTATTGTGGTGGTGTTGGCTTTGTGTCTTTCTTGTCTATGATAATGCCTTCACTGTGCCATTTATAGTAGCTTACCCCCATTTTTATTTTATTATTCATTATTGGACTTAATCGTGCATTGCCCATTTGATTTTGTATTTATGACCCTGTACTCACCAGACGAGCAGTCCTTTTCTTCCTTCTATCACATTTCATTAATTCCCATGGTATCAAACTTGAAGCTTTCCATTTACTTTTTAAATTCTCTAGCCTGCCTACTCTATTAAGGCATGTAACTTTCCATGCTCCAACCCATAGAATGGTGTGTTTTTCCTGATGACATTCTCCTGGGTAGTCCTTGCTGTAGATCCTAATGGGGGATTTTTTTACCTCCAGAGTATTTTACCCAAGAGGATGTTGTCATTATTTAACCATATAGTAGAGGTGTAGGCTGTCAGGAAAAATATCTGTAGTTTCCCCTTGCTTTCAGCTGTTCACAGTACTAGCATAGCTAGGCCATGTTGGTGTAATGTTACAGGGACAGATTATTCGTTCATTTGGACTGCTGTCTCTGCAACTACTGGAAAGGCTGATATCCCTCTTCAGGTGCCATTGGATAGTCTGCCTTCTACACAGTTAAACCTCTGTTTTGGTTGGTTGGTTGGATGAATAAAGGGACCAAACTACTAGGTCACCAGTCCCTTTTTCCTTGAACAGATAGGTCTAGATGACTGTATGTCAGAGACAGCCTACCACACAAAAACAAGAAGAAGAAACTTGAAGGTCAGCAAAGCTGAAATAAGCGACAAAAAGAAGAAAGGGAGACACAATAAGAATGGCAAGTGATGTGCCCCACCTAGGGAGCAGCTGGAAGCCCCTGAAAGCAGAGTCCAATGAGGGGATATACATTCCCCACCCGCCACTTACCAGAGGTACTCCACTCAGCAATTGCCTTCTAGGGACTAGCAAGGGAAGCACAGCGGGAGAAAAGGTGAAAAAGTCTAATGGACCATGTGGGGGGCGGGAGTAAAAGAGCACGTGAGGGGGGGGGGGGGAGTAAAAGAGCACGTGGGGGGGGGGGGGGGAGTAAAAGAGCACGTGGGGGGGGGGGGGAGTAAAAGAGCAGGTAGAATGAGGACTAGGGTGTACCACCAACCACAAACAACCACAGCCTGGTCTGGGCAGAGGGGGCAACAGTATTCTGCCAACCTGTAAATGGGCCAATAAGATTAAGTGGCTCTACTGTAAAGAGTGGTAAAAGCGCTCTTCACAAATAGAACATAAAGCTAGATCCAGGGGTAGCGAATCAGGGAGATAGTCCGTTAAAGGGCGGTTAGGTTGGAACAGACCTGCAAAAATGTGCACCACCATCAAACAGGAGCTATGACGACAGTAGGGGGGAGTCCTCGCTCCAGAGGAGACAACTATGAGTCAGCAAAGTATGGCCAATACAGAGCCGGCTAAAGATGGTAGGGTCCTAGTGAGAGGCCTGCATAGAGTACCTCTGCAGATTTATAGTATCTTTTATCACCAGTAGTTTGTTTGGTGCCATTCCATATTCCAGGCACCTAAAACTTGATGGCATAATACAGATCAGAGGTCTGTTTCCAGAATACCGAATTCAAGAGTTGGCTTATTGGCTAACAGAGTTCATTCCCTGGGACCCTTATGTGGCCTGGGGCCTAGGTGAAGGTCATTGAGTGTCTGCACTCTTAAAGGACATGCAGGGAATCTTGGACAGCAATGACCAAGGGATGGCAAGGGTAGCACTGGTTGAAAGCATGAAAACTGCTCAAGTAGTTGCTGTAGATGAGAAAGGACCCACCAGTGCAGGAACGGATATGCTTAAGAGCACGAGAGATGGCTACAAACTCCACAGTGAAAACACTACAGCTGTCCAGCAAGGAATGCAGTTCAGTACGTCCCATGTGAGTATAAGCAAAGCATATGTGACCATCAAGCCATCAGTGCAGACTTCTTGTGAACCCCAGGATGTAAAAAGGATGGCGAAACAGAGCGAGGTGGCGCAGTGGTTAGCACACTGGACTCGCATTCGGGAGGACGACGGTTCAATCCCGTCTCCGGCCGTCCTGATTTAGGTTTTCCGTGATTTCCCTAAATCACTTCAGGCAAATGCTGGGATGGTTCCTTTGAAAGGGCACGGCCGATTTCCTTCCCCATCCTTCCCTCACCCGAGCTTGCGCTCCGTCTCTAATGACCTCGTTGTCGACGGGACGTTACACAATAATCTCCTCAAAGGATGGAGAAAAATTGGCAGCGGAGGGCCTCAGCATGAACAGTCTTTCCGACCTTGTGATAGGTCAAGATGAAGCTTTGGCTGAGTGATGTGCCAAGGAGGTGTACTTGAGTGGGTCCAGAGGAAAAACTGAAGTTCAGAGAGGATAGACCGGATGCGGATTGCAATCATAATCCCAGATCCGGGCCTGGACCCTTGTTGCGGGAGATGAACTACCATGTTTGGAAGAAGGAGATGGTAGTTTGGATGCTTAGTGGAGCTGCAAATGTGAATAGCATAATTGACAAGCTGCTGTTGGTGCCTGATCTGCAATGGAGAGACCCCAGCCTTCATGAGTAAGCTGTTCACAGGGCTTGTTTGAAAGGCTCCTGTTGCAAGTCGAACCCCGCAGTGGTGTATCAGATCCAGTATCAGTAATGCTAAGGGCGATACCAAACCAAATGCCAGACTTCCATAATGAAGGTGGGATTGTATCAGGGCTGTGTAAAGCTGCAGAAGGGTAGTGCGATCTGCATCCCAGCTGGTGTTATTCGGGCAGCAGTGTGTGTTCTACATCTACATCTACAGCCATACTCCGCAAGCCACCTGACGGTGTGTGACGGAGGGTACCCTGAGTACGTCTATCGGTTCTCCCTTCTATTCCAGTCTCGTATTGTTCGTGGAAAGAAGGATTGTCTGTATGCTTCTGTGTGGGCTCTAATCTCTCTGATTTTATCCTCATGGTCTCTTCGCGAGATATACATAGGAGGGAGCAATATACTGCTGGACTCTTCGGTGAAGGTATGTTCTCGAAACTTCAACAAAAGCCCGTACCGAGCCACTGAGCGTCTCTCCTGTAGAGTTTTCCACTGGAGTTTATCTATCATCTCCGTAACGCTTTCATGATTACTAAATGATCCTGTAACGAAGTGCGCTGCTCTCCGTTGGGTCTTCTCTATCTCTTCTATCAACCCTATCTGGTACGGATCCCACATCGCTGAGCAGTACTCAAGCAGTGGGCGAACGAGTGTACTGTAACCTACTTCCTTTGTTTTCGGATTGCATTTCCTTAGGATTCTTCCAATGAATCTGTCTGGTATCTGCTTTACCGACGATCAACTTTATATGATCATTCCATTTCAAATCACTCCTAATGCGTACTCCCAGATAATTTATGGAATTAACTGCTTCCAGTTGCTGACCTGCTATTTTGTAGCTAAATAATAAGGGATCTATCTTTCTATGTATTTGCAGCACATTACACTTGTCTACATTGAGATTCAATTGCCATTCCCTGCATCATGCGTCAATTCGCTGCAGATCCTCTTGCATTTCAGTACAATTTTCCATTGTTACAACCTCTCGATACACCACAGCATCATCTGCAAAAAGCCTCAGTGAACTTCCGATATCATCCACCAGGTCATTTATGTATATTGTGAACAGCAACGGTCCCATGACACTCCCCTGTGGCACACCTGAAATCACACTTACTTCGCAAGACTTGTCTCCATTGAGAATGACATGCTGCGTTCTGTTATCTAGGAACTCCTCAATCCAATCACACAATTGGTCTGATAGTCCATATGCTCTTACTTTGTTCATTAAACGACTGTGGGGAACTGTATCGAATGCCTTGTGGAAGTCAAGAAACACGGCATCTACCTGGGAACCCGTGTCTATGGCCCTCTGAGTCTCGTGGACGAATAGCGCGAGCTGGGTTTCACACGACCGTCTTTTTTGAAACCCATGCTGATTCCTACAGAGTAGATTTCTAGTGTGTTAAGGTACAACTAGTACTTTCGCTTAAAGCTGGTGAAGATGGGGAATCAAAATTGACCAACAATATAAAACCAGTCCTAAGAAGTGGTAAGTCTCCACCACATTGAGTAGTTGGTCATCGAGGTTAAGTTCTGATTGTGGGTGAATGGTACGACGTTGACAGAAGTGCATGACCCAAGTCTTGGCAGCTGAAAATTGAAGCCATAGGTGAGGGCCCATGCCTGCACATTTTGTATGGTGCCTTCCAATTGACATTCATGCCCACATTAGAGGAGCAATAGTAGAGGCAAAACTAGTCAGCATACAAGGCGGGTGATACTGGGGACCCCACAACCATTGATTGCTACTGGAAAGAGAGGAACATTCAGTACAGTTCCATGTGGGACCCCATTCTCTTGGATATGGTGGGTACTGTGTGAAGCACCAGCTCAAACCTGAAACATATGGTGTGACAGGAAGTTCTGGATGAAAATCAGGAGTGAATCCTGGAGACCCCACTCATGTAAGGTAGCAAGATGTGGGGTCATACGCCTTTTGTATGAAGAAGGAGATGGCTGTAAGGTGTTGATGTTGCGAAAAAGCCATTCAGATGACAAGAGCCCAGGTAAACTTACAGATTATTAGTAGTGGAACAGCCTTGGCAAAACCCACCCTGGGTCGAAGCCAGGAGACTCGAACCCAGATGCCGGCACTCAAGCAACTTACAGAGACCACTGATGAGACTAATTTGGCGATAACTGTTCATCTTGAGAGGGTACTTACCTGGTTTCAGTATTGGGACAATGTTTTCTTGCCATTGTGGTGGGAAATAGCTCTTGCTCCAGATGCAGTTAAAGATGACAACGATAGGATGCTGACAGTTCACCAGTAGGTGCCTGATTGTTTAGTTGTGGATGTGATCCAGCCCTGGGGCTGTATCAGGTCAGTGGGCTAAGACACTGACAAATACCCACTCACCGAATGGAACATTATATGGCTCCAGGTGGTGTGTAGTAAAAGGTAATTGCTTTTTCTCAACCCACTTTTTAGAAGAGGGAAGGCAGGCTGATAATTCTTAGATGCTTAGGCTTGAGCGTAGACCAGAGCAAAATGTTTGGCGATGGCATCTGAATCAGTGTAGATAGTGCGATTCAAGGTAATACCAGGTACACGAGGCACAAGGAGTGTCAGCATGTAGTGCTCTTCCACAATCTCGACAGATTGGGCTAGCATTGCAATGAATTTCAGGCACTTGAAGCACCACACAGGGAGGGGGGAGTACGTATGGTTCCACATCATATTGGTATACCATCACATTGACATTTTCAGGCAATGAATCACTCTCAAAGGCCAAGAGGAAGGCACCAATAGTGTCCCTATTGTCATTTGGTCCCCTTATGTACACATCGCTCCAAGTTGGTGCGTAGCTCATCATCAGATTGTAAGAGCAGGTATCTGTGGTAAATGATGCCCTAAATAAAATTTAGACTTTTGTGGGGAATGACAGTCACTGGTATGTCACCCAGCTTGTTACTAGAAAGTAGTGCCCGTGACTGGGCAGGGGATGCCATTTCGATCAAAATTGACCGACTTTTCATTTTAGAGATGGGTGCCACTATCCCAAACTTGTCTTCTAAGTTCTCCACAAAGAATAAGGGCTTTGTGGCCGAGAAGGAATTGCCCACAGTCCATGTACAAACCAAGTATTGTGGGGATTTTTACTCTGCTTGCCACTTAGCCCTACATCCCTCACACAGTGTAGACAGGGAAGGAAACGTGGGACGTATCTATCTGCATTGAAATATGACTGTCCTTTCACAGAGACTGCTGGGGTTGCTTTATTTGTGGCTCATCCACCATGGTGCCACCCACTCTAAACAGGGGCTCTCCCCACAGGTACAGAAACAGAGGATGACACGCGTAAAGCTGAAATACTAAACACCTTTTCCCAAAGCTGTTTCACAGAGGAAGACCGCACTGCAGTTCCTTCTCTAAATCCTCGCACAAACAAAAAATGGCTGACATCGAAATAAGTGTCCAAGGAATAGAAAAGCAACTGGAATCACTCAATAGAGGAAAGTCCACTGGACCTGACGGGATACCAATTCGATTCTACACAGAGTACGCTAAAGAATTTGGCCCCCCTTCTAACAGCCGTCTACCGCAAGTCTCTAGAGGAATGGAGGGTTCCAAATGATTGGAAAAGAGCACAGATAGTCCCAGTCTTCAAGAAGGGTCGTTGAGCAGATGCGCAAAACTATAGACCTATATCTCTGACGTCGATCTGTTGTAGAATTTTAGAACATGTTTTTTGCTCGAGTATCATGTCGTTTTTGGAAACCCAGAATCTACTATGTAGGAATCAACATGGATTCCGGAAACAGCGATCGTGTGAGACCCAACTCGCTTTATTTGTTCATGAGACCCAGAAAATATTAGATACAGGCTCCCAGGTAGATGCTATTTTTCTTGACTTCCGGAAGGCGTTCGATACAGTTCCGCACTGTCGCCTGATAAACAAAGTAAGAGCCTACGGAATATCAGACCAGCTGTGTGGCTGGATTGAAGAGTTTTTAGCAAACAGAACACAGCATGTTGTTATCAATGGAGAGACGTCTACAGACGTTAAAGTAACCTCTGGCGTGCCACAGGGGAGTGTTATGGGACCATTGCTTTTCACAATATATATAAATGACCTAGTAGATAGTGTCGGAAGTTCCATGTGGCTTTTCGCGGATGATGCTGTAGTATACAGAGAAGTTGCAGCATTAGAAAATTGTAGCGAAATGCAGGAAGATCTGCAGCGGATAGGCACTTGGTGCAGGGAGTGGCAACTGACCCTTAACATAGACAAATGTAATGTATTGCGAATACATAGAAAGAAGGATCCTTTATTGTATGATTATATGATAGCGGAACAAACACTGGTAGCAGTTACTTCTGTAAAATATCTGGGAGTATGCGTGCGGAACGATTTGAAGTGGAATGATCATATAAAATTAATTGTTGGTAAGGCGGGTACCAGGTTGAGATTCATTGGGAGAGTGCTTAGAAAATGTAGTCCATCAACAAAGGAGGTGGCTTACAAAACACTCGTTCGACCTATACTTGAGTATTGCTCATCAGTGTGGGATCCGTACCAGATCGGTTTGACGGAGGAGATAGAGAAGATCCAAAGAAGAGCGGCGCGTTTCGTCACAGGGTTATTTGGTAACTGTGATAGCGTTACGGAGATGTTTAATAAACTCAAGTGGCAGACTCTGCAAGAGAGGCGCTCTGCATCGCGGTGTAGCTTGCTTGCCAGCTTTCGAGAGGGTGCGTTTCTGGATGAGGTATCGAATATATTGCTTTCCCCTACTTATACCTCCCGAAGAGATCACGAATGTAAAATTAGAGAGATTAGAGCGCGCACGGAGGCTTTCAGACAGTCGTTCTTCCTGCGAACCATACGGGACTGGAACAGGAAAGGGAGGTAATGACAGTGGCACGTAAAGTGCCCTCCGCCGCACATCGTTGGGTGGCTTGCGGAGTATAAATGTAGATGTAGATGTACCATGTACCCCCAGCAACAGCTACCTTCTAGGGGGCTCACCACTCTTTGGCGGGTTCGTGCTTGGCTAACACGGGGCCCGAGCCTTTGCAGCACTTTTTCCCTTCCGTGCTGCATGTCTATCCTCTTGCTGTTCTTCTTTCCCTCCCTTGGGAAACATGTCTGGAGTATTCTTTGGAATGTTTGGCATTCTGTCGCTGACGTGTGAACAGTCTCCCCTGTGTTATTCGCTCCCTTTTCCTTTCTCCTCTCATTCCTCCACTTCGGCGTTTGAGAATCCTCTTTTCCTCCCTGTGCGCTCCTGAAGGCTGGCCCACACGTCTGATGTGTAACAGGTGACTGGGTAACATACCCCCTGGTACACGCCAGGCCCAGGGAGGGATGAATGCCTGAGCTGTAACCTTCCCAAATTGCCAGTTGGTCTCTCCATCAGGTGTTTGGGAGGTGTGAACAATCACCTAAGGCACCTTGTGAAGGGGCCCCCAGTTGGAAGGAGCGTGCCATCGGAGATGCTGGCAATTGTGGGGTATTTCCTTGTGATGAGTCAATCATCTTCCCACTCCACTTGTATAAAATGTAAATGCAACGATGCTAATGATTCAAAGATCGTTCTCTCTGCATTGCGGTTCCTCATGGTCTCACGTACTGAAGACAGTCAATCCTTTGCCAAGGTAAATCCGTTTATTATTCATAAAGGTGTAGATGCAGTTACTGGCCCTGTGAAATCCTGATCTCATTTAAGGAATGGCTCTTAGCTTTTGGAGACTAATTCTGATTCTCTAGCACAACTACTGCTTGCTGTCTTGCTTCTCCACGGTTACCTTGTTCGTGTCGAGACCCACACAACTTTGAATTTTTCCCGTGGTGTAATTTACACCAAGCTGCTCAACGGTCTAACTGAGGCTGAAATACAATCTTACCCCTCTGATCAGGGTGTCATTGCCGTTCATTGTATAATGAAAAAGGTAGATTCCTCCTTAGTGCCCACCTGCACTCTTTCTCACCTTTGATAGAGTGGTGCTTCCAGCCAAGCTCAAAGCTGGCTATGAAATTATCACTGTCTGGCCATACATTCTGAACTCAATGCGCTGCTACCAGTGTCATTGTTTTAACCACACTAGAATGTCTTGTCGACACCCAGTCGAGTGTCACCTGCGGTAGAGATGCACACAAGGGCAACTGTCCACCTCCTTCTCCCCTCTGTATCAACTGCAAAGGTGGCCATGCCGCCGACTCTCGGGATTGTCCAGTGTATCTTGATGAGCGGGCTGTACAAGAGATTCGGGTAAAGGAAAAGGTGCCGTATCCAGTTGCTCGCAAGTTACTGCCTCGTCGCAACCCTGTGTTCTCCCATCTGGTACCTATAGTTCTGTTCTTGTTGGCTCCACGAAGGACATGGCCACACAAACATGTGCCCTCCAATTCAGCTTTGAGGTTGTGAAATCGCCCAGTGTCAAGGTAGCATTGCCATCCCCCACCCCCCCCCCCCACCCCCCACCACCACCCCCATCCAGCTGTGTAACAAGTGGGCAAACTGTTGCCTCAAGGGGCGAAACAACCAGCTACACAACCGGTCGACCGGAAAGGTCAGAAGGAGCACTCCCATGAAAGCTTCCTCCATCCCTCCAGCCAGACAACACTAGAGTCTTCATCTAACCGGAAAGACTCGAAGAAGTCATCCAAAGGCAAACGGTCTTCTCCTTCACCAACTCAAAAGATCCTCTCTGACAGTGTTGCCATGTGGTACCTTAGCCCAGCCACCTTCCATGTCGCCGGTGCATACCAACAACCGTTTTTTGGCATTGTACTCAACAGACCGACAGCACAAGTAAGCTGATGTTTCTGTAGACCCCATGGAGCAGGATCCCCCTGCTTCGGTACCCTGTAGTAGCACCACTTCCCCAGTTGTCACTCTTCAGCTGCCGAGGCGACACCCCCATGTCTCTTCATCATGACTCTTTTCCAATAGAACGTTTGTGGCCTTCGGTCCCAGAAAGATGATTTACGGCTGCTTTTAGCATCGCAGCGTCCCCTTGTACTCTGCCTTTAGGAAACTAAATTGCGCCCTCACGACCGCTTTGAACTTTCACATTTCTTACCGATTCGTTCTGACCTTCCCCGTGAGGTCGGCATTCCCTCTCATGGGGGCGTCATGCTGCTCATACGGGATGACATTTATAGTCAACCCATCTCGCTAACTACCAATCTTCAAGCTGTGGCAGTTCACCTTTTCCTTCCCCACCTGACTTTCCATCTGTACATATATATGTCCCTCAATCATTCGCTGTCACCAGGGCAGACTTCCTTCAACTTATTGAGCAGCTACCTCTCCCATTTTTTGCTACTTGGTGACTTTAATGCGCATGATACCGTTTGGGGTTCCCCCAGGACCTGTCGGAGAGGTGCCGTCTTGGCTGACCTTCTTAACCAACTTAACCTCTTCTGCCTTAACACTGGAGCACCCACATTCCTTTCTGGCTCCTCGCACACCTATTCCCATTTGGGCATATCCTTTTGTGCTGCCCAGCTTGCACATCATCTTGAGTGGTCTGTTTTTTTTTCCAACACCTACTCAACCAACCATTTCCTGTGTGCTGTCTGTTTGCTGACCCCTACCCCATCCGCGTGCACGCCTAAACGGCAGCTTCCTAGGGCTGACTGGCAGCTATACTCCTCCCTGGCGACCTTCGAGAACAAGATTTCCCCAGTTGTGATGACCAGGTTGAATATCTGAGAATCATTATCTTTACTGCTGCAGAATGTTCCATACCCCACACTTCCTCTCTACCACGTCGTCTCCCAGTCCCTTGGTGGACTGAGGCATGCCCCAAAGCAATTCATGCACGTAGACACACACTCCGCATTTTTACTGCCACCCTACGCTAGCAAACTGCATTCTTTATAAACAGATGTATGCAAAGTGTCATTGTGTTCTTCAGGATAGCAAAAGAGCTAGATGGATTTCAACACTAGTTCTTTTAACAGTTCCACACCTTCCTCTGTCGTGTGGGCCAACCACCGATGGATCTCTGGAACCAAGATCCATTCTCCAATTTATGACCTGACAGTCGCTGACAATGTCATCGTGGACCCTATTGCTACCTCCAACATCTTGGGCTGCCATTTTGTGGAAGTTTTGAACTCTTCCCACTCTCCCTCTGCCATCCTCCATTGGAAACGAGCAGAGGCGGCTCAGGCGATACCTATATCTTCTCCAAATTGTGAGTGCTACAATGCTGTCATTACTATGAGGGAACTAGATCATACTCTCAGTTCATCCAGATCCTCCACCCCAGGGCTAGACGCCATCCACAATCAGATGTTGCAGCACTTTTCTCTTGTGGGCAAGTACTTTCTGCTTAACACGTACAACCGCATCTGGGGGAGGACACATTTCCTGGACGCTGGTGTGAAGCCACCGTCATACCCATACCTAAGCCCGGTAGGGACAAAAACCTTCCTTCTAGCTACTGCCCCATCTCTCTTATCAGCTGCATTTGCAAGATGATGAAACGCACGATTCATGCCTGGCTGGTGTGGTGGCTTGAGTCTCAACATTTACTAATGACTGCGCAGGGTGGATTTTGAGCGCAGTGTTCTGCAGTTCACCATCTCGTTGCTTTGTCCACGCATGTCATGAATGGTTGTCTGTGGAATTCTCAGACTGTGGCTGTTTTTTTCGATTTGGAGCAGGCCTAAGACACCTGTTGGATAACGTATATCCTCCATACTCTTTACACATGGGGCTTTCGTGGCTGCCTGCCCTGTTTTCTTCGGGCATTTTCACAAGACTGGGTTTTCAAGGTGTGTGTGGGTTCTGTCTTGCAGATACCTTTGTCAAGAAAATGGTGTGCTTCAGGGTTTCATCCTGAGTGTCATCCTCTTTGCTATCGCCACTAGCCCTATAATGGCATGTCTCCAGCCCGGCATATCCGGCTCTTTTTGTTGACTATTTTCCCATCTATTGCAGTTCCCCATGGACCTATCTCACTGGTGGCATCTTCAGCGCTGTCTTGATCATCTTTACTCCTGGAGCATTGACAATGGCTTTCGCTTTTCCCCTGACAAAACAGTCTGTATGAATTTCTGGTGGTGCAAATGGTTTCTCCCACCATCTCCACGTCTTGGGCCTGTTGCCCTTCCATTCGTCGAAACTAAGAAATTTCTGGGGCTCATGCTCGATAGGAAACTCTCTAGGTCCTCTAAAGTGTCTTACCTGGGCGCCCGCTGTACGCGGTCCCTCAGTCTCCTACATGTACTCAATGGTACTTCCTGGGGTGCCAATCGAACCACCCTCCTCCATTTGTACCGGTCCCTTGTCCATTCGAAACTCAACTATGGGTGCTTCCTTTATGCGTCTACATGCTCATCCCTCTTACGCCATCTCAACACTATCCACTATCATGGCATACGTTCAGCCATGGGCGCCTTTTAGAGCAGCCCGGTTGAGAGTCTGTATGCCGAAGCTGCTGAACTACCACTGTCCTACAGCTGTGACACTCTCCTCAGCAGGTGTGCATGCCGTTTGTGTGCCATGGGAGGCCATCCAGCCTATGCCTCCTTCTTTGATGATTCCTTTGGTCATCAGTATGGGGCTTGTCCCTCTTCTGTTACCTCCTGGAGTTTGCTTTCCCCACTTGCTACAGCAGCTTAGCTTCACACTACCTGCAACTTTCCCGGTGGGTGTAAACCCTTCACCACCTTGGCTTTGTGAAGCAGTCCATTTTAACCTTGGCCTTCATTCACATCCTAAGGACACTACTCCAGCCTCGGTCTATCACCTCAAGTTTTACAACCTTTGCATGGAACCTTTCACTAGTACCTCTACATACACTAATGGCTCTCAGGCTGTGTGCCTACGTCATTGGCACCCGTGTCTTTTTATATCTGCTTCCAGCACACTCCTAAGTATTTTCAGCCAAGCTCTTCACCTTGTATCAGGCCATGGAGTACATCCAGCGACACAGCCTTCCCAGTTGTGTCCTCTGCTTGGACTCACTCAGTGCCATCCAATATCTATGTGCATTGTACACTGCTCATCCCCTAGTGAGTGCAGGGGTCCCAGGAAAATTGTCGCTTGCTCACTCTTCGTGAAGTGAGTTTCATGTTTCTGTGGGTCCCTGGTCATGTCGGTCTGCCAGAAAACGAGGCTGCTGACGCTGCTGCCAAGGGTGCCATCCTAATACCTCAGCCTGCGGGGTACCTATATTCCCTCCAATGATCTCTGTGTTGCTGTCTGTCAGGAAGTGGTGTCCCTTTGGCATCACCAATGGTCCTCCCTTCACGAGAATAAAATCTGGCTTATTAAGCCTCTCATAGGGCTTTGGATGACCTCTTGTTGGCCCTCCCGCCGGGAGGAGATTATTTCAACTCAACCAAAACCAATCAGTAACAGCTGCCTGGCAAGTAAGCCATTGCTCGGAGTCCCTGTGCCCCAGTCATGATGAGCACATACTCCTTAGCATACATGGGGTGTTTCCAGCTAAGGCACCAACAATGTGATCCCTGTGTGGTCAGGGGGCTACCACCGTGCAGGTATTTGACAACCCCCCACCTCCACCCCCACCCCTACCCCTTACAGCAGGATGGCTACTGTGTTGGGTTTTGTGTGTATTACCTTATTAAAGGGAAGGGTGCAGAGATGGAAAGGCACAAAGATGGAGCATACACTGCATTGGGCAAAAATCTCTGCATGATCCACACATCTGGAGAATTTTGAAAACTGGTGGCACGTCAAACCCAACACTAGGGATCACGTGTTTATTTAATGAAAAGTTGTAGAATATGCTACAAGTGGAAACTTGAGACTCAGTTGTAAACCAGGTCCAAGCAGGGTCAGCACCAAGTAAACCATCTGATGGATAGGCAGAGTGGGAAAGGGATAGTGGAAGTATAAGCTTACAGCACGGAAAGGAAGTAATGCTGCAAAGGCTGGGGGCCCCGTGGTAGCCAAGCATATACTCAAAAAAGAGTTGTGAAGCCCCTGAGCGTGTTCTGTTTTGGTTGCACCTACAGTATGGCTATTAATATTGTTGAGACACGTGAGCCACCCTACCTTGACAAGGTCCATAGTTCATGAGCAGCTCACGTAGTTTGTTGAGGGGCAATACTAAGAAGTGGTATGAAACAAGACGAACACCTGAAGTCAGTATTAAGGAATCAAATGAAAGGCTTAGATTTGTAGGAAGAAATCCAGATAGTGCGGTGCATCTGTAAAGGCACTAGTGCAACCAATCAGAAGTACTGTCCTAGCATTTGGAGTCCTTATCGAGTAAACATGATTGCGGAAATCGAATAAATTCAGATATTCTTTGTGAGGATCATAGGTGGTCAGTATAGACCAATACCAAAGTGTAGTGGAAGGAGGGGGGGATGAGTTAAACGGGAATGTTTGGAAGAAAGGAGATGTTCTCCCAAAACTTTGTTGAGTAAATTTACGGAACCAGTATATGAGGGTCTGTGCGAAACCACCATTGTACATCTTGTGTAGCAGTCATAAATGTACGATAAGAGAGATTAGATCGTGTAAAAGGCATATAGACTGTATGGAAAGGATTTAATTATCTTGAGCATCCTCACTATACAAGGGCTTGTGGAGTATGTATGCAGATCTACTTCACCTGTTTAAAAAGAACAGAGTAAGGCTCAAATCCCTGTCTGGCAATAAAGACACTCTAATATTTCCCAACTCACTTAAGGTGAATTGCATTGATGGTTCATTCGAAAAGGCCAGTCAATTTTCTGGCCATTCACTTTGCACAGGTTTTGATGTCATTTAGCCCTAGTCTTCCTTCCTTCTGTTAGTACAGGTTCGGTATGTGTTGAATTTCCCTGTTTTTCAGCAGGCTATTACTACAGACATAAGATATTGTGAAGAGATAACAAATTTGTAATGCTGGTGGGGTTTTTTTCTGTTTACAAGTGACCACAGTCCTGCAAGATTTCAGAAATTACATTTTTCAGTTGGATTGTTATTAAAAGTATTTATTAACAGTTGTGATTTCAGCCTATTGTGCCATTCTCAAGTGACAGCTCTAACGTCAACTGCTTAGTCTTCTTAATATCTTTAAGTAAGTTATGTTGTTACAGATGTCGCTTGAGAACATTATAATAGGTCAAAATTGCAATGATTTAATAGGTTTAGCAACAGTCTAGGCAGAAAAACTGGCAACTTAGCTATTGGAAGGAAGAGCCTGTACATAATACTAACACCACATGTGCTAATTGAAATTTAGGATTATTATATTCTTCTTTTAGGACAGTCATTTTCCCTATAATTACTGTTTCATGGCATTACCATTATTTTTAGTCAGATAATTCTCTGTCCATGTGACAACTTCCTTGAATGTAAAAATAGACCCCATTCCCATCATTTGTTATTTTCATCTAAGTAAGACATAATGTAATTTGTGAATAGCTTTTGTAGCAGCAGTAGTTATAAGAATTGTTATTCTGTGTTATTTCTGTATGTTACCCATGTATAAACACTTACCTTTTGTTTGTGTTTTCCAGGTTGTCAATATCGGCTGTAGTGATGTCGTATTTGCAAAATCCACAACCAATGACACCACCTTGGACAACAGTTTTACCATGATGGTTGTTAACATAGGAACTTCAGAAGGAAAATTCTGCTGTAGTGTGATCAAAGAATTGTGTAGTACTATGCACACCTGTAAAAATGTTTTATATAACAGAAGTTGGTATTTGATAAATGCCATGGTTACAACAAAGTACAATTAAGACTCAAAATAATGACGATAATAAGACAACGATCATTGCATTGTAAATAATAAAACACTGTTGACAATGTTTCATTGTAATTGTTGATATATATGGATTTAAAAACAGAAATATGTTGTTTACATTTTTAGAATGAATCCTAACCATAAGAAGCTAATTTGGCAAGGAATGTAAAATGACCAATTTCCTTTTGGCAGTCATAAAATGGTTTTGAATGTCAGATTGTAAAATAGTGATTTCATATTTTATTAGAGTATGTGAAAACCACACAGAAGAAGAAAATAGGATGCATGTAATCAGCATCCCGTAAAAGACTGAAGCTTTTCAAATCACAAAAACAGATGTAAGATTTTTCTATATCTAAAAATCTAAAGATGCTGTTATCTATCTCATAGCATACCAAGAACGTTTAGTGTTCTGGTTGGAGTTTCTGTGCTAAATAATCAGGAGACAAGGTCAGCAACCATCACAGATATAAACAACAAAGGCCACTGACTTGTAAACAAAACAAAATGTTGATTCTTCAACAAATAAATTATGCATTAAACTGATGTTTGAAGAGCTGCAGAAATACTGATACTACAAAAACATGAATACTAAGTGAAAATATCACTGACTCAGTAAACATCTTTAAGAAGTTTGATGTTTATCAAGCAACAGTTTCACAAAAATGTGTGGAAAAAAAGCAACCATGTAATATTCTTTGTTATTAAAATGGTCCCATGAGAACATGTCAGCTATCCTCCATCAGCAATCTGTAACATGAAATCTGTGTCTGGCTTTGAGTTTCTTGAATTTCCCTGGCAGATTGAATATTTGATCACCTTTCAGGTGTGGTTTACACAACTGCTGTAAAACAATGTTGTTGAAAGTATACACTCATTACCAATTAGACTGAACAAATGGTTCAGATGGCTCTGAGCACTATGGGACTTAACATCTATGGTCATCAGTTCCCTAAAACTTAGAACTACTTAAACCTAACTAACCTAAGGACAGCACACAACACCCAGCCATCACGAGGCAGAGAAAATCCCCGACCCCGCCGGGAATCGAACCCGGGAACCCGGGCGTGGGAAGCGAGAACGCTACCGCACGACCACAAGATGCGGGCAATTAGACTGAACACACATACATAGTAGAGTGAAGCACTTCTTTCCATGCTGATGGTGGTAACGTATTGTAGCATAGGCTCAGTTTATGTTCATAAACGATGAAAAGCGTCTGCTATAAAGCTGCCCCAGCAATCTTACAAATTTTTGAGACACATGTCCAGGGTCTGTACATCTCACTTAAGTCATAGATGGGCTCAATAAGAATAAAATTAGGTATTCTAGGGACTGCTAAAGTACCCTCTGGTCTATGAAGTGTTCTTCAAACATTTGACAGTTCAACAACAATGGGGTAGGGCACTGTTATGTGGAAGGTACAGGTGACCTGTGCGGTGCTGTTGGAAACTGGGTGGATATGATCTGACTGTAGGTTCCTGTATCATCTGCTTCTGAGAGCTGATGGCAGAGGTATCAGATCTGTCTTGATCGCCTGTGCGAAAGTAGTAGTTCAACGTTCACTCATCTTGTACATATTTCTGGGGGGAAATAGAATTCTCTTTCTCTTAGGAAGTGCATGTAGTAGCGTTAATATTCACTGTAAGACTAGGTGATGCATAAAGAAGTTACATCATAACTCTTGTGTAAACGTCTTCATGAAGTTGCTTGCATGTAACAGTCAGTGTTGGTGCTTTAGTATGTCATGTTCGACCATGAAGTGTCAGCATTAAAGCTGAGATAAGCACAGCTTACATTAGCAGCAGCAGTAGTCTCTGACACACTTTGTTTTCCACCGTCGATGGCTTTGATGGCGACATGTTCAGTGGCAAGTCGGACAGACTGGACATCTCTCACCGTGAGTCGCCACGTTAACTTACAATTATGTTTTACTATAGTTATCTCTAGAACTAGGCAAGTCAGAAGATACAATCGATCATAACCAGAGCAGAGAAGGCAGACCTGTTCTTAGATAAAATAAAATTATAGACAATGAAATCCAATCTAAAATGATAAGTGTAGGATAAGAATTTGAACTTAAGAGGAAAATAATGTGATGGTAATTGTACAATGTAACTCAACAGAACAAACTGAAGACTTTGAAAAAGGAGACCAGGAGGCTGACAGTGAGTGGTAAAACTAGAAAAGCACAGGCTTAGAGAAGAAAATATTAGTGTGGCTGCCTCAGCTGCACATCCACAGAAGGTTGCAACAGGTACAAAAATACTAAACTCACACCAAAGAAGGGTGCATTTGGTTTATTCATCATAGCAACAACAATGGGGATGAAAGACACTGTGCAGAAATTTACAGACTGACTCAGTCCCATAAAAGAAAAAAAGAAGTACAAACAGCGAACAATGCTTTGATCGTAGAAACCGAATTGGAAGCTCACAGTAAAAAATTTGGGCCACCAAGAAAATATAGGCCTTTAATAATGGTAATCAATATCCTGTCACAAAGGACAGTGGAAGAACTGAAGTGCTTTATAACCATAATCTAGAGTGAAAAATAAACTAAAATTATTTCACAAATGATACTAGGTTCCATTTCAGGATTGCAACCAAAGAAAGGAATACATGCACAGTCCATGTCGGTTAACCTGAATGAAAGGACAGAAAAGGGTAAATATAGTATTCAGGTTGACGAATGTGAAAAACTACTTATTGTTTGCTAGGATTGTGGTCTTAACACTAAATTCTGCAAAACAGGAAAGGTGGTCCTCTTGTACTGTGGCTAGGGGAGCCATGGGGGAAAAAAAGTTTGTAATAAGCTCTAATAGCTACCTGTCTTGGGACCCATGTGCAAAAAGGAAGACACAGTGCACTCAGGAGGGCAAAGATCGTCTGGGGTATCAACTTTTATTGGAGCAACAGATTAAAAAAAATTGTGAACTGAAGGAAATTAAGTGCTTCTGAGCAAAAGAAAATAACTTAAAATGGCTGTGTATATAAAACTAAAACGACGGGAACATTGTCAGACAGGCTCAGCTAAGAAAATAGAAATTACATCAGATTGAGCATAACAGATAGAATTCCAAATAATCTGCACCATGTGCAGAAAGCACAAGAAAGCTTCAAATAAAAGAATTGATGCAGCCTGAGTCAGAATTTCTCACGAAATTTTGGTCACCAGCTTTCTCCTCTGGGTGTGAAAGGTAGTAGGAGTAATCCACTAAATTACAGGACCATATCATTAACGTCGATATGCAGCAGGATTTTGGAACGTATACTGTATCTGAACACTATGAATTACCTTGAAGGGAATCAACATGGATTTAGAAAACATTGTTCATGTGAGAAACACAACTATCTCTTTACTCACACGAAGTACTAAGTGCTGTTGACAAGAGATTTCAAATTGATTCTGTATGTCTAGATTTCCAGAAGGCTCTTAACACTGTATCACACAAGTGGCTTGCAGTAAAACTGTGTGCTTATGGAATATCATCTCATACATGTGACTAGATTCGTGATTTCCTGTCAGAGAGGTCTCAGTTCATATTAACTGATGTACATCATTGAGTAAAACAGAAGTGATTTCTGGTGTTCCCAAAGGGAGTGTTATAGGACACCTACTGTTCCTTATCTATATAAACAATTCAGGAGACAATCTGAGCAGCTGCCTTAGGTTATTTGCAGATGATTCTGTCATTTATCGTATAGTGACGTCATCAGAAGATAAAAAAAAATGGAGAATGATTTAGAAAAGATATCTTTATGGTGCAAAACTTGGCAATTGACTCAAAATAATGAAAAGTGTGAGGTCATCCACATGAGTGCTAAAAGGAATCTGTTAAACATTGGTTATGCGATAAAGCAGTCAAATCTAAAAGCCATAAATTCAACTAAATACCTAGGAATTACAATCGTGAACAACTTAAATCGGAAAGAACATGCAGAAAATGTTGTTGAGAAGGCAAACCAAAGACACTTAGAAAATGAAACAGATCTACTAAAGAGACTGCCTACACTATGCTTGTCCGTCATCTTTTGCATCTCTGCTGCATGATCTGGGATCCTTACCATACATAATTAACGGAGTGCATTGAGAAAGTTCAAAGAGCAGCAGCTTGTTTTGTATTATCACGAAATAAGGGAGTGTGTGTCACTGAAATGGTACAGGATTTTGGGTGGCTATCATTAAAACAAAGGCATCTTTTGTTGCGTTGGAATCTTCTCACAAAATTTCGGTCACCAGCTTTCTCTTCTGGGTGTGAAAATATTTTGTGGACACCTACATAGGCAGAAATGATCATCAGAATAAAATAAGAGATATCGAAGCTCACATGGAAAGATTTAGGTGTTCATTTTTCTGCGTGCTGTTAGAGAGTGGAATAATAGAGATTTATTGTGAAGGTGGTTTGATGAACACACTGCCAGGCCCTTAACTGATTTGTGGAGTACCTATGTAGATGAATTTTCATTCACCTGCAGAATAAATTACATTTCCAGTTCGAGAAGTAGTGGACAAAATTCAGCTGAAAATGATGAATGTACCATCTGAAATACCTTAACTGCAAATCTTGCTCAGCATACTATTCAAGAAATAGAAGAGATACAGATGTTGATGACCTGTCCAGACAGTTGGTAGTGACTTTTGGCCACTCCCATGGCTAGCAATACAAGCACACCCAAACCTAGTACTTTTTGCCAGCAGTGATGCTCAGTGCAAATGCACACAACAGCTGCCTGTTAAATTTTCTAAGAGTTTGGAGATTAGTTTGCTGGGGAGGGGTGGGGGGGTTTCTATATTCCATTGCTGCAATGAACCACGTTTCTTTGGATTGTGCTAAATTTCAACTGCGCCCTGTGTACACAGCATACTCAAGTCAGTTCACAATGCCTACTATAATGTTATATTGCTATGACATGTCTTGTTTCCTGCTTAAGGCTGGGAATGAGTGGAAACAATCCATATCTTCCTGGAGTCATCGGACCTCCACAGGTACCTCTGCCCATAGAAAAGTGCCGAGTTGTATTGTGCATATAATCCCAGGTGTTATAAGTAAAGTGAAGCTACTCACAGAGGTCAGTTGTGGCTGTAATTATTGTATGGCAGCGAAACATGATAGATATGCAAATGCATTAATGCAGAACCTATTTATACCAGGTAAAAAAATAGATTCCAATTTTTGCCACCAGGTGCAAATTTGGTGCTATACACTGTTTTGTATGGTGGTGTGACATCCACACTGTCATTTGACGAGCCATAATGTTAGTGGACAGTATGGCTATTGAGAAGAGAGTGTGTGCTGTTAGTAAGACTGTTTTCTGTGAATAGCAGCAATTGCAGGTGTGCTTTGAGTGAGTATCACTGACTGAATGGTCTGAGGAGAAGCTCAGTGTCATTCAGTTGTTTAAAGATGATGATAATGAAATTGAAAAACATGGGTGAGCTTGATGTGGTACATGGAATAGGAAGGCGTCCTAACCCTGTGGAAGTTATTGACAAGGCTGCTGTTGCTGTAACTGACAATGCACAATGTTCACTGGGTAGTGATCGTGCGTATGGAGTGTCAAGAGAATTGTCTGTCCCATGGCAAACAGTAGACAAAAATTTTGCAATCTGTATTACAGTGGTACCTGTACAAGATTCAGAGGGTGTAGCAATTGAAACCTAGTGTTCTACAGCTACGTTCTGAATTTACTCTTCGGTTTCTGGCATGGATCAAAGTTAATGACATGTGGCCGGGAAATATTCTATGGAGTGATGAGGCACATTTTACACTTAAGAGTGCAGTGAATGCACAGAACAGCCAATTTTGGGGTACCATTAAACCGCATGTTGTGCACAAAGGTCCTCTGCATTCACCTATGTGGCTGTGTGGTGTGGATTCACAAGAAACTTTATTCTTGAACCTCTTCTGTGGATAAAATAGAGAAAATATACCCAGAGGGTTTGTCAGGGGTACAGTGATGTCTGCACATTATCGAGAACTCTCTGTACAGCATGTGAGTCTTGCTTTGGAAGAGTGCAACTTTGTGGGAACCACTATTTCCATAAGAAGGGGCAACACCTCGTATCACTTGGCCCATGAAAGATCTGCTTAATGCAACCTTCCACATGTTATCTCCACAGGTTTTCCAGATTCATGGACAGCAAAATCACCTGATCTGAATCCAAGTGACTTTTGGCTCTGTGGATATCTGAAAGAATGCATTTACCTGAGACTCATTTGATCTCTACCTTACCTGAAGGCCAGTAAAAAACAGCCTCCCCAACAGTGCCCCCCACCCCCCTGCTTGCCAGTCTGTGGTGGGTTTTTACTTGGGTATCACGGGGCCCCAGTTTTTGCAGCATTGTTTTCCTTCCGTACTGCATGTCTATCCTGTTACTATTCTTTTCCCCCTCCCTTGGAGAACATGTCTGGGATGTTTCGAAAATGTGTTCTGCATATTCAGTAGGTGATACCAGAACAGTCTCTTCACTGTTTTCCGTTCCTTTTTTTCTTTCTTCATTCCCCTTCTCCTATCCTTCGACTACTTCAGTGTGTCAGGTTCCTCTTTTTCTTCTTTCTCCGTGTATGTGCTCCTGAAGGTCAGCCCACGCATCTGATGTGTAACAGATGACTGGGTAATGTGTAATTCCCAGCCCTGGGTTGGCAGGTAGGGTTCGCACATGCCTTCTGGTATAGGCCAGTCCCAGGGAGGGGTGATTGCTTAAGCAGTTACCTTCCCAAATTGCAGATTGGTTCCTCTGTCAGGTGTTCAGGAGATGTGTACAATCACCTAAGGTGGATGTGCCCCCTTCTGAGGGGGGCGGGGGGGTCCCCAGTTGGAAGGAGTGCCATCGGAGACACTGGCAATCATGAGGGATTTTCTCGCAATGAGCCAATCATCTTCGTCCCAGTCAATTCCTACCAAACATAAACAGAACAAGGCTAAAATTCAGAGACCCTCCCAGCTGCACCATGGTTCCTCATGATTTCACGTACCAAAGATGGCCAGTCCTTTGCTATGGTAAATCCGTTTCTTATTCAGAAAGGTGTTGGTGCAATTGCTGGCCCTGTGAAATCCTTTTCTCATTTACGAAATCGCAATTTGCTTTTGGAGACTATTTCTGATTCTAGAGCACAACAACTGTTTGCAACTTCACTCCTCCACGGCTATCTTGTTATCACAGGCGAAACATGCATTCCACACCCAATTCACTGCTACCAGTGTCATTATTACAACCCCTCTCAAATGTCCTGTCAACACCCAGCCAAATGTGTAACGTGTGCTAGGGATGTCGACGAGGGCAATTGTCTGCCTCCTCCTCCCCTCTGTATTAGCTGCAAGGCCTCCCGAGATTGTCCCATGTATCTCAATGAGCAGGCTGCCAGGAGATTTGGATGAAGGAAAAAGTGCCTTACCCGGTCACTTGCAAGTTTTTGGCTAGTTGGAAGCCCTTCATTCTACCACCTGGCACTTTATTGTACTTGCTACATCTCCTCCACAATGAACATGGAAACTCAGACAGAAGACTTCAGATTCGGCTGTGAAAGCACCCAGTGTCGTGGTAGCATCCCTGTCTCCACCTCCAGCTGTGCAACAAGCCACCAAACTTTTGCCTCATCGGGTGGAGTCATCTGCAACATGACGGATGGGCCGGGAAGGACAGAAGGGAAACTCCCTCAAAGACTTCCTATGTCCGTTCAGCCAACAAACATCGGAGTCTTCCTCTGCCAACGGGAGAGTCTCCAAGAAGTCAAACAAAGGCAAACGGTCTCCTTCACCAACTCAGAGATCCTCTTCGATGGTGTTGCCATGTGATACACTCACCTGGCTGACCTCCATGTTACCAGTGCACACCATCAACCATTTGTCTGCCCTGGACTCCGCAGATCAAGAGAGAATGCCAGCACCTCTGTAGATCTCATGGGGCAGTGTCCTCCAGCCTCTGTGTCTTGTAGTAATGATGCTTTAAAGGCTTGCACTTGGCAGCTGTCGAGGTGATACCCCTTCACTTTTGCCCCCCTCCTCTTCCGTCGTTACGACTCTCCTCCAAGGGAACATTTGTGGCATTCAGTCCCACAAAGAGAATTTACGGCTGCTCTTAGAATCACAGTGTCCACTTGTTCTGTGCCTCCAGGAAATAAAATTGTGTCCTCACAACTGCTGTGAGCGCTCTCATTTCTTCCCAGTTCGCTTTCACTTTCCCCCCCAAGGACAGCATCCCATCTCATGGGGGAGTCATGCTGCTCATCCGAGATGACATTCGTAGACAACCCATCTCCTTGACTACTCAGCTTCAAGCTGTTGCAGACTGCATTATCCTTCCCCACTTGACCTTTTCCCTTTGTACCATTTACGTGCCCCCCCTCCCCATATCTTTCAGCATCACCCCCCAGGGGTTAGAATAGGCTTGAGGTATTCCTGCCAGTCGTAAGAGGTGACTAAAAGGAGTCTCTCACCTTTTGGCCTTTATGTGATGGTCCTCTGTAGGTTTTTGACCTCCATGTTTCAAAATTGTCCCGAAGAGCGAGCCAATTGGGGAAGGGCGCCTTACATGGTGCATCGTGTTCATCGTCCATTGAGATCTTTAGCCCACTTTCTCGTCGAGGCATTACAGTCCCGCTCATCCTCCATCTCTTGGGCAAGGACACCTTCCTGGCTGCATTTTCCTCCACCTACTATGCAGTGTGCCATTAACTCCCCACATATACAAAGGAGTAGATGCCCGTCACCCTGGGGCATAAGGACTCCTGGCAAAGGCCATCCTGCCAGGTGGCCTTTGTTATGGGTGGGTGGCGCCCGTGGGGAGGGCCCCTGGTCAGAGTGGGTGGCATCAGGGTGGATTACACATCATCACTTGCTGGTGACCAAATGCCAGCAGCCCTACATGTTCCAATTCTCAGTATGATCCTAAATCATTCCCCTCCGTGGCCACACAATGGGAACTTTATTCTCCCCGGTACCTCGTATGTACGAGAGCTGATTGGGACTCCTTTGTCTCGATGAAGCCTCAGTTTTTTGTAGAGCATTTAGAGGACAAGTTTGGGAAGGTGGAGGGCTTGTCCAAAATGCTGTCAGGGTCAGTCTTGATAAAACAGCATCCTCTGCCCAGTCATTGGCATTACTCATTTCTGATGCGCTGAGGATGTTTCCGTTACCATCACGCCTCATAAGAGCTTAAGTATGGTCCAGGATATTATATTCCACACAGACTTTCTTTTGCAGTCCGACGATGACGCGCACACAAACTTAGAACGACGAGGGGTCCATTTTGTCCGATATGTCAATCAGGGTCCGAGGGATAATCAGGTTGCCACCGGTGCCTTCATCTTGGCCTTCGAGGGTGACACATTACCCGAGAAGGTAAAGTTGACGGTCTACTGCTGTGATGTCAAGCGATATATCCCTCCCCCAATGCGGTGCTTTAAGTGCTGGAAGTTCGGCCATATGTCTTCCTGTTGTAATTCCAGCATCACATGTCGAGATTGTGGTCATCCATCCCATCCCAATACTCCATGTGCCCTGCCTCCCATCTGTGTCAACTGTGGAGAGCATCATTCACCTTGCTCACCAGACTGTAGTATTTTACAGCGAGAAAAGAAAATCATGGAATACAAGACCCTGGACCGACTGACCTACACTGAGGCTAAGAGGAAATTTGTGCACCTACATCCTGTGGCTATGACCTCCTCTTACACCACCGCTATGAGAACAGTTGTAGCCCCATCAGTTCCGCAAATCCAGTCAGTTCTCAGAGCTGGAAGACTACACCTGCCCCCTTGATGACGGGGCCACTTCCCTCCCTGTTGCTGCCGCACCACCTACCTCAGGAGGACTGTCCCCCCAACCGTTGGGGACACCAGTCCCCCTTCTCAGCCAGAGAAGTGTAAGTCTTCTTCAGTTCCTCTGGCTAGGAAGGGGTCCCTTGGGTCACTCCCCAGGTTTCTGCTAGTGGGAAAGAAGACACCCGCCAGTGGCTGAAGTGCCCAAAAGCAGCTGGTTGTAGGGCTTCACAATCATCCTCCATCCCACAGACGGAATCAGTGAGACCCTGCCAGCCAGAGAAACCCAAGGATCAGCGAGAGAAATCCAGAAAGACGAACCCCAAATGAGGGAATTGCAGTGGCATCTACACCACCGCTGCCTACAAGCTCTGCGTCTGAGGACGAAGTGAAGGTTCTGTTGTCCCCAGAGGACTTAGATCTCGCCAGATCCTCAGACACAATGGATATAGCCTGTTCGGGAAATAAGTCGATGGCAGTAGGTGACCCTGAGGTGTAGACTGCCTCATTGAATGTTTCATGCCTTGCCAGTCTCACGATCTCACATCATCCTCCAGTGGAATTGTGGCGTTTTTTTCCATCATGTGGCTAAGCTACAGCAACTGTTAAGCTTCACACCTGCTTTCTGCATTGCCCTCCAGGAAACCAGGTTCCTGGCAATGTGGACCCCTGCCCTTTGCGGTTACAGGGGATATTACAAGAACCGTAGCGAATATAATAGAGTGTTAGGTAGAGTTTGCGTTTATGTCCTGAACTCAGTATGTTGTGAACCTGTCCCCCTTCAAACTCCTCTTGAAGCTGTCGCTGTCAGGATAAGGATGACAGGAAATAACTGTCTCCAACTTATATCTCACTCCAGAGGGTGCAGTACCCCTGAGTGTATTGGCTGCGCTGATTGATCAACTCCCTAAACTTTTCCTACTTTTGGAAGGTTTTAACGCCCATAACCCCTTGTTGGGTAGCACCATGCTTACTGGCCATGGCTGAGATGTCGCAAATGTACTGTCCCAACTCAACCTCTGTCTCTTAAATACTGGGGCCACCACACATTTCAGTGTGGCTCATGGTATTTACTCAGCCATTGATTTATCAATTTGCAGCCCAGAACTTCTCCCATCTATCCACTGGAGAGCACTTGACGACCATTGTGGTAGTGACCACTTCCCCATCTTCCTGTCACTCTCCTGGCGTCACGCCCATGGACGCCTACCCAGATGGGCTTTAAACAAGGCAGGCTGGGTAGTCCTCACCTCTGCTGTCACCGTTGAATCTCCCACACGTGGTAACATCAATGTGGTGGTTGAGCAGGTAACTACAACAATCGTTTCTGCAGCAGAAAACGCGATCCCTTGTTCTCTAGGATGCCCCCAGCGAAAGACAGTCCCTTAGTGGTCGCCGGAAATCGCTGAGGCAATTAAAGAATGTCGGCGAGCTCTACAGCGGCATAAGCGGCTCCCTTCCCTAGAGCACCTAATAGCCTTTAAGCTGCTGTGTGACCGTATTTGACTGCTTATAAAACAACGGAAACAGGAGTGTTGGGAGAGGTACATGTCTACCATTGGGTGCTATATGTCACCTTCCAAAGTCTGGATGAAGATCAGATGTCTTTTTGGGTACCAGACACCAACAGGTGTTTCTGATGTTAACATCAATGGCGTGCTCTCTACCAATGCAGATGCAATTGCCAAGTACTTTGCTGAGCAATTAGATCGAGCCTCTGCGTTGGAGTACTACCCCCCAGCATTTCACACCCTCTAACAGCGGGTGGAAAGGAAAGTACTCTCGTTCACTACACGCCACACTGAACCTATAACGCCCCCTTTACAGAGTGGGAGCTCCTCAGCGCCCTTGTTCATTGCCCCGACACAGCTCCTGGGCCTGATTAGATCCACAGTCAGATGATTAAATATCTCTCATCTTGACTACAAGCGATATCTCCTATTCATCTTCAACCGGATCTGGTACGATAGCGTCTTCCCATGGGAATGGCAGGAGAGCACCATCATTCTGGTGCTAAAACATGGTAAAAATCCACTTAATGTGGATAGCTATCAGCCCATCAGCCTCCTTAACATTCCCTGTAAACTGCTGGAACTTACGGCATGTCGGCAGTTGGTTTGGGCCCTGGAGGCACATGGCCTACTGGCTCCATGTCAGGGTGGCTTCCGCCAGGGTCGTTCTACCATTGATAATCTTGTGTCCCTCAAGTCTGCCATCCGAACAGCCTTTTTCAGATACCAACACCTTGTTGCCGTCTTTTTTGATCCACGCAAAGTGTATGACACCACCTGGCGACATCATATCCTTGCAACATAGTATGAGAAACATCCTGTCGCTCCATACTTTCCGTGTCCAAGTTGGTGCCTCCCGTAGTTCCCCCCGTATAGAGTGTCTCTCTATTTTTAGTGGCCATTAATGGTCTAGCAGCAGCAGCTGTAGGGCTGTCAGTCTCTCCTTCTCTGTATGCGAATGACTTCTGCATTTCGTATTGCTCTTCCAGTACTGGTCTTGCAGAGCGGTGCCTACAGGGAGCCATTCAGCCAGTCATGGGCTCTAGCCCACGACTTCCAGTTCTCAGTCGCAAAGTCGTGTGTCATGCACTTCTGTCGGCATTGTACCATTCATCTGGGACCAGAACTTTACCTTAATGACGAACCACTCATTGTTGTGGAGGCATATCGATTCTTAGGACTGGTTTTCGACACCCGATTGACTTGGCTACCTCACCTTCGTCAGCTTAAGCGGGAGTGCTAGCAGCACCTCAATGCTCTCCGCTGCCTGAGCAACACCAACTGAGGTGCAGATCGCTCAACGCTGCTGCAGCTCTACAAAGCCCTTGTTCAATCCCGCCTTGACTATGGGAGGCCCCCCCCCCCCCCCCCTGCAGTTCACGTGTGATCCCTTCTCCCTGAACTGGAGTCCTTTCCTTTACAACCTCTCTTTGAGGTCGATTCACATACACCTCCATGGCGTACACCTCAGCCAAAGCTTTGTCTGGACCTTTTGCGTGGCCCTAAGTACTCCGTTAACCCTGCCGCTCTGCGCTGTCACTTCCTCTCGATTCTTGACATGTTCTGGGGCTCTGAAGTTGTTTACACTGACGGCTCGACGGTTGATCGTAATGTTGCCTTTGCCTATGTGCACAGAGACCATATTGAACAGCATTCCTTGTCCACTTGCTGCAGTGTATTCACTGCAGAGCTTTCGGCCATATCTCGTGCACTTCAATACATCCGTTCCTGTTCTAGTGAGTCGTTTCTTCTCTGTTCTGACTCAGTGAGCAGCTTACAAGCTATCGACCAGTGCTACTCTTGCCATCCTTTGGTAGTGAACATCCAGGGGTCCATCTATGCCTTGGAATGGTCCAATCACTCAGTGGTGTTTGTGTGGACCCCAGGACACATCAGAATCACAGGTAATGAACTTTCTGACAGGCTGGCCAAACAGTCTATGCAGAAACCGCTCCTGGAGATGGGCATCTCTGAAACTGACCTGCGTTCTGTCGTATGCTGCAAGGTTTTTTGGCTTTGGAAGACAGAGTGGCATAACAGTATGCACAACAAATTGCATGTCATTAAGGGGACTGGGAATGTGTGGAAGTCTTCCCTGCAAGCTTCTCACAGAGAATCAGTTGTCCTTCGTCGGCTCTGCACTGGCCATATGTGGCTCACACATGGTTACCTCCTCCGTTGCAAGAACCCACCTCAGTGTCGCTGTTGCTCCCAAATGACAGTCATCCACCTCTTACTGGATTGCCCACTCTTAGCCCCTCTGTGGTGGACTTTAAACTTTACAAGCACCCTACCTTCAGTGTTGGCTGACAATGCCTCAACAGCACCTTTAGTTTTACGTATTATTCGTAAGGGTGGGTTTTATCATTTGATCTGAGTTTTAGTGCATTTCCTGTGTCCTCCACCCTAGGACTTTTAGGGTGAAGGTTTTAATGTGTTGCAGAATGGCTGAATTTTCTGTTTTTATTCTCATGGTTAGTCAGCCATCATAATCTGCTTTCTTGTTTTTAATCTCTTCTCCCTGTTTCTTGCGTCTCTCTGGTTGTCTTGTCCTGTTTGGTCCATTGTAGTGTTTGTTGTCCTTCTGTCATTCTTCTGGTTCTTCCTTTCTCCTATTATTTTGCTGTACATCTTCATTGTTTTCTTATTTCCCTTTGGTAATTGTTCTACTGGGAACAAGGGACCGATGGCCTCACAATTTGGTTCCTTTTCCCTCTTTTAAACCAACCAACCAACTTTCGGTGTCACCAGGGCAGACTTCATCCAGCTTATTGGGCAACTCCCTCACCCCTTTCTGCTGCTCAGTGACTTTGATGTGCAATATCTCCTTTGGAACTCACCCAGGACCTGTCAGAGGTGCCCTCTTGACTGACCTTTTCAATCACCTTAACCTCATCTGTCTTAACACAAGCACCACTCACACCTATTCCCATTTGGACCTCTCCTTCTGCACTGCCGAGCTTGCCCTTCATCGTGAGTGGTCCATTCTCTGACATGTGCTTGAGCGACCCTTCCCAGTGTGATATCAGATTGCTGACTCCTACCCCACCTATGTACACACCCATGTGGCAGCTTTCTAAGGCTGACTGGAGGCTTTACTCCTCCCTGGCGACCTTCCCCAGTTGTAATGAACAGGTAGAATATCTTACAAACCTTATTCTTACTGCCGCAGAACATCCCATTCCTTGCATTTCCTCTTTGCCTCACCATGTCCCCATACCTTGGTGGACTAGGGTGTGCAGTGATGCAATTTGTGTGCAGAGATGTGCTCTCTGCATTTTTAACTGTCATTCTATGATGGCCAACTGCATTCCTTACAAGCAGTAGGGTGCACAGTGTCGTTGCATTCTTCGGGATAGCAGTAAAGCTAGCTGGATTTCCTTCACTAATTCTTCTAACAGTTCCACTCAGTCTTCTGTTGTATGGGCCAACCTCTGATGGCTGTCTGGGACCAAGGTCCATTCCCCAATTTCTAGCTGTAGATGATGATGTCATAGTGGACACTACTGCTATCTCCAACACCTTGGGCCACTACTTTGTGGAGATTTTCAGCTACACCCACCATCACCATGCCTTCCTTCATCAGAAATGAGTGGAGGAGACTCAGGCAATACCCTTCTCTTCTCAGAAACAAGAGTGCTACAATGCTGGCTTTACTATGAGAGAGCTAGAGCATGCTCTCACTTCATCTTGATCCTCCACCTCAGGGCTGGACGATGTTCACATTCAGATGATGTAGAACCTTTCTCTTGAGGGCAAGCACTTTCTCCTTCATATGTACAATCACATTTGGGCAGAGGGCATGTCTCCCAGACACTAGTATGATGAAGCCACTGTCATACCGATACTTGTACCTAAGCCGGCAAGGAAAAACACCTTCCTTCTAGTTATCACCCCATTTCTCTCACCAGCTCTGTTTGCAAGGTGATGGAACATACGATTCGTGGCCAGCCGGTACGGTGACTTGAGTCTCGCAATTTACTAACCACTACACAGTGTGGAATTTGAGCATGCTGTTCTGCAGTTGACCATCTCGTCACTTTGTCAACCCATTTTGTGAATGGTTTTCTGTAGAAATGCCAGTCTGTGGCCGTGTTTTTTTGATTTGGAGAAAGCCTAAGACACCTGCTGGAGGACTGGTATAGTGCATACTCTCTTCACATGGGGCTTCCATGCATGCATACCCTGTTTCCTTCAGGAATTCTTAAAAGGCCAAGTTTTCAAGGTATGTGTGTGTTCTGCCTTGTCAGATACCTTTATTCAAGAAAACGTTGTGCCTCAGGGTTTCGTGAGTGTCATCCTCTTTCCTATCACCATTAACCCTATTATGGCCTGCCCCCCACCAGGCATCTCCAACTCCCTTTTTGTTGATGATTTTCCCATCTGTTGCAGCTTTCTGCAGATTTGTTTCCTTGAGTGGCATCTTCAGTGATGTCATGATCATATTTACTCATGGAGCATCGACAATGGCTTTCACTTTTCCAAACCGTTTTTTTAATTTTTGGAAGCACAATTGGTTTCTTCCACCGTCTTTTCATCTTGGGCCTGTTGCTCTTGTGTATGTTGAAACTACAAAATTCCTGGGGCTCATGCTTGATAGATGGTCCTCCTCTGTGACTTACCTAGCTGCCTGCTGTACATGGTCCCTCAGTGTCCTACGTGTCCTCAGCAGTTCTTCCTGGGGAGCTGATTGGGCCACCCTCCTCCATTTGTCTCAGTCCCTTGTCCATTTGAAAATAGACTATGGGTGTTTCGTTTATGCATCTGCACATCTGTCCCTCTTATTATGTCTCAATTCTGTCCACCATTGTGGCATACGTTTGCCCATTGGTGCCTTTTACACTAGCCAGGTTGAGAGTCTGTATGCTGAAGCAGCCAATTTACCACTGTTATACAACCGTGACTTCCTCCTCGGCAGACGCTCATGCCGTTTGTCTGCCATGCTTGACCACCCATCCTACATCTCCTTCTTTGATAACTCCTTTGATCGCCAGTATGGGCATGTCCCTCCTCTGTTACCTCCCGGAGTTAACTTTTGGCTCTTGCTCCAACAGGTTATCTTCACGCTATCTGCCTCATTTCCAATGGGTGTAAAACTTCACCACCTTGGCTTTGTGCAGCAACCCATGTTCATCATGGCCTTCATTCGCTTCCTAAGGACACTGCTCCAGCCTCGCTCTATCACCGTAAGTTTCACAACCTTCGCGATAGTACCTTTGTGTACATTGATGGCTCTTGGACTGACCATGGTGTTGGGTGTGCCTTCATCATTGGCACCGATGTTTTTTGGTATCGGCTTCTGGAACATTGCTCAGTATATTCAGCAGAGCTTGTAGCCTCGTATCGAGGCTCGCAGTATGTGCGGCGACACAAGCTTTTCAATTGCGTAGTCTGCTCCGACTCTCTCAGTGCACTTCAGAGGCTCAGTGTGCTGTATACTGACCATCCCTTAGTGCAGTGGCCACAGGAAAGCTGTCACTTGCTCACTCTTGATGGAGCCACTGTGATGTTTATGTGAATTCCTGGTCACGGCAGTCTGATGGGAAATGAGGCTGCTGGCATTGCTACCAAGGCTGCAGTCCTCATACCTCAAGCTGTTAGTTCTTCCACCCCCTCTGATGATTTATGTGTTGCCATTTGTCAGCAGGTGGTGTCACTTTGGCATCACCAGTGGTCCTCCCTTCATGGAAACAAACTCCAAGGATATAAGCCTCTCCCATCAGCTCGGATGACCTGCTCTAAGCCCTCTGTTCTCAAGATCATCATTTTAACTAGGTTGTGTATTGGTCACTGTCTTTCTAGCCATTGCCATTTCTTAAGTGGTGCTCCCCCACCACTATGTGCTCATTGCCATCAACCTCTGACAGGTCACAATTTCCTCATGGAATGCCCGTTTGTTTACCACTCACATTCTCCTGTACGTTAGCCATCTGACTTACTGGTCATTTTAACAAATGACGCATGGGCTGCTGACTGTGTTTTAGTTTTTTCCATTGTAACAATATGCAAAGGACATTTAATCTTTACTTCAGGACCTCCGTTTCTCTATGGCGCATTTTATGGTCCCTGTTTTTAGCTGTCATTCCTTCCATCAATTTTGCTTAATGAGTAGTCATTTTTAACTCCTCATGTTTTAACTCTTCGTGTTCTATGGTTCTGACTTGGGCACATATGACTATAGTTGTTTTTGTGCCCTAAAACAAAACAATACAGTATACAGGAACATATTGCTCAGATTCAACTGGAACTGCTGCAAGCTACTCTTGATCACATCATTTTATTGATGCAGCACCTTGTCAATGGCTACGGTGCACATATTGAACAAACTGTGTAAACGGCAGTTAATAATAAAATGAACTTTACACATTTCTCACTTTTTTGACCTTTTCTGCCCATGTCCCATATCTGGTCCATTATATATGAAAACTGTTACATACATCTTTCTTGCACAGATAGTCCCAGATCTGTACCCAGGCCAAAATTAGATCTCATTTTTTCCCCGTGTACATCAGTTCTGCATTAACACTTTAGCATATCTACCAAGTTTCACTGCCATACAATAATCACATTCTGAAAGTACCTCAGTAAGTAGCTGCAGTGTAATTATGACCACCTGGTACCGAAAGTGGGACCCCCTCCTCCACACCTGCCCCTCCCACTTTCCCTGTTTATACTAAAACATAATGTCCCACAGCCAACCCTCCCTCACACACCACCTTGATTACATTTCTCCCATGTGGGCCAAAAAATAAAATATAATGAAAAACATTTTAAAAATTAAAGAAAAAATAAAAATTATTTTTCAATACTTGGAGGCAGCTATTGCACATAACAAATACTGCAGACTGTACAATTTAAATTTTAATGAAATACAAATTCAGATCTGTATATAACTAGTAAGATAACTGCCTTATATTCAGAATAAAAACTTTTAAAATTAATTAGAACACAGAGGGATGCCTGAAAATTTAAGTAATATAAAATACTTACTGTAAGAGCATTGGGCAACAACTGACAAGAACAGAGGAAAGGAATACAGTAGAAGATGAATGGATAGTTTTGAGAAATAAAATAGTGAAGGCAGCAGGTGATCAAATGGGTAAAAAGACAAGGCCTAGTAGAAATCCTTGGATAACACAGGAATACTGAATTTAATTGATGACAGGAAAAAATTTAAAAATGCAGCAAATGAAGAAGGCAAAAGGGAAGTGTAAAATGGTAATCTGGAGTGTCCAGGGTCAAATGTAAGGATTTAGAAGCATATTTCAGTAGGCAAAAGACATATATCGCCAACAGGAAAATTAAAGAGTCCTTTGGAGAAAAGAGAAGTAGCTGTATGAATACAAGAGCTCAGATGGAAAACCAGTACTGAGCAAAGAAGGGAGAGATGGAAGGAGTATACAAAGGGTCTATACAACACAAATCAACTTGAAGGCAGTATTATAGAAAGGGAAGAGAACACAGATGAAAGTGACATGGGAGATACGATACTGCAAGAAGAATACGACAGAGCACTGAAAGACCTCAGTCAAAACAAAGCCCCAGGAGTAGACAACATTCCCTCAGAATTGTTGCGATTCTTGGGAGAGCTAGCAATGGCAAAACTATTCCAATTGCTGTGCAAGATGTGGGAGACAGGAAAACACGCTCAGATTTCAAGAACAACATAGTAATTCCAATTACAGAGAAAGCATGTCCTGACAGGTGAGAATATTACTGAACTATCAGAAGAATGCTTGCTAAATACTGGCACTAATTATTTACAGAAGAATGGAAAATCTGATAGGAGCCAACCTCACAGAAGTCTGTTTAAGCTCCAGGTAAAGGTAGGAGCATACTATGCAATACTGACCCTTCAACTTATCTTACTTCTAAGATAAGTAAACCTACGTTCATAGCATTTGTAGATTTACAGAAAACTTTTGACAATGCTGACTGGAATACACCTTTTCAAATTATGAATGTAGCAGGGGTAAAATATAGGGAGCAAACAGTTATTTACAGCTTGTACAGAATGCAGACAGCAGCTGTAAGATTTGAGAGGCATGAAAGGGAAGCAGTGGTTGAGAAGGGAATGAGATGAGGTGGTAAGAGAAGTTATATGGAATGGACAATGTCTTTAGAGGAGGATATAAGATGAACATCAACAAAAGCAAAACAAGGAAAATGGAATGTGGTCAAATTAAATCCGGTGATTCTGAGGGAATTAGATTAGGAAATGAGATTCTTAAAATAATAGATGAATTTTGATATTTGGGCAGCAAAATAACTAATGATGGCTGAAGTAGAGAGGATATAAAATGTAGACATAACATGGCAACAAAAAAGTTTCTGAAGCAGAGAATTTGTTAGCATTGAGTATAGATTTAAGTGTTAGGAAATCTTTTTTGAAGGTATTTGTATGAAGTATAGTTATGTATGGAAGTGAAACATGGATAATAAACAGGTTAGACAAGAAAGAAGAGACACTTTTTAAATGTAGTGCTACAGTAGAATGCTAAATATTATATGGGTAAATCGCATAACTAATGAGTAGGTACTGAATATAATTGAGGAGAAAAGAAATTCATGGCACAACCTGATTAGAAGAAGGGATTAGTTGATAGGACACATTCTGAGACATCAAGGAATCACCCTTTATGGAGTAAACGTCATAGAGAGAGACCAAGAAATGAATACAATATACACATTCAGAAAGATATAGGTGCAGTTATTATTCAGAGATGAAGAGGCTTGCACAGGATAGAATAGCATCGTAAGCTGCATCAACCATTCTTCAGACAGAAAACCACAACAACAACAACAACAATAATAATAATAAATGTCTGGGTACTTTTGATGATCAGAGTAATTAAGGTATAATTTCATAACAATTTTAACAATATTTATTTTGCACCATAAAATCAATAAATTCAAATACACTTGGGCAAAAAAAAGTCCCTGCTCTTTTTTTTTTATCAATAATATGGAGTTTGGGTACTTTTAAAAGACCGCTGCTTGTGGTAATGAGAGATTTTTGAGTGTTGTTTGACATGCAATACATTAGGTTAATTTACCTACAGAATCAACATTTCAATGTTTAGTGTACTTTCCCCACAGGCTTCTTTGAGAGACTGAATTCTTCTCAGCACTGAATAAGTTTGTTGGCCTCTACTGTCTCTGGAAACCCGTGATTCGCACCTTGCTGTACAACCCTTGATCAATGGGAACTGGCATTGTAATCTTGAAAAACAAGTGATCCAAGGTTTGCACCACTGAAATGGTCCCTAGCTGTTCATTACTCCCTTTGCAACAATTTTACAGTACACCATATCATTGACTGTACCTGTACATATGTTTATCCTTCCAGTTCCTACGAAACAAAAGGAACCCCACACCATAACACTTTCAGAGCACTTTTTGGTTTGTATAACACACTCATCGTTCAATACGTGTCCTATGACAATCTAGACTTGAGTTCACTGCCAACAAAAATTCAACTTCTTTAATTGCCCTGGACAACTCTTCCATTGTCCAATCTTCATAAATGTTTACAAAATGAACCCTGTCTATGATGTGATTCTTAGCATACATTTCTTCTTGGGAGTCTTCTTTGAAAGTCAGCTAAGCACTGTTTTAAGTGAAATACTCTTCTTAAAATCTTGTTCGATTTTGGAACCAGTCTTCCACAAACTCATTTTCCTTTCTTTCTTCGCTAGTATTTTTACTGACTTCCAAGTCAGAGACTTGTTTCCTTCTTATAATCACATCTGTGTTGCAACCTTGTTATCCCAATATCTCTCTGCTTTTTTACAGAATGTTTCCCACTATTTTGTGGTCGCCAGATAGTTTCCTTGCAATTTATGTATTTCAGTCTCTTGCATTTTTCATGGCTAACACCATTCTTAGTTTCTTCAGGGAAATATTCTTTTGTCCCATAATTTGGACTTTACCCAAACATGCCTCATTGCTAGACCTAAACTTCCACATGTCGTCAACCGTGTGTCTACAACCTGTACTCATAAATCCATAATGTATATTCCAATACAGGGGAGACATTTTACTTTGAAGTCACTTGCCCAGTGTCGGCAGATAAATACAATATTGCAATACCTGTGTTATTCTGAATTATGATGTAATGCTCCTTCAGATATTATGCAGTCCTATTCATAAAACAGTTTAATGGAGTATTACCAAGACACTAGGAAGATGTGGAAAATTGGCTGTGTCACAAACAGAATGGAAAAGGATGCTGTGCTTTGCCAAATGGGAGCCCGAGATTCTCGCCAGTCATATGAAGAATTTATCAAAACATTCCTAGATAAATATTAGTCAAATGGTACAAAAGGTAGTGTACAATACAGCATTTTTCATAGGAGCAATTTTTCAAGTAGCAGATACAACTTTTTCCAAAGCTTTTGCAAAAATAATTTATATCTGGATCATCCATATTGTGAGGAAGACCTTGTTTCAGTAGTACTGATCAAACTATGGGCACATGTAGATGAAAAATTTTCAGGGATAAAAAAAAACCTAAAAACTGTTGCAAGCACTGTATCAGTTGAAGGCCTTATCAGGAATATTTGGAGGGGTGTAAACTGCAGATCCAGGCAATATGAAAATAAGAACTGCCATAATGTGAATAACAATGCAGAAAACGGAAATGAAAGACAGAATAATGGATTTTAATAGGTGAGGAAGAGGAGGTTCGAATGTTCATGCTAAAAGATGAAGTGAGGACCATGATGAATGAAATAACGATAGGAGGGCTGAGAGAGATTTCGAGAGAGATTGTGCTGAACAGGAAAACTGGGAGGGAGTTCATGCAAGGTCTGTAGACGAACTGAGGTGTCTGATAGATCAATAGGAATTAAGCAGATGATGAGGGAAGATGTTGGAAATGTAAGAGATGCCCTTTTCAAAGAAATGGAAGTTGAAATTAAAGAGGAGTGTCAAGCTATAGTAGATTTTGAGATTAATGGTATTGAGGCAGTTGTGGTCATTGACATGGGTGCAAATTATGTGCCATTACAGAGGGAATTTACAAGCAAATAATAATAAAATGAGAAGCAGCAGTATTACTGGCACAGGGAGGTCATAGGAGCAAAATAATAATCAGGCGTTATAGGAAGTGAGAATTCAGGAAACAATGTTGAAGGTTAGTGCCATGGTGATACTAACTTTTTGTATTGGACTTAGAATGGGATCATATATGTTGGTATACCATACAGCTGTTACAGATTTTGAAAAAGGCAATATGACTATTATGGTAAATGATACAAAGAATGAGATAAGATTTTGTAATAGTGTTAGTCCTCAAGAGAAAGCACAAGGTAGGTGCTACCTACAGGTGAAGTGTGAGTGTTTTCAGTGGTAAATGAATAAAAATGAAATTATTTTACAAATGAGGAGAAATAATCAAAACAACATTGAAACAGAAGTGTCAGATGATGAAATAAGGGCTAAGGTAAAGGGAATTAAAGTAATTAACCAAGCTGGGAAATGGGAGTTAGACTTCGGCTGTGGAGTATACAATAACATTTATAACAAACCAGGATTAACAACAGGCAAGCCTTTTGAATTCAAAGTCAAACCATACCAACTATTTAAATTAAAATTCTGTTCAATACCATTAGCAGAAAGAGATACAGTGGGGAAGGAAATTCAAAGAATGTTGGACTTGCAAGCAAATGAAAGACGGATGAGTCAGTATTGCAAATCATTTGTGCATGTAATGAAAAAGGATGGTTCAGTAACAGTGACATTAGATGCTAGAGTTATAAATAAAAAATTGACAGTCATGACCATGGAGCCAGTTTCACCACACATGCCACCTGGATTCTTCCCCCAGACACCAGTTTCTCAGAACACCGCAGATTGGAACTAGCGGTACACGTTCTTGGTTCTTGCTTCTCACCTGGCTTAATTTATGTTAATTCCTTCCATCTCAGAATTTATAAACAGTAATGACTCCTTTCTGCACTCCATTTTAGTTTTCTACATTTTTCATTTTCTGACTTGTCTATTTTTCACTGTCCCCTCTACCACCTCTGTTACATACAATGCAATTAGCTTTACACTCTTATTAACTTGTGCATGACTTTTAGTAGTAATCTCTGTCTTGCATATTACCCTGTCTTCCACTTTTAAGCTCAAAGGCTTTCAAATCTCATCCGGTGCAATCTCCAACAATCTGCCTTTCCTTCTCATCTCATCCAGTAAGTCTCCCCTGACAGGGATTCTGGGTGACTTTTCTGAACAGTATCCCTTTCCCTAAACCTCTCCAGTCCTTTTCCTTCAACCCTCTTCCTTCCCCTTCAACTCTTCTGCTGGAAGAAGGAGCCACTGGCTCCGAAAGCTTGTAAAGGTTAAATCCTTTGGTGTCTATTTTTCCATGCTGCCGGTAGATTTTTTTTTGTGTATCCATTTACATTATAATAGAAACTCTGAATGACAGGCCAGAAGCTTTTAAAAAGTTACTTCAAGAATCTGAAGGAGTTAGTATGTTATCCAATCTCAACTTAACATCAACTATTGGTAAGTTCCATTACCAGAAAGTAGTAGGCAATACACAGATTTCGTTTACAGAGGCAGGTGTTTCCAGTTTAAGATACTGACATTTGGGATAAACTTCTGTGTGTCTGTACTCATACAAATGCTGGATTCCACATTAGGGGGAGAGCTGTTAACTAAGATTACAGTTTATGTTGTGGACATTTTAATTGCTGCCAGTGAGTGGCAAGAGCAAAAAATATTTTGGAAGAAGTGTTAGCAGCTTTTGAAAAGAGTACAGTATCTCACCAAAACACAGTAGAGGTGACATATCTGGTGTCCCAATCAGTAGAAGTTATATATAATGCAGTATATGTGAAAATGTTCAGTGGTAACTGGGAAGAAACCATTTGGTTATGACAAGCGTGAATGCCAGACACTGGAAAAGGTACTCCCTTTTTTTGAACAAATAATGAAGTACTAAAACCACAGGATATTACCTAAAATTGAATGTATGTGGTAGAGTTGTAATTCGCTGTAGACAATTAATGCTAAAGAATTATAATAACAATATGTTTGTTTTGATAAATATTTACATACACAAGGCAGCCTGAGTTGAATGAGCGCCTGATGGACAATGAGTTGGGAGGAATGTTAAGTCAGTCAAGGCATTTAAAGAGCCCCAGAGAGATGTGTACTCCAGTGTTAGTGGCCTCTCGGAAAGTGCCAGCCAGCTGTTAAGGTCGACATGCAAAGGAATGTCATGGTGATGTAAGCATGGATACGTCAAAACATGAAATTTATTGTAAACATTACCCATCAGCATTATTGTTGTCATGGGATGGATTGTTATTGTTAGGAAATGGTTTAACTTGTAAATAATGTTTTGTATCCAAAGAGAGTGCATTCCTTAACTAATTATTTGTGAATCTGAAAAATATTTGTGCCACTTGTGTGGAGAAAGAAAAATAATTACTTATATATGAACATTATGAAAAATGTAAATGGATGGTGTGTGTGTGTGTGTGTGTGTGTGTGTGTGTGTGTGTGTGTGTAAAAAATATATTTCCCTGTTACAAGTATGTATCATATAAGTGATGATGCCTGGAGTCATGGGAAAATTGAAACCATGATAGCCAGATGACTGGAACTGAGAGCCAAAATTGGAGCTCCAAACAACAAAAAAAGAGCAGTTATAAAATGTGTAATGATGGCTGCCAAACAGAACCACAGCACCAAGGATCAACATATTCATCAAATGTGTGATAAGTGGTTTAAATTAATGGGTGTTAATGGTGCATGCTCTGAAATAATGACTGTTGAGCTATGAATGCTCTGTGAAATACTTGTAATGGATGGCCACAAGCAGCAATAAAGTTACAAGAAAAGAAACATACTGTGTGTATGGCATATGTGTATTTTGAATGGCAATGAGTTGCCGGCCACTGTGGCCGAGCAGTTCTACGCACTTCAGTCCAGAACTGTGCTGTTGCTACGGTTGCAGGTTCAAATCCTGCCTTGGGCATGATGGATGTGTGTGATGTCCTTAGGTTAGCTAGGTTTAAGTAGTTCTAAGTCTAGGGGACTGATGACCTCATATGTTACGTCCCATAGTGCTTAAAGCCATTTGAACCATTTTGGCAATGAGTCACATGCAAAAGTATTATAAATAATATTCTGAGTTGTTTTAATAATAGAACAACAAAGAGCATTTATATAAATTTCTATAAGATCGTACCCCCATGAACCATGGACGTTGCCGTTGGTGGGGAGGCTTGCGTGCCTCAGCGATACAGATAGCCGTACCGTAGGTGCAACCACAACGGAGGGGTATCTGTTGAGAGGCCAGACAAACGTGTGGTTCCTGAAGAGGGGCCTTTTCAGTAGTTGCAAGGGCAACAGTCTGGATGATTGACTGATCTGGCCTTGTAACAATAACCAAAACGGCCTTGCTGTGCTGGTACTGCGAACGGCTGAAAGCAAGGGGAAACTACAGCCGTAATTTTTCCCGAGGGCATGCAGCTTTACTGTATGATTACATGATGATGGCGTCCTCTTGGGTAAAATATTCCGGAGGTAAAATAGTCCCCCATTCGGATCTCCGGGCGGGGACTACTCAAGAGGATGTCGTTATCAGGAGAAAGAAAACTGGCGTTCTACGGATCGGAGCGTGGAATGTCAGATCCCTTAATCGGGCAGGTAGGTTAGAAAATTTAAAAAGGGAAATGGATAGGTTGAAGTTAGATATAGTGGGAATTAGTGAAGTTCGGTGGCAGGAGGAACAAGACTTCTGGTCAGGTGACTACAGGGTTATAAACACAAAATCAAATAGGGGTAATGCAGGAGTAGGTTTAATAATGAATAGGAAAATAGGAATGCGGGTAAGCTACTACAAACAGCATAGTGAACGCATTATTGTGGCCAAGATAGACATGAAACCCATGCCTAATACAGTAGTACAAGTTTATATGCCAACTAGCTTTGCAGATGATTAAGAAATTGATGAAATGTATGACGAGATAAAAGAAATTATTCAGGTAGTGAAGGGAGACGAAAATTTAATAGTCATGGGTGACTGGAATTTGAGAGTAGGAAAAGTGAGAGAAGGAAACATAGTAGGTGAATATGGATTGGGGGTAAGAAATGAAAGAGGAAGCTGCCTGGTAGAATTTTGCACAGAGCATAATTTAATCATAGCTAACACTTGATTCAAGAATCATAAAAGAAGGTTGTACACATGGAAGAATCCTGGAGATACTATAAGGTATCAGATAGATTATATAATGGTAAGACAGAGGTTTAGGAACCAGGTTTTAAATTGTAAGACATTTCCAGGGCCAGATGTGACTCTGACCACAATCTATTGGTTATGAACTGTAGATTAAAACTGGAGAAACTGCAAAAAGGTGGGAAATTAAGGAGATGGGACCTGGATAAACTGAAAGAACCAGAGGTTTTACAGAGTTTCAGGGAGAGCATATGGGAACAATTGACAGGAATGGAGGAAACAAATACAGTAGAAGAAGAATGGGTAGCTTTGAGGGGATGAAGTAGTGAAGGCAGCAGAGGATCAAGTAAGTAAAAAGACTAGGGCTAGTGGAAATCCTTGGGTAACAGAAGAAACACTGAATTTAATTGATGAGAGGAGAAAATATAAAAATGCAATAAATAAAGCAGGCAAAAAGGAATACAAACGTCTCAAAAATGAAATCGGCAGGAAGAGCAAAATGGGTAAGCAGGGATGGCTAGAGGGCAAATGTAAGGATGTAGAGGCTTATCTCACTAGGGGTAAGATAGATACTGCCTATAGGAAAATCAGAGACACCTTTGGAGAAAAGAGAGCCACTTGCATAAATATCAAGAGCTCAGATGGAAACCCAGTTCTAAGCAAAGAAGGGAAAGCAGAAAGGTGGAAGGAGTATATAGAGGGTCTATACAAGGGCGATGTACTTGAGGACAATATTATGGAAATGGAAGAGGATGTAGATGAAGATGAAATGGGAGATATGATACTGCGTGAAGAGTTTGACAGAGCACTGAAAGACCTGAGTCGAAACAAGGCCCCCGGAGTAGACAATATTCCATTGGAACTACTGACGGCCGTGGGAGAGCCAGTCCTGACAAAACTCTACCATCTGGTGAGCAAGATGTATGAAACAGGCGAAATACCCTCAGACTTCAAGAAGAATATAATAATTCCAATCCCAAAGAAAGCAGGTGTTGACAGATGTGAAAATTACCGAACTATCAGCTTAATAAGTCACAGCTGCAAAATACTAACACGAATTCTTTACAGACGAATGGAAAAACTAGTAGAAGCCAACCTCGGGGAAGATCAGTTTGGATTCCGTAGAAACACTGGAACACGTGAGGCAATACTGACCTTACGACTTATCTTAGAAGAAAGATTAAGGAAAGGCAAACCTACGTTTCTAGCATTTGTAGACTTAGAGAAAGCTTTTGACAATGTTGACTGGAATACTCTCTTTCAAATTCTAAAGGTGGCAGGGGTAAAATACAGGGAGCGAAAAGCTATTTACAATTTGTACAGAAACCAGATGGCAGTTATTAGAGTTGAGGGACATGAAAGGGAAGCAGTGGTTGGGAAGGGAGTAAGACAGGGTTGTAGCCTCTCCCCGATGTTGTTCAATCTGTATATTGAGCAAGCAGTAAAGGAAACAAAAGAAATATTCGGAGTAGGTATTAAAATTCATGGAGAAGAAATAAAAACTTTGAGGTTCGCCGATGACATTGTAATTCTGTCAGAGACAGCAAAGGACTTGGAAGAGCAACAACATCAACAAAAGCAAAACAAGGATAATGGAATGTAGTCTAATTAAGTCGGGTGATGCTGAGGGAATTAGATTAGGAAATGAGGCACTTAAAGTAGTAAAGGAGTTTTGCTATTTGGGGAGCAAAATAACTGATGATGGTCGAAGTAGAGAGGATATAAAATGTAGGCTGGCAATGGCAAGGAAAGCGTTTCTGAAGAAGAGAAATTTGTTAACATCCAGTATTGATTTAATTGTCAGGAAGTCATTTCTGAAAGTATTCGTATGGAGTGTAGCCATGTATGGAAGTAAAACATGGACGATAAATAGTTTGGACAAGAAGAGAATAGAAGCTTTCGAAATGTGGTGCTACAGAAGAATGCTGAAGATAAGGTGGGTAGATCACGTAACTAATGAGGAAGTATTGAATAGGATTGGGGAGAAGAGAAGTTTGTGGCACAATTTGACCAGAAGAAGGGATCGGTTGGTAGGACATGTTCTGAGGCATCAAGGGATCACCAATTTAGTATTGGAGGGCAGCGTGGAGGGTAAAAATCGTAGAGGGAGACCAAGAGATGAATACACTAAGCAGATTCAGAAGGATGTAGGTTGCAGTAGGTACTGGGAGATGAAAAAGCTTGCACAGGATAGAGTAGCATGGAGAGCTGCATCAAACCAGTCTCAGGACTGAAGACCACAACAACAACATAAGATCGTAACCAGACCATAGACAAAAGTGAGTGAAATGTTATTTTGTATCAAAACTTTATTTAGTAAGAATATTTAAAATGTTGGTTTAATGTACAATTCTGAGAAAGACTTTATTACAAATAATTACAGGGTTTCAGACTGCATGAAAGAAGCAGTTCATGTGGTAAGTGTTAATTGTCCTACAGGACAGTTTGGAAATATGGAATTTTCTACAATAACTTTATGGTATCTGTTGTTTTTGTTAAAATAAAAAATAGTAACGAAAATTATTACTAAGAGTATATGGTAAGCAGGATATGAATATTGCAGTAATCTGAATGAACAGGAAATTAATATCCCTTTCCTGTATTTCTATAAATTTGTAATTTTTTTTTTTACTTAGATAAATATGTCCATTAGTGTCACTTAATGAAAAACATGTGTTTAGCGCAGTTCATAATGAAATTCTATATCTGCATTTGATGACTAGGAAAGGCATATATTTACTGTGTAAAAGAAAAGAATGAGCAAATGTGAAGACAACTCCTATGAATGTTAATCTCTCATCTCTGTTATTTTCAAAGCTGGAATTCTGTTTCAATAAACCCTAATTTTGAAAAGAAATGTGAGGATATGTGAGGTGCCTCTTATTTTGGACAATATTTTACTTTCTACATTTTGCATTTTATTAAGGCACTGACCATATGAGTCAGTGGAGTGAGGAGATGTAAGCAAAAGCCATGAAAAAGAATGTTGCCTGGCGATCCATATGTCGAGGGCCCGCCAATAGTCAGGTGTGAAATCTCAATTATCAGAGTCCATCTTTGGCAGAGTAAATGATAGGAGGCGCCTAGTTGGCATTAAAGCTTTTATATACAGTACCAGTATGCAGTAAACCCATTAAACCTAAAAACAAATGAAAATTATTCAGCTACCGATCACATACAAATATTTACGAAGTTGTACAAAGTAGGTACGCATGAGATTTCTGCTGTGTGCCCATTTCATCATTCAGCGACAGGTTATAATCCCAGTCTGTTCTCTGTTTTAGTTGTCATAACCATGCTATCGAGTTTTAGTAACTTTATGATGAATTGTTTCAACTGTTTAATTGTAAACTCTTTCTTCGTGTTCATTGACGAAAGTACCATAATGACATCCCAGGATTTATTTCAAATAAATTAGCTACCCACCCTTCCACATTATAGCCACATAGGTCACCTGCTTGCATCTTCTAGTGAATCGAATGTGCTACAAGAACTGCTTTAAGGGACTACATCAGTGAGTGATCTATGGAGAACAAGCAAGAGGAAGTCCCATGTACTGATTCATTAAGGTCACCGAGAAAAGGGTTAACTTTCAGGTATCCAATGGAAAGGAATGGCCAGTTGTACTCTATATCACCCAAACTGCTTTCTACTGATTTGTGGGTAAACTGAGAAACATTTACAGAGGTTTGGTACCATGAAGGGATCTTGCGACAGAAGCTGCAGCCTATTACATCTCACCTGTCTTATTTGATCTGCACTCATACTGAGGTTGTGCTCCAGCTTGTAATGCACACATGATCTTTGTACTAAACAATGGACTGGGGCAGAGGTTTGGTTGGCCAATAAAAAGTACCCAATGTGTCTGGTAAAAATATAGTAAGTATTTTGTCAAGGCCCTGTGCCTTCCAGTTTAGTTGGTGTCACATCAAGAATAAATGTGCATAACAACTGAAGCCACGGTGCCTTCACGGCAGCCACTAATTCAAAGTAATTGTCCTCCCAACATAATCTGAAGAACTAGCAATACCAAACAAAATATGCTGCCAACTGGGACTTTATACGCGAAACAACAAGATAGTTCTGGTACTATTTAGCACCCCAACTCGAAAGGCTATCCATTGCTACAAAATTTTCGCACACAATCGCTCCCAGAGGGCCACTTGCGATTATCTACCACAAAGCTGAGTATATGTGCAGTAAGATAATAAGGATAGTCCCACTTACCAATACAGCTCTTCCTACAATTAAACTGAAACATCAGCTTATGAAAATTTTAGTAAAACAACCTTTCTACGCATTAGAAGAGTACCATACTTATGTGAAGAACAACAAATGCTTTGTGAAATTATGTAAATAGAAATCAGTAAACATCTTATTGTAATTTGGTTGTAAATTAATGACTTATTCAGAAGAATGTGTCTTACATATTGTACAAATAACTGTAATCATTACTGTTTCTTTGTACATGTGCAGCGTACAATTCGATGTTGAATAAAGCTATTATTATTATCATCATCATCATCATCATCATCATCATCATCATCATCTGATCTAACCACATCTAACTCTGGAGTTATTGTTACAGTTAAAAAAACACTTTTAAGCACCACTTCCTACGCGACTTTACATAGTTATATTTCGCCAACATCAGATGAACTAACAGGAAGCTAATTGTGCTGCTGAGGTTGAGCCACTGGTTTGACCTCAGCCAACATCCATTTCGAGCTGCCGAGAATGAGTGGACGATACCCCTATTTGCAGTTTTCTAGCAGACTGCGACATCAGACACACCACTTTCCCTAATATTCATAATTTTTTTTTTTTTTTTTGCGATCGCTCTGTCTACTATAAAACGTATTTTTCTGGAAGGAATACTTCGTTTCTCCTACCGTTCACGGCCAGGAACACGTCCATCCAATTGTTATTTAGGGTATCTTCCAACTAAAATTGAGTCTTACCTTTAAGTTTTGGTGGATGTATGACTATTCCAAGCCCTGAGCTCATTCGAGATGCCTTGCTTTCATCCCTCTTCGGGACCTCACTTCCACCCACCTTAAGGCGCGTTGCCCAGGGTGCGACAGTGACACGAACCCCCGCGACGAAAGGGGGCTGTCTATGCGTTGTTTTGAGTTTGGGCTACGACGCGTGGCGTTTCGAACGCCGTCGCAGCACTGCACCAGTGACCAGTGCTGCGACGGAAGCTGTGCGACTGAGGTTTTCTTCTTATGTTGTCGTATGATGATTACGCAAAGAAAACTGCAATGAGACACTCACAGAAAGTAGTACTCTTTCGAGTTAGTCTTTCAGCATCAGTGTCTTCAGATTTAAAGCATCATAAATACAAGGGCACTTTGTTTCAGCACTGTCACATTTGGAAAACTGCCATTTGGTCGGAAATTCCTTTGCTTCTTCCAAAAGTTTATCCGTTCAAGAAACTGGACATAAATACCAGGAAGTTTGTAGACAAATGCGGATATTACTACTTACACATTTATACTGACGTATTCTGTAGATTTTCGGAAGGAAAATTCCAGACATGGATAAGATTCTCCTGTTGCTTAAAACCTGAAAAAAGATAAGCTAGTATGCTTTTATTTGTAATAAATCTATATTTCATGGCATTCTGAGTCATATTTCCTTGAACGTGTGGAGAAACATTAGGAACTCATTTAGGAGAAATAAAAGAGGAAGAATGCTTGGAACAGGATTAAACGTTTGAGCGAAACCAAAGAACTATATTCTGTATGATAACTAGGTTTTCCTGAGTGCAGTTCAACACGGAAGACAATACGCAAATTTCTTGGTTTTAAGCGTAGTACTTTTATCTGCCAATAGCTTCCGCTTCTTTACCTTTGGGGAAAAAATTGGGATTTTCAGTCAATGTTGTACACGATGTTATTAGACATTTTAATTACGGATTTTCAGTTCAATTTCACTGTTGTAACTCTAATAATTGAATGTTTTACCGTTCTGTAAACAGAGCTAAAATCCTGTTTTTCTGATTAAAATGTTTCCTTTCTCGAAAACAGCTACAGCTATGAAATTTTTCCTGATGTTTTATTACAGCATAGAAATCATACAAATACTAACTTATTTCGTCGCCCGTCAAACAAAATTTTTCCCCGAAAAATTCGGTGGTAGAATCAGCCAATTTCGTTCCTCGGTAACTCCCAGATGGCAACAGTTAGACCCATTTTGACTGCCGATCAATTACAAACAATTTGTGTGTTGCCAGTCGGTAATCATCGTGGAACCAAACTGACCAATTTTGCCATGAAATTCACCGGGGGAAAATATATTATTTTATCCCTTTTGGTTGGAGAACATCACAGCTCTTTTCGTAAATTACAATGTAGGAAATACTACAAGCAGCGACAAGGTTTCTTGAAATGATTTTATTATACCACTACCTGAGCCCATTGTCACATGGTAGCGTTGACTTCTTTTACATTTGTGTCATCCTGAAAAGCCCTCCTTTATCTGACGGTTAGTTCAAGCCCTAAACTACACTCCTGGAAATGGAAAAAAGAACACATTGACACCGGTGTGTCAGACCCACCATACTTGCTCCGGACACTGCGAGAGGGCTGTACAAGCAATGATCACACGCACGGCACAGCGGACAAACCAGGAACCGCGGTGTTGGCCGTCGAATGGCGCTAGCTGCGCAGCATTTGTGCACCGCCGCAGTCAGTGTCAGCCAGTTTGCCGTGGCATACGGAGCTCCATCGCAGTCTTTAACACTGGTAGCATGCCGCGACAGCGTGGACGTGAACCGTATGTGCAGTTGACGGACTTTGAGCGAGGGCGTATAGTGGGCATGCGGGAGGCCGGGTGGACGTACCGCCGAATTGCTCAACACGTGGGGCGTGAGGTCTCCACAGTACATCGATGTTGTCGCCAGTGGTCGGCGGAAGGTGCACGTGCCCGTCGACCTGGGACCGGACCGCAGTGACGCACGGATGCACGCCAAGACCGTAGGATCCTACGCAGTGCCGTAGGGGACCGCACCGCCACTTCCCAGCAAATTAGGGACACTGTTGCTCCTGGGGTATCGGCGAGGACCATTCGCAACCGTCTCCATGAAGCTGGGCTACGGTCCCGCACACCGTTAAGCCGTCTTCCGCTCACGCCCCAACATTGTGCAGCCCGCCTCCAGTGGTGTCGCGACAGGCGTGAATGGAGGGATGAATGGAGACGTGTCGTCTTCAGCGATGAAAGTCGCTTCTGCCTTGGTGCCAATGATGGTTGTATGCGTGTTTGGCGCCGTGCAGGTGAGCGCCACATTCAGGACTGCATACGACCGAGGCACACAGGGCCAACACCCGGCATCATGGTGTGGGGAGCGATCTCCTACACTGGCCGTACACCACTGGTGATCGTCGAGGGGACACTGAATAGTGCACGGTACATCCAAACCGTCATCGAACCCATCGTTCTACCATTCCTAGACCGGCAAGGGAACTTGCTGTTCCAACAGGACAATGCACGTCCGCATGTATCCCGTGCCACCCAACGTGCTCTAGAAGGTGTTAGTCAATTACCCTGGCCAGCAAGATCTTTGGATCTGTCCCCCATTGAGCATGTTTGGGACTGGATGAAGCGTCGTCTCACGCGGTCTGCACGTCCAGCACGAACGCTGGTCCAACTGAGGCGCCAGGTGGAAATGGCATGGCAAGCCGTTCCACAGGACTACATCCAGCATCTCTACGATCGTCTCCATGGGAGAATAGCAGCCTGCATTGCTGCGAAAGGTGGATATACACTGTACTAGTGCCGACATTGTGCATGCTCTGTTGCCTGTGTCTATGTGCCTGTGGTTCTGTCAGTGTGATCATGTGATGTATCTGACCCCAGGAATGTGTCAATAAAGTTTCCCCTTCCTGGGACAATGAATTCACGGTGTTCTTATTTCAATTTCCAGGAGTGTAGTAATGATATAATAAAATCATTTCAAGAAAACTTGTGACTGGGTGCAATATTTCTTACAGTGTAATTAAAAAGTAATCTTGGTTGAGAGGTTACAAAATCAGTAGGAATATTTTTCCCATGTTGTATTATTATTTTTGTGATTGCTATGGTGTAATGAGAATCATTTAAAATTTAATAGCAGTAGAGCTAGCAGTTTTAGAGAAAGAAAACATTTCAGTCGGAAAAACAATTTTTAACTCTGTTTACAAAAGGGGGAAACGTTAAATCTTCAAAAGTATTATAACTAGAGCAGTGAAATTTCAACTGTAAACTCGTAATTCAGATCTCTAATAACATCATGTAAAACATTGACTGAAATATTGTTACTTAGGTGACCCATGTGGATTCAATGAAATTTAGATGTCCCTAAACTTTCTGCAAGCATTATATTGATACATTTGACGAACTAAAACAGGAAATATTTTGTTGCCGAGTTGTCTCCAACATTTGACTCTTACAGTTGGAAGAAACGATCGACAGTATTGTTTCAAATATTGTGACTGCTTCCAGGCATAATACAGAAGTTGTATCCGTATCACTTAACCTGGGAGAGCGTGAGTTCAGAGAGAGATATAAGCTCCTTTAACTGTTTTAGATAGACAACTTTCGAGCAGATATACAAAAGTCCTGATCCAAGATGGACAAGTTTACGTTAAGACACAGGAATAAAATAACTGTCGAGGACAAGATGTAGCTCCTGCTTGGAATAAAAAGACAAACTAAAAGGAAGAAACCATTCGCAGAACCGAAAATAAAATACATAGAGGCGCCTACGAAGGTCTATATAAATTTATTTCTACTGAGCACAAGTATGGCTACAAGAACACCCCACCCCTCTATTTTAGTTGAGTCAAAAAATAATATGGAACTACTGAATTAAATGATGGATAGAAAACTCAAAAATGAGAAGTTTAGAAGTGTCAGAACAGATATATTATTTGAGAATGGCAATCATAGGGGCATAATGTATTTCCTTTTAAAATAAAAGCGTTATTTAACTTTTTAGTATATTTTTTAAGTTTTTTAGGCAGCTAGCCATTTTAATGAATACAGTTTATATTAACTTCTCTCTCTCTTTGTTGCTGTAAACCTGTCGATGGTGGGAGAGTAAAAAACGGCTTTTATCACAGTGATTCAGTACTATGCAGAAGTTATTACCTAAATGATATGCAAGAGTGTTAAAAATAGCTATTCCAAACGTTACACTGTCTTCGCCTTAAAGGAGAAATGTGACAAGACGTAGCAGGAAAGGGTTCAATTACCATATGAAAACATTCTCCCTTAATAATAAATGTGGAATTGCTTAACGTTCCATGATGTGTTAAAGCGTTGCGAGTTGTTAAACTATTATAACTGTGACAAAGTGAAACATTATTTTAATAATTTTAACCAAAAAATTGTGTATTACTGAAGTAAATAATCGCGACTGCCAGTTTTTCAGCTGAGCTGATGGGCATCTTGAACATGTTGCATATTTTTCTGTAAGGGGCAAAATATGCGCAAACTAACTGAAAATAAAGTCTGAACTTGGTGTCGTCGTTTACAAGGTGCCGCCGGCCGGTGTGACCGATCGGTTCTAGGCGCTTCAGTCTGGAACCGCGCGACCGCTACGGTCGCAGGTTCGAATCCTGTCTCGGGCATGGATGTTTGTGATGTCCTTAGGTTAGTTAGGTTTAAGTAGTTCTAAGTTCTAGGGGACTGATGACCTCAGCTGTTAAGTCCCATAGTGCTCAGAGCCATTTGAACCAGCCATACAAGGTGCCAGTTAATCAAAATGTTATAACAACCTTCACTGACATGTGTCGCAAAAATACTATTAATCTCCTTCTTCATCAAGTCGAGGAGCCACGATGATATTACCATGTCATTTTCTTCTTGTAGTAAAATATACATGTAGTTGAAAGTCAGATTCAACTCGGCCGCGCTTCCCTCCATCCCGTTGCCGCTGGTGTCGCAGCTGCGTCTGGGTCGCGCGTTGGGAAACAGCGGCGACTGCGGAAGAAATTCTGTCGCGCCGCCATCAGGCAGCTCAGGGGTCTGTCGCTGCCGCAAGCCGCTGTCGCGTCTTCGACAACGCATCTTAAAGGGCTTACGTATCCGCAAGCACGCCTCGCAAACGACAATAATCGAAGATGGCTGCTGCTCACTTCCTTCGATTTTGGTGCGCTATTCGAATACAATTCGCGTAATTCTTGAACGCAACGTCGGATTTAGATGCAGGTATATACTTTTTATAATATATGTAAATGACTTGCTTAGCACCATGTTATGTAAATCCACACTCTATGCAGATGATACAACTTTTGTCACAGCAGGGAAAGATTTAGGAAAACTAAACGAGGTAAGTGAGGCTCATATCAGAGCAGCCATCAAGTGGTTACAACTCAATGACTTGCACATAAATCATGATAAAACTGTAAATATTCTCTTTAGCTTCTGTGTTAAGAGTGATAAGATTGATTGTGTCTCAGCTAAACTACTTGGGATCCATCTTGACTCAAAATTAACGTGGAAGAGTCATACTGATTACATTTGTACTGAGTTAGCACGTGTGACATATTTGTTAGGTAAACTAAGGTCATGTGTTAGTGGTAAGTTATTACTCTATGCATACTATGCCTTTTTCCACACCCATTTAACATATGCCACTTTGTTGTGGGGAAACTCACCCGGAGCAAAACAAGTTTTCATTTGGCAAAAGAAGGCAGTCAGATGCATCCATGGAGTCAGAAATAACGAGTTCTGTAGACCATATTTCAAAAATCTAAAAATACTAACAGTTGCAGCCCTCTTTATACTAAGTTGTCTGATACACACAAAAGAAAACCAACACAGTCACAAACTACGACAATCTATCCATCACCATGACACACGTATAAAACAGCAAATTGACATCCCAGTTGCTAGACTAAAGAAAACTCCAGATAGTTACAGGTACATGGGAGTAAAACTATGTAACATGTTGCCAATAGAGGCACATAATGTGTCACTGAATGAGTTTAAAACTGTCACAAAGAAATGGCTAAGAGAAAAAGCTTTTTATAGAATAGAAGAGTTTATAATGTGCACTAAAGATGATCTTAAGTACCGGTACTAATATAGTTTCACTTAGATTAAACTTATACATGTAAATATAATGCAAATACCTTGTGCAACATCAAGGACAAATTTTTGTATCTTATTAGACAATAATGATCTACAATACATTACACCATTTCTGTTAGTTATGTAAACTGTATATGTACACAAATGACATCAATTGCATTTTTAATGCCTAAAGATGGATAATAAAATAAATAAAAAATAAATTACAGTTTACAAAAAGCACATATTTCATATATGGAGGAGATTAGTGTTTAACGTCCCGTCGACAACGAGGTCATTAGAGATGGAGCGCAAGCTCGGGTAAGGGAAGGATGAGGAAGGAAATCGGCCGTGCCCTTTCAAAGGAACCATCCCGGCATTTGCCTGAAGTGATTTAGGGAAATCACGGAAAACCTAAATCAGGACGGCCGGAGACGGGCCGTCCTCCCGAATGCGAGTCCAGTGTGCTAACCACTGCGCCACCTCGCTCGGTCATATTTCATATATGTTCCACAACAAGTTATTCTTAAATATGAGATTATGTAATGTGATATTTGGAAATGTGCACTGTCAGTGAAACTGCACGTTATTGCCACTTCTCAAGTACCGTAGTTCCCTGTATTTACCCGGGTCTGCTGACAAACTATCCCTTGTTATCAGTGGTGCAATAAATCACATAGCTTGAAGTGTACGGATGTCGTAGATTTGCAGAGGCCTTACGCGACTGCACGTGAAAGAGGAAGAGTCGAAGGAACGCTCCAGCCTGCAACGTCGACGGTTGGGTCTCCCTTTTATCACTGACCTGAATTCTTTTTAAATAGTTAAGTAACAACAATACAGATCGAAAATTAAATCTAAACACTTTTGTTGTCACTACTGTGATGCATTCCTCATAACACATGCTTCTGAAGACTGTGGAGAATATAAACACATTTCCAACGTCACGATTCTGGTTGTTGTACATACACTACTGGCCATTAAAATTGCTACACCACGAAGATGACGTGCTACAGACGCGAAATTTAACCGACAGGAAGATGATGCTGTGATATGCAAATGATTAGCTTTTCAGAGCATTCACACAAGGTTGGCGCCGGAGGCGACACCTACAACGTGCTGACATGAGGAGTTTCCAACCGATTTCTCATACACAAACAGCAGTTGACCGGCGTTGCCTCGTGAAATGTTGTTGTGATGCCTCGTGTAAGGAGGAGACATGCATACCATCACGTTTCCGACTTTGATAAAGTTATGGCGACATTGCTGCTCGCGTTGGTCGAGATCCAATGACTGTTAGCAGAATATGGAATCGGTGGGTTCAGGAGGGTAATACGGAACGCCGTGCTGGATCCCTGCGGCCTCGTATCACCAGTAGTCGAGATGACAAGCATCTTATCCGCATGGCTGTAACGTATCGTGCAGCCACGTCTCGATCCCTGAGTCAACAGATGGGGCGTTTGCAAGACAACAACCATCAGCACAAGCAGTTCGACGACGTTTGGAGCAGCATGGACTATCAGCTCAGAGACCATGGCTGCGGTTGCCCTTGACGCTGCATCACAGACAGGAGCGCCTGCGATGCTGTACTCAACGACGAACCTGGGTGCACGAATGGCAAAACGTCATTTTTTCGGATGACTCCCGGTTCTGTTTACAGCATCATGATGGTCGCATCCATGTTTGGCGACATCGCGGTGAACGCACATTGGAAGCGCGTATTCGTCATCGCCATACTGGCGTAGCACCCGGCGTGATGGTATGGGGAGCAATTGGTTACACGTCTCGGTCACCTCTTGTTCGCAGTGACGGCACTTTGAACAGCGGACGTCACATTTCAGTTGTGTTACGACCCCTGGCTGCACCCTTCATTCGATCCCTGGGAAACCCTACATTTCAGCAGGATAATGCACGACCGCATGTTGCAGGTCCTGTACGGGCCTTTCTGGATACAGAAAATGTTCGACTGCTGCCCTGGCCAGCACATTCTCCAGATCTCTCACCAATTGAAAATGTCTGGTCAATGGTGGCCGAGCAACTAGCTCATCACAACACGCCAGTCACTACTCTTGATGAACTGTGGTATCGTGCTGAAGCTGCATGGACAGCTGTACCTGTACACGCCATCCAAGCTCTGTTTGACACAATGCCCAGGCGTATCAAGGCCGTTATTTTGGCCAGAGGTGGTTGTTCTGGGTACTGATTTCTCAGGATCTATGAACCCAAATTGCGTGAAAATGTAATCACATGTCAGTTCTAGTATAATATATTTGTCCAATGAATACCCGTTTTTCATCTGCATTTCTTCTTGGTGTAGCAATTTTAATGGCTAGTAGTGTAGTTAAGTAATAACAATACAGATGGAAAGTTAAACGTAAACACTTTTGTTGTCACTACTGTAATGCATTTCTCGTAACACATTCATCTTAAGGCTGTGGAGAATGTAAACACACTTCCAACGTCACGATTCTGTGGCACTGACATGGGAAGCATACGCCCAACGAACCACCGACCTTTCGCACGGTTGTTGTACATATTTAGATATACCTAATACTGCTCTAGGACGACGCGCTTTCTCCGGCATTTTCGAGAAATCGAGGTTTTAAAAACGTACTGAATGCCGTAAGATATTTACCAGCTATCCAGAAGCGGCCTAAACACAACTGGCTAAGCTGGCGCACTGTAAGTCTATGTGTACTGCATTGGAGTCATGACATTTTCTTCCTATTTTTCTTATCTTTATCCAAACGCTTCTATCGTTATAACAAATCCTGTTTCTTCGGACTGTTGGTACATTTCAACTCCACATAGGGCGGACAGCATACTAGAGTATTGACAATGCCAACTACAATGCTACCTGTGGTGTCACCGCCAGACACTACACTTGCTAGGTGGTAGCTTTAAATCGGCCGCGGTCCATTAGTACATGTCGGACCCGCGTGTCGCCACTCTCAGTGATAGCAGACCGAGCGCCACCACACGGCAGGTCTAGAGAGACGTACTAGCACTCGCCCCAGTTGTACGGACGACGTAGCTAGCGATGCACACTGACGAAGCCTCGCTGATTTGCAGAGCAGATAGTTAGAATAGCCTTCAGCTAAGTCAATGGCTACGACCTAGCAAGGCGCCATTAGTAGTTTATTGCCTGAATCTACAGAGTCTCACTTGTATCGTCAATAGCGATGTACAACAAGGATGGATTAAAGTTAAGTATTCCAAAAGCTACGTACTTTTCTTTATAGCATTCATTACGTATCCTGTTTCAGACCTCACGCCGTCCTTCGTGTGTTTATAGCGTGCATTGCGGTCCCCTCAAATCACACTGTGTCGGCACTTCTGTCGACACATCATATGGCGACGAGTCAAAAAAGGGTCTTGTTCTTTCTACTTGCTTACAGTTACTTGTGTCATGGCTTCTCCAGATGTACTGTCCGAATTTTATCGCTTGCAGAATCAGCAGACGCAGGCGTTATTGGATGCCCTTGGACAGCTAGTCCAGAGTCAACGTGCACTGCAAAACGATGCGGCCGCCGCCGCTTCATCGCTACCGCAGCCACAACATGCAGTTGCACCCCCATTCCGTAATTTTCAAGCGGACGTGGAAACATGGACGGAGTGGTCACGCCAGTTTGGATTTCATCTCGCCGCCTACAGAATTCAAGGTAACGAGCGGCCGCCTTTTTTATTGGCCTGTGTAGGTGTGTCCACCTACCGTGTGATAGTGAAATTGTTTCCCCGACGCGACGTAGCGACTCTGTCCTACGAAGAAATTTTGTCGGCATTAGATGCCTATTTCAAAGAAACAGTCAATGTCGTTGCAAAAAGGTATACGTTCTTTCGTACAAAACGTACGGTCGGTCAAACTAATAGGGAGTGGGTTGCAACATTGCAAGGCCTTACAAGGGATTGTGCTTTTGAGTGTGAATGTGGACTCCCTTATTCAGATACTATGGTACGTGATGCAATAGCACAGAACGTTTCTGATGTTCGTATACGGGAACAGATTTTGAAACTAATCAATCCCTCCCTTCAACAAGTGATAGACATATTGGATAGGCAAGACATACTTGACTTTGCTCAGGAATCATTTGCAACTTCGCCAGCTGTGTGTCACATTAACCGGCCCGCCGGGCGAGCTGCACGGAACTGTAAACAGCCCTCGCGCACGTCCGCGCAGCTACGTGTCCCGCGCAAGCACGCAAATGCAGTGAAATCATGCCCGCGGTGTGCTACTAGACATTCGCGTGACAATTGCCCGTCACGCCAAGCTATTTCTTTTTACTGTAATAAGAAAGGACATGTTCAAAGTGTTTGCCAGAAAAAGCTCAGATCAGACACTCTTAATCATTCCAGGCCCTTTGCTTCGTGTCGGAATCGAACTAAGAATACTCAGGCTCGTGAACCTTCACCCATGGACATTCATGTAGTTAATTCCACTCCGTCCAGTGCCACTTTCTCTAACAGTGACTGTGTTCATCCCACAAAAAGCGTGCGTCGACGTCGCCGGAAATCACGTCAATTAGCAAGTGATGCTGTACCTGTATCAGTTCAAATTGCACGAGAAAGTCGCTCTTGTCGTCAGCAGGACAATAAACTTTTTGTAGACTTAGACTTTGAAAGCAAAGTGATCCCATTTCAGCTCGATATGGGAGCTGCAGTTTCCTTGATCAACCACAACACGTACAAACAACTGGGCAAACCTCCGTTGCGTGCCGCAAATGTTCAGCTCACTAGTTATTCAGGACAGCATATCCCTGTGTTAGGACAGTGCACTCTTCTTGCAACATACAAGGGACAAACAAAACTTGTGTCATTTTACGTTCTTCGTTCTTCTACTGCAGTGAACTTGTTTGGTTTAGATTTATTTCAGTTGTTTAACATGTCTATAGTAAATCAGGTCCTATCAGTGAATCAGACTGTGCCTTCAGACAGTGTTTCTCGTCTGTGTGAAGAATTTGCAGACATTTTTGCACCGGGCTTAGGTTGTGCTAAAAACTATGAAGCACATTTGGAACAGAAAGTCAACACGCAACCGAAATTTTTCAGAGCGCGCAATGTTCCCCACGCATTGCGTGATAAGGTCGCGAGAACCTTACATGATTTGGAATCACAAGGTGTGAGTGAATGTGCGCAATGCCTCTTCCATTTCAGCTCCGCTTCATCGCTTACGCCGTACAGGTGTTCCGTTCGTCTGGACGACGGAATGCAAACGCGCCTTTCGCCAGTTGAAATCGGCGTTGCTTTCAAATACTTGCCTTTCGACATTCGATCCCCAGAAACCCCTTTTGTTGATGGTAGATGCATCGGATTTCGGGATCGGTGCTGTGTTTGCGCACAAAGGTGGATCGCATGATCGCCCTATTGCCTTTGCGTCCTATTTGCTCTCGTCTGTGCAAAGAAATTATTCACAAATCGAGAAAGCAGCTTTGGCTCTCGTGTTTGGTGTTACTAAGTTCCATGATTTCTTGTATGGTCGTCACTTTACCATCATCACAGACCACAAACCTTTGACATCGCTTTTTCATCCGAACAAGCCTGTACCTCCACGTACAGCGCAGAAATTCATTCGCTGGTCTATTTTCCTCTCGCAGTACCGCTACGATATCTTGTATCGGTCCACTGCTAAGCACAGAAACGCTGATGCGTTGTCCCGTTTCCCTGTTGCTGAGGATAGAGCATTCGATTCTTCCGAACTTGCTTGCATGTTCATTGATTCGGAAACCGATGACGTGGTCGAATCGTTTCTGATTGATTTTCGTCGTGTAGCTACAGCCACAGCTGCTGACCCTGTCCTTGCTACCGTTTTGCGTTTTGTTGCTACTCAATGGCCCTTGTCGAAGTCGCGGATTGAGGATCCGCTGGTTCGCCAATTTTTTGCTCACAAGGGGAGACTTTTTGTATGACGTGGTGTTTTGTTGTTGCGTTCTGATAATGATCAGTCCAGAGTCGTGGTCCCACGTTCGTTACAGTCCTCTGTTTTACAGCTTCTTCACCAAGGACACTGGGGTATCGTGCGAACGAAACAACTTGCTCGTCAGCACTGTACTTGGTTCGGAATCGATGCTGCGATTACGAATATGTGCTCTTCTTGCATGGCATGTGCCGAACAACAATCCGCACCACCGCGGAAATTCTTTGCATGGCCCAAAGCCACTTTCCCTTGGCAACGCTTGCACATCGATTTTGCTGGTCCATTCTGGAATGCTAGATGGTTGGTTGTGGTAGATGCCTTCAGTAATTTTCCTTTTGTTGTCCGGATGTCTTCCACGACGTCATCTGCCACCATCCAAGCGTTGTCTGCTATCTTTTGCATTGAAGGTCTTCCACAGACTATTGTTTCCGACAATGGCCCACAATTCATGTCCGCAGAATTTCAGTCATTCTGCAAGGCCAATGGTATTCAACATCTGACGTCCGCGCCGTTTCCGCCTCAGTGAAACGGTGCCACTGAACGACTGGTCCGGACTTTCAAGTCACAGATGTTGAAGTTGAAAGAGTCGCATTCTCGGGAGGACGCATTGTTGCTCTTTTTGTCTTCGTATCGCTCTCAGCCCCGAGATGGTCGCTCGCTGGCTGAGTTGCTCCATGGTCGTCCTCATCGAACCTTGATGTCTTTGCTGCATCTGCCGCATCAGGTTCCTGTGCAGCGGCAGACTCCTGCTTTTGCTCCAGGCGACGTTGTATTCTATCGCAACTATCGAGGTTCACGGCGTTGGCTCGGAGGGCGCATTCTTCGCTGCATCGGCCGCGCTATGTATCTGGTTTTGGGGGGCTCTGGTGAGGTGCGTCGGCATCTCAATCAGCTGCGCCTCTGTCGTCGCCTGGGTTCTGCCGCTCCCCATCTGCTTTCAGCGACGGTGCCGTCCGGTCAGCGCCCTGGGGACCCATCTACTGGCTCGCCTCATCCCCAGGTGTTACCGACGCTGCCTTCCATTTTGCCCCATGGCGACGCGCCGCCGCCGCCGCCGCCGCCGCCGCCGCCTGTTCTCCTGCCGGCGCCGCCCGCAGTGTACGCGCCGCTGCAACCGCCTGGCGCCTCCCTGGGTCACGCGCCGCCGATCGCTTCCTGTGACCAGCAGTCCTCCGCCATGGAACTTTTTCCCGCTCCGGACCAGATGTCGTCTTCGCCCGTCGGGTGCCCCGACGCAATGGAGGTCGACCCTTCGGCCCCTCCTATATCTCTAAGGGCGCATACACCGCATGTTGACGTGCACCCTGGACTAGGTTTTCAGGCGTTTCCTATCTCCCCTCGGACCGAATGGCAGGGTGCGGGTGGCACGGTCTCGCCTGTTGTTAGGCTCCCCACCTCATCGCATACGTCAACATGGGTCCCACGGCGGGCGGAAGCCTTATAACACGACCGTTCGCCGATTTGCGGGGGAGGAATGTGGTGTCACCGCCAGACACCACACTTGCTAGGTGGTAGCTTTAAATCGGCCGCGGTCCATTAGTACATGTCGGACCCGCGTGTCGCCATTTTCAGTGATAGCAAACCGAGCGCCACCACACGGCAGGTCTAGAGAGACGTACTAGCACTCGCCCCAGTTGTACGGACGACGTAGCTAGCGATGCACGCTGACGAAGCCTCGCTCATTTGCAGAGCAGATAGTTAGAATAGCCTTCAGCTAAGTCAATGGCTACGACCTAGCAAGGCGCCATTAGTAGTTTATTGCCTGAATCTACAGAGTCTCACTTGTATCGTCAATAGCGATGTACAACAAGAATGGATTAAAGTTAAGTATTCCAAAAGCTACGTACTTTTCTTTATAGCATTCATTACGTATCCTGTTTCAGACCTCACGCCATCCTTCGTGTGTTTATAGCGTGCATTGCGGTCCCCTCAAATCACACTGTGTCGGCACTTCTGTCGACACATCACTACCTATATTGCTACGGTGTGTCACTGTTTCCTGGCTAAGACTGGAAACGGGCGGAAAGAATCCGTACAGTCCCTAGGTCATCCGACTTCCACCGATACCTCCACTCACAGACAAGTACCAAGTTAAATTGTGAGGCCTCCACCTCTTCACCTACCCCTCTCACTTCCCCTATTTACACCAAAATCTCGCTTATCACAACCAACTTGCCCTCACACTAAATCACCTTGACTACGATCCTCCCACATGGGCCAAAAAAGTAAAACTTGTACGAAAACATTTCAAAAATTAGTACAGTAATATTTGAAATAGCTATTCGCCACTACATCATTGCATATAACAAATACTGCACACCACGTAATGTAAATTTAATTAAATACAAATGAGAAGCTGTATACAACTAGTGAGATGACCATCTTATATTCAGAATAAAAACATATTAGGTAAATTAATCAAAGCACAGAATTATGTAAAACCTGAAATAACATAAAATATATCGTTGTAAGGTGAAACAGAATCGAAAAGTACATATGTTAATGCTAAAATGTAAACTGATAATGAAGTGCAAGCCGTTAGTGATCCAAAAGTTTGTTACCGTATTTAAATGATTTGTTTCTTTGTTTTATATCTGTATACATTTTCCGCCGATATTATTGTCACATCAGATTACCGTTTCTAATTCACTGGACATAAGGATTTTTATTATTTTATACTGAAATTAGAACAATTTTATCAATTATCACAGGTGCTATTAGATATATCGGGATGATCATGCTGTACGTCCAATTACCTCTAAATCACGAAATCAGCAAGTCTGTTTTACTAATAACAGCTCTCCTACGTGTTGTACACCAGACAGTTTCGATATTTGTGCTTTAAACTGAGTTCTTTTCAATATCATATGTGGGCGAAGTAGAGGAGAAATGTCATCACGAAATGTGCTTCATTTTTGAGAGCTTCATCGCAGGCTATAGGTGTGTACAGACATTCTGCGTCTGTGGGTTCCTTCATTCCTTGAAACAGATCAATTAGTTGCGAACAGATGATGTCAAAAGTTGGCTAAAAAAAGATGCCATTCGAAATATAGTCTTTACCTCTGTCGGCCTCCGTCGTCCTCACGGGGCCGCCGAAATGTTTCGCTTCTGTTTTTATTCGCCTCTGAAGGAATTTACACTCGATGCTCCGTCTATCGCAGCTGTTGCAAGCTTCGTCAAGCAGTTTGTTGGATGTTTCTAATAGTTCTGTTTCTAAGAGGGCACATGTAGGTGCAATATGCGTATTTGCAGATAGCAAAGCCTTAGATGGTATACAGATTCTTTTCCGGTATCGGTACTTCGCTTTGATTACTGAAATGGCAACCGAGCTGCGGATTCGGTTTTCTTTTTAAGACCTATTGGTGCAATTCGTTCACTAAATTTCTTACTCATAAGCGTTGTTTGTCAGACTCTTAAGAACGCCAAAGAATCTTTCTTTAAATGTATAGGTGTCGCACTTCTCATGCCATTGCCTTGTGTTTGGTGGCCTTGGAAGTAGTCGGCAAAAGTTTTGTAAATGTTCTCAATGTTTCGAAAAACAGAGCTGTTTCTTGATTAGTCTTTACATTGTTTATAAGTACTACATTTCAACTGTGACTTGCACAATGAACAAAATATAAATGCAGTGTTAATCACAGGATTTTTTTTTTACATCATTGTATACGCCACTCACGACCAATGATCCATTGTACCTTCACCGTGCCATTTGCTCAGATCTAGTCCCATTCGTCATCTTCATTTAATTACTTGGTGTTAGAAGCCTCGCGCACACTGACCTTCGAGGTGGGAAAGGAAGCAAATGGTTCTCATATCCTCACCTCTTTTTAATTTAGTTGTTTTACTCCTTATTATCTTAACATCACGAAAGGTTTAACTTGACTGAACAGTTTTCTTAAGGTCCTGCATCGCATGGCAAAAAACTTGGCACATTGAATCTGACGTGAGCTACGTGATTTCTCCAACAGTTCTTTCAGTACCGAATCGCAACTGACAAATAATCTAATGACAGAATTTCTTACTTGAGACCGTGATATTCTTGCTTTGCGCACTGAGGGGAAAATTGCATGTTGCTAATGAAAATGAGGCATCAATTACTATTTCCAAAACGTTACGTCAAACATTTCGCTCTTCTTTTAGCTTTTTTGCGACATTTGATTAATTGTTTCATATATTTCACACTGTTCATAGAACATAGAACATAGAATGTTCTTGCGTTTTAATCTTTTCGGTAAATTTTTCCAGTGTCTTGCTCCACTGCTGTTAAATGCACTCTGAGATCGAGTAGCGTCCTTTTCAAGAAACAAACAGGAAATTTGCCAATAAGCACTAGACTATGCGTTTCTCTGAATCTGATAATCAATTCTCTTTACTGTAAGGGCTATTTTTGTTAAGGCATCATAGTAATTGCTAGAAACGGATCTTCCTTACCCTTTTGGAAAGGTTCATTTGCCTGAGAAGGTCCGTTAACAATTATTCTTCTTTTTACATCAGCATGAGATAATTACTGGTAATTGCACTAGATCCTGAAGTTCCGATTCTTAACTTTTAAAATGCAAATTCAAAATAATGTTCTCTTTAACAACACCTTTTATTAAGTTACCGTTACTAATCGTGGCATGGCAAACTATTTGTATCACTTTCAAGCCTATCGCAATTCCCAATAAACTAATACACAATTACATGGCCGTTTCTGAGGCAACTCAGCACTGATATTTACCTCTGTTTACTAGTCGAAAGTTTCAGAAGACTACACTACTGGCCATTAAAATTGCTACACCAAGAAGAAATGCAGATGATAAACGGGTTTTCATTGGACAAATATATTATACTAGAACTGACATGTGATTACATTTTCACGCAATTTGGGTGCATAGATCCTGAGAAATCAGTACCCAGAACAACCACCTCTGGCCAAAATAACGGCCTTGATACGCCTGGGCATTGAGTCTAACAGAGCTTGGATGGCGTGTACAGGTACAGCTGTCCATGCAGCTTCAGCACGATACCACAGTTCATCAAGAGTAGTGACTGGCGTGTTGTGATGAGCCAGTTGCTCGGCCACCATTGACCAGACATTTTCAATTGGGGAGAGATCTGGAGAATGTGCTGGCCAGGGCAGCAGTCGAACATTTTCTGTATCCAGAAAGGCCCGTACAGGACCTGCAACATGCGGTCGTGCATTATCCTGCTGAAATGTAGGGTTTCCCAGGGATCGAATGAAGGGTACAGCCAGGGGTCGTAACACATCTGAAATGTGACGTCCACTGTTCAAAGTGCCGTCAATGCGAACAAGAGGTGACCGAGACGTGTAACCAATGGCACCCCATACCATCACGCCGGGTGCTACGCCAGTATGGCGATGACGAATACGCGCTTCCAATGTGCGTTCACCGCGATGTCGCCAAACATGGATGCGACCATCATGATGCTGTAAACAGAACCGGGAGTCATCCGAAAAAATGACGTTTTGCCATTCGTGCACCCAGGTTCGTCGTTGAGTACAGCATCGCAGGCGCTCCTGTCTGTGATGCAGCGTCAAGGGTAACCGCAGCAGTGGTCTCTGAGCTGATAGTCCATGCTGCTGCAAACGTCGTCGAACTGTTTGTGCTGATGGTTGTTGTCTTGCAAACGCCCATCTGTTGACTCAGGGATCGAGACGTGGCTGCACGATCCGTTACAGCCATGCGGATAAGATGTTTGTCATCTCGACTACTAGTGATACGAGGCCGCAGGGATCCAGCACGGCGTTCCGTATTACCCTCCTGAACCCACCGATTCCATATTCTGCTAACAGTCATTGGATCTCGACCAACGCGAGCAGCAATGTCGCCATACCTTTATCAAAGTCGGAAACGTGATGGTATGCATGTCTCCTCCTTACACGAGGCATCACAACAACGTTTCACGAGGCAACGCCGGTCAACTGCTGTTTGTGTATGAGAAATCGGTTGGAAACTCCTCATGTCAGCACGTTGTAGGTGTCGCCATCGGCTCCAACCTTGTATGAATGCTCTGAAAAGCTAATCATTTGCATATCACAGCATCTTCTTCCTGTCGGTGAAATTTCGCGACTGTAGCACGTCATCTTCGTGGTATAACAATATCAATGGCCAGTAATGTATTTTCTTCTCAGGTTACGTATAACTACAGCAGGACCTAGTACACACATATTTAGAAATCTCGCATATAAATCCGCTGTATTTGAAAACTGGTAGCCAGTTCAACGAACACAATTGTTTGTTTTAAGCTCCAAGTAGTTTCTTATCAGTACCTTTCCTTGTGCAACAGAGTTACTTTAAAAAATGAAATAGAGCTATTCTGCTTTTACGAAACTAAAAGGTATGAAGTAAAAACTGCTTTGTTAAGGTTGAAAATTACTCTGCCATTTCCTGCTAGCAGATTGCACCTTTCTTGGATCGTTCAAAGCAACCACGCCTCAGCTTTACACGAGTATACAGTGGATTCCAACATTCTTGGCAGTTTCACGTTTGGCTATACATCGCCAGGTCGTTGGCCTGTTGTGTACTGTATCCAGATGGGAACTTCACGTTCATATTTATATCAATACCGGCGTAAAGAATTATTTATATTATTTCTCAGCGGTGTTTTTTTTTCGGTACGCCATATCACCCGCATTACTTAACCTAAATTAATGACAGATATCGTCTTCAAGATTTCGTCCACCGCTAATGACGAAAAATACAAAAATAGTTTAAAGTTATTCCTCTCATTAAAAACTTTACTTAGAAAATATTTTTGTACAAATAACGTAGAAGGTATCTTCTATTGATTGCCTGTTTAAGTAAGGTGAACGACAGCTGCTGCAGTTGTCTACATTCTTTACGCAAACGTAGTCTATTACGCGAATTCGGTCACACTCGTCGATGTAAAGAATTTAGGAGGCGCCATCTATTGACAATCTAATTTTACTATTATGCACAACAGCGGTTGGAGTTGTTTACTTTCTTTGAACAAGCGCTGCGTACTGTGCGATGATACGAAAAAAAAGGTCCAAATGGCTCTGAGCACTATGCGACTTAACTTCTGAGGTCATCAGTTGCCTAGAACTTAAAACTAATTAAACCTAACTAACCTAAGGACATCACATGTCCGAGGCAGGATTCGAACCTGCGACAGGATGATAAGAAAAGAATGACCAATAAAAGTAGCCTTCACTATGACCATTAATAAATAACAAGGTCTAACGATTCAAAGGACAGAATTTTATTTACCAGTATCTGGGGCTTTTTCACGAATTCGCAGTTTCAGTGGTATTTATGTTAGTGCTAAAGACATATACAGCCAAAAAATTAAAAAATGACCGCATTGTAACTACTAACATTTTTTTCGAGGAAGATTTGTAAAACAAAGAAGTTTTAAAAAACACAATTAATCTGGCAAAAGGCAATTCCTGCATTTTATATGTTTTACAGTTAATCATATTGTCTATAATGACATCAATTTTTTACAGAGGTTACTATTTGTACAAAATATAATACTTTTTATCAGTAAATACTTGCATTTACTTATTTTTCCATCACTATATTACCTATCAGTGACTGTTCAGGATAGAGTGCAAGTAGTCATTAGTTAATGAAAAACTTGGTTAATGTTCTATAAACTGCTATAATTCTTTATACTACAGCACTAAAAAAAATTAAAACTTTACTGTCGTTGTCCAACTGCATATGAAGAAAGACTAGGTTGACGCGCTAACTTTCCCTATGTTTAAGTATTATATTATTATTAACACGGTAGACAAGATAATAAAATTACACATCACAAAATACGTTGTTAAGTACACAATGAAATGAAATGAAATGATCGTATTGCAAGTCGTTTTTAGGTGACGCCACATCGGCGACTTGCGAGTTGATGATGAAAATGATGAAGGACACACAACACCCAATCCACTGCCAGGAACCGAACCCGGGCCACCTGCGTGGTAGGCAATAACGCTACCGCTACGCTACGGAGGCGGACATTAAGTAAACAGAACACTCTTGGTATGCGGAAAAGAAGGAATGTACAAAAGATGCAGTTCTCAGTTATTACAGGTTTACCTACAGGGTGTTTCAAAAATGACCGGTATATTTGAAACAGCAATAAAAACTAAACGAGCAGCGATAGAAATACACCGTTTGTTGCAATATGCTTGGGACAACAGTACATTTTCAGGCGGACAAACTTTCGAAATTACAGTAGTTACAATTTTCAACAAAAGATGGCGCTGCAAGTGATGTGAAAGATATAGACGACAACGCAGTCTGTGGGTGCGCCATTCTGTATGTCGTCTTTCTGCTGTAAGTGTGTGCTGTTCACAACGTGCAAGTGTGCTGTGGACAACATGGTTTATTCCTTAGAACAGAGGATTTTTCTGGTGTTGGAATTCCACTGCCTAGAACACAGTGTTGTTGCAACAAGACGAAGTTTTCAACGGAGGTTTAATGTAACCAAAGGACCGAAAAGCGATACAATAAAGGATCTGTTTGAAAAATTTCAACGGACTGGGAACGTGACAGATGAACGTGATGGAAAGGTAGGGCGACCGCGTACGGCAACCACAGAGGGCAACGCGCAGCTAGTGCAGCAGGTGATCCAACAGCGGCCTCGGGTTTCCGTTCGCCGTGTTGCAGCTGCGGTCCAAATGACGCCAACGTCTACATATCGTCTCATACGCCAGAGTTTACACCTCTATCCATACAAAATTCAAACGCGGCAACACCTCAGCGCCGCTACCATTGCTGCACGAGAGACATTCGCTAACGATATAGTGCACAGGATTGATGACGGCGATATGCATGTGGGCAGCATTTGGTTTACTGACGAAGCTTATTTTTACCCGGACGGCTTCGTCAATAAACAGAACTGGCGTATATGGGGAACCGAAAAGCCCCATGTTGCAGTCCCATCGTCCCTGCATCCTCAAAAAGTACTGGTCTGGGCCGCCATTTCTTCCAAAGGAATCATTGGCCCATTTTTCAGATCTGAAACGATTACTGCATCACGCTATCTGGACATTCTTCGTGAATTTGTGGCGGTACAAACTGCCTTAGATGACACTGCGAACACCTCGTGGTTTATGCAAGATGGTGCCCGGCCACATCGCACGGCCGACGTCTTTAATTTCCTGAATGAATATTTGGATGATCGTGTGATGGCTTTGGGCTATCCGAAACATACAGGAGGCGGCGTGGATTGGCCTCCCTATACGCCAGACATGAACCTCTGTGACTTCTTTCTGTGGGGACACTTGAAAGACCATCTGCATGTGAAGCCATTCCGCCAGACACGTTGTCAAAGGTTTCGGGTAATTTCATTCAGAGACTACGCCATATTATTGCTGCGCATGGTGGATATGTGGAAAATATCGTACTATAGAGTTTCCCAGACCGCAGCGCCATCTGTTGTTGAAAATTGTAACTACTGTAATTTCGAAAGTTTGTCTACCTGAAAATGTACTGTTGTCCCAAGCATATTGCAACAAACGGTGTATTTCTATCGCTGCTCGTTTAGTTTGTATTGCCGTTTCAAATATACCGGTCATTTTTGAAACACTCTGTATAAGTTTATAACAAACACACCTATTCCCCTTCACACTCATAAAAAGTAAAAAGGAAGGTATCTGATTTCCCATAACAAAACTAAAAGGAACTTGCGTTACTGCAGCTGAAAACCACTCTGTCGCTTCCAGTTGGCAGATTGCACCATTTTTATGTTGTTCAAATGCAAACCACTCCCTAGCTCAACACAACTGTTCAGTAGCTTTCAACTCGTAGCCTTTCAGCGACATAAAATTTGGTTTTCATCACGAGATCGTCGTGCAGACTTCAGTATCTTGCATCTGAGGCAACGCACCCGCGACCATACAAATTGTAGTATTAATTTTTCTTTACTTTACTACTGAAGCCACCCATCAATGCGATGAGTGAGTCGATTTTAATTACGGTCAAGGAGCAAACCTAACCGTAATTAAAATCGACTCAATCATGACACTGATGGGCGACTGGCTAAAACGGCTAAATGAATTCATAGGAATTAAAATCCATTTGACATACAAGTGAAGTGAGCGTTTTCTAAAAAGTTCGAATGTTAAGGGATTGCCGCTTGTTAAGTCAATAATTTAAACTGAAGGCGGTAATCTTTAATTATTATTATTGTGTTAAATAACTAGAAATGAAGTCGGTTGGGTACGATAAGATGAAAACGTTTATACTACTAAGCATGAATTTACGTAGCGGTTTCCTTTAAGATAACCTTTTGACACAACCACATACGTTACCAGTGAGCCGACATACCTGATGCGAAGAGTGGTTGGTTGGTTGGTTGGTTTAGGGATGAAAGGGACCAAACTGCAGAGGTCATCGGTCCCTTTTTCCAAAATACTAAAAAATACCCACAGAGAATAAAATATGTTCAACAGAATAGGACACAGATGACACAGAACAAAAGAAACATAGACAAGGACCAGACAAAGCAAAAGAAGGTCACACGGACTGCGACGGTGGTTGGCCGACCATTGCAAAGAGTGCCCCATCCCTTCTAGCTAAGGCATTCAGTAAACAGACAGTGCTTATAACAATTTGGCGAAGTTCTTTGTGCTGTAATTGGTTCTGCAACAATCACTAAACGCAACAGCCAGCGAGGGATTTTTCCTTGTGAAATCAAGTCGGATATAGTGTAACTTATACTGAATTTGAATTTCCAGACTTCAACAGTTGAACGAACAACGAAGTAGTCAAAAGTCAGAACGTGTAGACGGCAGTGGTCCACAACCCCATGACGACTACCGCAGTCCACTTCACCCTTCCGCCGCCCCACACCGAATCCAGGGTTATTGTGCGGTTCGGCCCCCAGTGGACCCCCCAGGGAACGTCTCACAGTAGACGAGTGTAACCCCTATGTTTGCGTGGTAGAGTAATGGTGGTGGACGCGTACGTGAAGAACTTGTTTGCGCAGCAATCGCCGACATAGTGTAGCTGAGGTGGACTAAGGGAAACCAGCCCGCATTCGCCGAGGCAGATGGAAAACCGCCTAAAAACAATCTACAGACTGGCCGGCTCACCTGACCTCGACACAAGTCCGCCGGGCGGATTCGTGCCGGAGACCAGGTGCTTCTTCCCAATCCGGAAAGCCATGCGTTAGACCGCACGATCAACCGGGCGGGCCACCTAGACGATACTCTGTGTTTTATTTCACCTGTGTTATCTGTGCTTGTAATTATATTATGTCCGCATATCTTGTGTGTCAAAGCCGTTAAAATGGATATGTAAATAGTGAAATACAAAAGGACTTCGACTGATAATGGTGATAGTGATGGTGATATCGAATCAATAGCGTGTAGCAGTAAAAGTGATCCATCTTCGTCAGCTTGTGACAATGAAATCCCTGTTACTATTTCTGGTAATTCCACGAAAAAGTGATACCGGTACTGAAAGTGCAGCCGTACGGCAGGACTTTTCAAAAACATTGGATAAAACATATACACGGATTCAGCATAACGAAAAAGATGACAGAATTTTTTTTGTATACGTCTGTGAGAGAAAACAAGAGAGTGACTCCAAAAACTGTTACTGCGAACAAGGATTCCTGTAATGTGATCGTTAAGTACGGCTTTAAGAACTGGTCCGTTGCTCTAAATCGATTCAAATCCCACAAACAAGTAATTTGAATATGTGTTCAGTTAGTATAAATAATTCTATGAAAAAAGGCGTGAATATACTGCCATCAGTTAGCAATTCTAAAGTAAAAGAAATACAGGCCGCAACTGTTTTTTTAAGGAACATTTTTGCTTCAGTATTGTTCTTGGTTTTCGAAGGATTGGCCTTACGTGATCACGTTGATAAGTGTTCTAATTTTGTCAGTCTTCTGAAATTACGTTCCGAGGATGTAGCCGAACTGAAACTATTGATTAATTAGACTAGTTACAGGCGGATGTCTCATGACACAGTTAATGAAATTATAACATTGTTACGCATGTCTCTTCAGAGAATTTTGATTCAACAAATAAAAGAATATGATTTATATGCATTAATGTTGACGAGGCATCCGATATTTCATAGAGCACATGTCTGTTTGTTTCCGTACTGTTGGCCAAAATTTTGCTGTTCATGAGTTGTTTTGTGGTTTTTATGAGCAACTATTAACTGATTCAGATACCCTGTTTAAATCTGTGAACGGTATATTATTAAGTTATTCTATTTCTGTGAACAGTTGTCGTGGACAATGCTACGACGGGACAACAAACGTTAGCGATTGTCTGCAAGGATTACAGTCACGGATAAAGGAAATTGAACCCAGGGCTATTTACATTCACTGTTTGGCTCATTCCCTAAATTTAGTTGTTCAAGACTCATTTAATAGCATTCTAGTACTACGAAATATTCCGTCACTTCTCAAAGATTTGATTTCATTTATTCGTGGTTCACTCAAGAGGCTAGGAAAATTCGGAAATCTTAAACATTTGCTTTCGGATTCTCATGATACTGGAGCAGATCAAGGTTTAAGAGCATTCTGTCCAATGAGTTAGTGCATGCGTGTTGTGTCTCTGTTGCCCACAGATAATAATTATGAAATTCTTTTGCAATTTCTTAATGATACGCAATATGAAAGAAATGATACCGGTGCAAAAGCTAAAGGATTTCTCAAACGTCTGCAAAAATTTGAAAAGTTTCATATGAAGATCTCAATATGTCTTTCAATAGAAGGAGCCATCAGGTTTGGAACATGCTAAAGAAAAGGGTGATGCATTGCAATTACGTCTATCCACTGTTTTACGCCCTAGAAAACTGCCATTGAAATTAGGAGGCGACGACGAGAATAATTTATCAGATATTCAAGAAAAGTTGCGAACTGTACTTTTTGAGGTAGTGGATCATTGCTTTAAAAGCAATTTCCTCCAGAAACAATGTCACACCTTGTCAAAATAGAACAGTTTTGTTAGGCAAAGAAGATAGTGGTTACGTAAGTCTTTTTACGGTGACGATTTAGACTGTGTAAGACTGACTCTTCATAGGGATATTTTGTTGGATGTGGCAAAACAGCATAATGTTACACTGGATAGCTTTGAAAGCAATTTCCTCCAGAAACAATGTCACACCTTGTCAAAATAGAACAGTTTTGTTAGGCAAAGAAGATAGTGGTTACGTTAAGTCTTTTTACGGTGACGATTTAGACTGTGTAAGACTGACTCTTCATAGGGATATTTTGTTGAATGTGGCAAAACAGCATAATGTTACACTGGATAGCTTTGAAAGTGTAGTGCAATACTTGAGTAGGACAGAGTATGACATGTCTATCGTTCTGAAGAACCTGATACCAGAATACGTAAAATTATTGCGACTTCTTTTAGCGATATCTGTATCCTCGTGTACTGTAGAACGTTCGCTTTCTGTACTTCGAAGACTGAAAACTTACACCAGATCCACCATGAACCAAGACCGTTTAAATCAGCATTATTGAACATCCATTCTGATCTCTCAAGGGAGCTGAACCTGGAACTTATGATCAACGAATTCATCAGCAAAACAACTATCAGGAGGAGCACGTTCCAGTCTCTCCGTATATAGGTGAGTGGTCATGTAGTTTAAGATTCTTTTGTAGGATTTACATCTACAAACATTATATAGGTTGTAATTTTGAGTTTTGAAGTGTAACATGATAACCGTACCCGAAGATTCTCAAAAGTCGGCGCCTATGGCTAAAGAGTAAAACCTGAGCTTGAAGAACTCTGTTTTTCGTATTAATTTGTCTGTTTTGAAGGGGTAAAATCAGACAAAGCCTTATTATGTACACAAAGGCAACAGATCAGCTACTTTCTATTTTTATTGATTACTATGAATCAACTGTCGTTAAATTTTTTATTTATTACTGTTGCCATTTTCTTTCCACTTTTATTAATTCATAGAAATGGCAGACAAATCTATAATCTTTTAACGCAAATGAAGCATTGTATTTCTTTACTATGTCCCTTGGTAAAAATATTTCCAAACTAGGGTTGGTGCCATTCTGAAATATAAAGGACGTCCGGCGACGGCAACGAGAAACTACCATATAGACCAGGTGGGAGCAAGTCTCGCTCACTGCACGTAAACGCGTACCTTAGGCCACGACACACACACGTTGTTGTCTGAACAGCGCTGTACCAGTTCTTATGCCACGTGATTGTTGCTCCTTTCTGTCGACATTGTCATTAAACTAGCACTGATCGCTTTTCCCATTTTCTGTAATAACGCAATATTTCTGTGGTGTGCGTACTGTAAGACCTTCGGTACACACACCATCAGATTATTTGACTTGTCGCTCTAACGAAGTAGGCGAGTGTCAGAAATATGTCTCGTGGTCTTCATTGTGGCGTGTTTATCTTCTGCCGTTAGGTCACACTATAGAAATGCCCCTTGCACGCTTAGAGTAGCAGATTGACGGTGACCAACTTTAAACAGAACTTGGTTAATTTTCACACACATTTATTAAAATAATCAAAAGGATAGACATTACGTAACTTGATTCTAGCTGCTGTTTACAATTGACAATCTGAAGTTCCTTTGGTCTTGGTACGTTAATCTTATTCTCACATATCTCTGATACTTGACAAAGTGTCTATACATTTCTCTTCATGGCTATGTACAGGAATATGGTAATCTTATTAGGCACAGACTGAAACTTGACTATAGACTGGTGCAGACTGATGTAGATTGACTAATCGGAGGTCTGTACACTCGTTATAATACCTCGCGCGTTCAGGTATCACTGCGCGAGTGTGATCCGCGAGGAGAAAAGGTTCTACGTTAGCAGCAATCTCATTGGCGGCGTTACACGTTAATACGCGGATCGGCGGAAGCAGAATTTGGTCCGTCTTTATGGCAGCGCCATCTCGTAGTGCGGAGACGGACGAGCGCTGCGCCTGCGGTGTTGTGCTTAGAGGGGCGCTCTATTGGGAAAGTTGTGTACGCGCTAACTACGCGGAACTATGTACTCAACAATTTCAAACCAATGCAGTTTTACTAATAGAAATTACTCCTTTTTTCCAAATGGCTGTTTCAGCCCTTTATTGGAAAGGCTGTTCAAATCCTTCGCCCTGTAGGCACCTACCTCTGCAAATTATGAGAGTTGTGTGGATAAATGTATGTGTTAAGTGTAGGTGACTGTAATGTGTGTGTGTGTGTGTGTGTGTGTGTGTGTGTGTGTGTGTGTGTGTGTGTGTGTGTTGATAAGGAAAGCGAGAGGGTTCAAATGGTTCAAATGGCTCTGAGCACTATGCGACTTAACTTCTGAGGTCATCAGTCGCCTAGAACTTTGAACTAATTAAACCTAACTAACCGAAGCACTTCACACACATCCATGCCCGAGGCAGGATTCGAACCTGCGACCGTAGCGGTCGCTCGGTTCCAGACTGTAGCGCCTAGAACCGCACGGCCACTCCGGCCGGCAAAGCGAGAGGGTGAAACCCGGTGCCGACACACAGTCTATTCCTCTCGAATAGCACCAAGAAGGCCGCCGAGCTTTAACGTCCCTGTCACCTTCGTGAAACATTGCGGAAAGGTTTGCAATTTAACCCAGGATATTGGAGCAAAGAATGGTGATCAGGAACCTTACACCACCAGAAAAGATGGTTACAATATGAAAAGTTTGCAAGACTTAGTGAGTGTGTTCTCCTGAGAGACAGAGGAGTCATAATTCTTTTGTGGTCAAATGTTTGAGCGAAACGAAAACAAGACTCCGTAGAAATTACACAATGGATGTTTGTCCGAATTTTTATAGCCAAATGAACAGTGGGAAACGGGCAAATGGGGTCTCAAATTGACCAGCAGGAGGCCTAGTTCTGAAAAAAAAAAATAATTGCTTGAAAGAAATCAGAGCAATTAAGAAAAACGTGATGACCTATATGCTGCCTGAGGAAGGTGGGAATACCGCGATGGAAAGTACCACTGCTAACGATGTAAGCTTCGTCACACACATGCAGCACAGGTGGCGGCATTTGCAAAAACTACGCTCTGTATTTAAGGCTGTGCTATTCGTTTGAGGCAAACTTACACAATGGATTTTTGTCGAATTTACGTAGTTAAATTAAGAATGGGAAATTGACAAATGGTGTACCAAGTTGATCAGAGTCAGTTTCACAAACAAATAACCAGGATAATAAAGAAAAACTGAATTAATGATATGAGGGAAAACTTCTGCCAGAATTTTCATAGAGATGGGGAATGGACAAATGGAGTTTCAGATAGATCACCAAGAGGTCTGTGGTGTCACCGCCAGACACCACACTTGCTAGGGGGTAGCCTTTAAATCGGCCGCGGTCCATTAGTACATGTCGGACCCGCGTGTCGCCACTGTCAGTGATCGCAGACCGAGCGCCACCACACGGCAGGTCTCGAGATACGTACTAGCACTCGCCCCATTTGTACAGCCGACGTTGCTAGGAAAGGTTCACTGAGAATTACGCTCTCATTTGCCGAGACGATAGTTAGCATAGCCTTCAGCTAAGTCAATTGCTACGACCTAGCAAGGCGCCATCACCAAGTTATATTGAGATGATAATACTGTATCAACAAGACCAATGTTCACCAATTGTGGATTAAAGTTAAGTATTCCAGCAGCTACGTACTTTTCTTTATAGCATTCATTAAGTATCCTGTTTCAGACCTCACGCCATCCTGCGTGAGCTTATAGCGTGCATTTCGGCTTCCTCAAACAACACGGTGTTGGCACTTCTGCCGACACTTCAAGGTCTAACTTTGCAAAAAATAAAATAAAATAAAATAAAAATAAAGATAAAACCTTAATTGCTTGAAAGCAATCGGGGTGATTAACTAAAACTTAATTATTGATTTAAGGGAAAATTACTCAGTGTGTTTTTGAATTTTCACAGCCAAACAAAGATTGGGAAATGACAAAATGAAATATAAAATTTACCAGTGTGAGATCTAGTTCTGCAAAAAGCTTGAAAATAAAAAAAAAATTAAAGAAAGTGGTCAAATGTTTTGTGAAATGGTATGTCTAAGTAAGAAATAAAATAGATTAGAGAAACATCTGACGTGCCTCTGAACGAAGCCCAAAGTCGTGAATAGCAAATAAAGTTGGATGTTAAATTAGAATCTTCACGTTACATAGCAGTACTATTACAAGTGCCCTCCCCGTTGGCCGTGCGGTCTAACACACTGCTTTTTGGGTGGGAAGGAACGCCGGTCCCTGGTACAAATCTGCCCGCGGATATTTGTCGAGGTCTGGTGAACCGGCCAGTCTGTGGATGGTTTTTAGGCGGTTTTCCATCTGCCTCGGCAAATGGTTCCCCTTATTCCGCCTCAGCTACACTATGTTGGCGATTGCTGTGCCAACAAGTTCTCCGCCGGCCGCGGTGGTCTAGCGGTTCTAGGCGCTCGGTCCGGAACCGCGCGACTGCTACGGTCGCAGGTTCGAATCCTGCCTCGGGCATGGATGTGTGTGATGTCCTTAGGTTAATTAGGTTTAAGTAGTTCTAAGTTCTAGGGGACTGATGACCACAGATGTTAAGTCCCATAGTGCTCAGAGCCATTTGAACCATTTTTTTAACAAGTTCTCCACATATGCGTACACCACCATTACCCTACAACGCAAACATAGGGGTGGCCGGCCGGTGTGGCCAAGCGGTTAAAGGCGCTACAGTCTGGAACCGCGTGACCCCTACGGTCGCAGGTTCGAATCCTGCCTCGGGCATGGATGTGTGTGATGTCCTTAGGTTAGTTAGGTTTAAGTAGTTCTAAGTTCTAGGGGACTGATGACCTTAGAAGTTAAGTCCCATAGTGCTCAGAGCCATTTGAACCATTTGAAGTTTTTGTCTGGTGTGAGACGTTCCCTGGGGGGTCCACCAGGGGCCGAACTGCACAATAACCCTGGGTTCAGTGCGGGGCGGCGGAGGGGTGAAGTGGACTGCGATAGTCGTCGCGGGGTTGCGGACCACTGCGGCTGCGGCGAGGACAGAGCCTCTCTGTCGATTCTAGGTCACCGGTTAACATAACATAACATAACTATCACAAGTGGCAAAATATTGTACTGCTTGAGTTCAAATACCAATAGTATCTCAAGGCCACACAATAGCAGACTGCGGTCCACATAATCCACCAGATAAATATCCTCCAGTACTCTTTAACATGCAAAGTTGATCGTTGAAATTTAAATTTTCCATCATTACCTCATTTGCTGTACATGGGGTTGGGTTGTTTTGGGGAAGGAGACCAGACAGCGAGATCATCGGTCTAATCAGATTAGGGAAGGACGGGGAAGGAAGTCGGCCGTGCCCTTTCAAAGGAACCATCCCGGCATTTGCCTGGAGCAATTTAGGGAAATCACAGGAAATCTAAATCAGGATGGCCGGACGTGAGATTGAACTGTCGTCCTCCCGAATGCGAGTCCAGTGTGCTAGCCACTGCGCCACCTCGCTCGATGCTGTACATGATTTCGAGCATTATTCAAAGGCGCATAAAATGTTTCTCTAATCAGTTTTATGTCTTAATTTTAAACTTATCAATTCACAAAACGTTTTACCATTTTTTTCCATTTTTTTTTCTTTTTATTTCGCTAGTGTACACGAGTATAGTGGATTACAAGGAGACTTCATCTACTCCTCATCTCCGATTTCGTTCAAATTTACAGTATATGCAGGGCTTAGCCATAAATGAAAGTGATAGAAGTCGGAGATTCAGATGACCATTGTCCATTGCCCAGAGTCGGGTGAGGCATGAGCCATCTATGTTAGCGAAGTGTCGTGGCAGCGGTTGACACGCAGGAAAAATGCGAAACGGTAATCCAAGAAATGTGGGGATTTGTTATTTTATTTTCAATTTTTACGTTACTTACACTACAAATAAACCGAAATAATGCTCGATGTATTACATTTCTTAATATTTTCATAAAATGCTCGAGAAGGGAAGACAGAAGCAAATTTGGAATCGCAAAAAAATTTCCAAGAAAAGATTGTATTTACAGCGTCTGCAAGGATTCTGCAAATAACTTTCCAAAAGGGGAAAGTGTCCGACCAAACATGTAAATGACAATAGTTGGGCGGTGCACATTGTTAGTGTGGGTTGCCTACATCAGGGGCATGTATGCACTCAGGGGCAAACCTACTGTTCTCCTTAGATTGACAGATCATTAATCTATTGTTCTGTTAAGATCCTTCCTTTTTGATTGACAGGTCCTCAACCTATTGTTCCACCCCCCCCCCCCAACACCACAGGAAACCTCCAATCCACCTCCTCACCCTCACTGATACAGGGTGCACTTCCAGGTCTGACTTATTCAAACAGCCCTCTCTCACTCTTATCAATTTGATTGACTACTTAATTAAATTGAGCAATTAATTAACCCCTACCCCTCTGGTAAACTCCCCATTCCCCCTCACAACCCCCCACCTACCTGGAAATTGGTGGCTCAGTGGTGGAGAGGAAGGATCTCATGAAGGGAAATTCAAGGGCATATTGTTTATTTATAAAAAAAAATCAGTTTGCGTGGGTTGGATTGCTCTTGCTCATCATTCTCTGCTGTTTGGAAAGATGCAGATCTTGTAAGAAGTAATTAAATCGATCGCATTTTTTTTTCATAGCGATCGCACAAAGACTTCCATCATGAAACACCTATCACATGTAATTACATGCGTAAACATCTTTCGACCACGAAGTATGCGCCATCCACTGGACCACAAAGAATGCCACCACACACGCTGTCAGTAGTTGGGGTGCACTGGCTGACGATACAACCGTCAGCTGCCGAGTCACGTGCAGGTATCCATTCAGGTCCATCAAGCATGAGGCTGCAGTGTCCCTTTCATACTTGACACCTGAGAAATTCCTGTCAAAACACGTGTTCACTTAGCTACTGTGGCTGACGCATAGCATTTAAACCTGAAGGTCCAGTGCAGGCCTAATTGCTGAGCGAGAGATGTTTGCCTAGCGACTCACCCCTGCAAGCACAGCTTAAAGGTTGTCAGTGTTATACTGAAGTCACATGTCTAAGTAAATGACAGCCAAGTCTCCCTCCGGACATGCTACACAAATCTTTTCCAATGCTTTCTTAAACTGTTAACGAAAATATCCCAGAATAACACCGGATGTATTCTTCCTAGCGATCCTAACAGGGCACCCCATCAATCACGTGTTGCCCTTCCTGTAAATCGTAACGTCCTGTTTTCAACATCTGCTAAAACGTAGACCATGGCGTCACAATGCCCTCCTCCATGTACAACACCTCACCCACCAGCCTGGTTCTCCACTGAAATCTTCTGATCTATATGATGAAATTGAAATACCAATATCAGCCACATGATGGCATTCAAATAATTCAATTGCAACAACTGAAAATTTGTGCTGGACCAGGACTCGAACCCGGATTTCCCACTTCACACAAGCAATCACCTCAAGCACTTTAGCTGTCCGAGCACACTTCGCATCCAATCCTAATTCCCAACTTTTCACACACTACTTCTGTAGCGCTCACCTGTCCATTGACCATATTGTTCACAGCATCTCGCATGATTCCAGCAAGAAGTTGGACCAAGGTTGCATCCACTCTAAAGGTATCATGAAAGGCTGTCAGTACTTACATGCTTCAATGTGGATGCACACTAGGCCTGACCTCTTGTGGACATCATGTGAGATGCTGTGAGCAACGAGCAGAATGAACAGGGGAGCACTATGGGAGTAGTGTGCAACAAGCTGAGAATCTGGGTCGATTGTGAAACATGCTCTGATAGTCGAAGCAGTTAAGGGTGTCCACTCACATAAAGTAGGAAATTCGGGTTCAAATCGCGATCTTGCACGAATTCTCACTTGTCATCATTGAAGTATGCAATGCCATATGCCTGCTTAGCTGAGTAGTAACGTGTTTTGCTACAATGCTGCAGGCCCAGTTTCGATTCCCAGCCAGGTTGGAGATTTTATCCACTTGTCGACTGGGTGTTGTGTTGTCGTCATTATCATCTCATCATCACCGACGGGTAAGTCGCACAGTGTAGCGTCACCTGAAATAAGATTTGCACCAGAAATCCCGCAGGAAGGGCCTCCCGGCCAACAATGCCACACGATCATTATTTTTTATGTCAATGTCCTCTAGCAGCTGACGTTGGTATTTGCCTTTCATCATGTGTATATATGGCCGCAGAACCATGCCCATGTAGTGTTTGTTCGTTTGGACATGTCAAGTGCCGGCCAGGGTGGCCGAGCGGTTCTAGGCGCTACAGTCTGAAACCGCGCGACCGCTACGGTCGCAGGTTCGGATCCTGCCTCGGGCATGGATGTGTGTGATGTCCTTAGGTTAGTTAGGTTTAAGTAGTTCTGAGTTCTAGGGGACTGATGACCTCAGAAGTTAAGTCCCATAGTGCTCAGAGCCATTTGAACCATTTGACATGTCAAGTAGCATTTATGTGACAACCTGTCAAAAGCCTGAATAACCACCTTTTGCAATGTGGACCGCTGCAAGACACGCAGGAAGAGAGTCAATGAGGTTATGGAAGGTACCAACTGGGATGTGGAGGCATGCTGACTCTAGTGCCATAGCCAGCTGCACTAGGTTTCTTGGCTGAGGATGCGTGGCACATACAGCACAATTGAGGTGGTCCACGCATTCTCGATTGAGTTTAAATCTGGAGAGTTTGGTGGCCAGAGGAGTATCGTAAAGTCATGCTGGTGCACTCTGAACCACACATGTATAATGTGAACATTGTAACAAGTTGCATTTTCCTTATGGTAGATGCCATCATGCTGAGGATAAAAAAACTGCATCTAGGCGTGGACATGGTCTCCAAGGACAGATACTTTCTTGTTGTGATGCTTTTTTCCTTCCAGCATGACAAGATCATGCACGTAATGCCACAAAAACATTCCACAGACCATAATGATGCTTTAAGATGTTTCACTCTGTACACGCTAACAGCTATCTGTCCGATGGAGCACAAAACGTTACTCATCTGAAAAGGCCACCCGCTGCCACTCAGTGGACGTCCAGTTGCAGTGTTGATGTGCAAATTAAACCTTCATCGCCAAGGAACACCAGTCAGCATGGGTGCATGAACTGGGCACCTGCTGGGGAGGCCCAAACACAACATCGTTGCTGACAGTCATTGAGGAGACACTGTTCATAGCCCCTTGGTTCATCTGGGTGGTCAGCTGCTCAATAGTTGCATGTCTGTTCCCCCGTACAGACACCTGCTGCCGTCATTCACCCCTGTCCTCTATGGCCCATGTTGAACCACAGTTGCCTCAGTGCTGGTGTTGGATAGCCCCATTTTGCCATGTGTAGAATACTTTAACCATGGAAGCTCATGAATAGCTTACAATCTTAGCAATTTCGGAAATGTTTTTGGAAGTCACTGATGGCATTTGATGATATCTTCAGTGTGGATGTAGTCTATGTCCACCCTCTTGCGGGAATCATGCGAGACGCTGTGAGCAATGCGGAAAATGGGCAAGGGGCACTACAGAAGTAGTATTTGATAAACTGGGAATTTGGCTCGAACATGAAGCATACTTGGATAGCTGAAGCAGTTAAAGTGACCACTCACATAAAGCTGGAAATCTGGGTTTGTGACAAGGAAGAAGACTGACACAAGTATACAGGGTGAGCCACCTAACATTACCGCTGGATATATTTCGTAAACCACATCAAATACTGACGAATCGATTCCACAGACCGAATGTGAGAAGAGGGGCTAGTGTAATTGATTAATACAAACCATAAAAAATGCACGGAAGTATGTTTTTTAACACAAACCTACGTTTTTTTAAATGGAACCCCGTTAGTTTTGTTAGCACATCTGAACATATAAACAAGTACGTAATCAGTGCCATTTGTTGCATTGTAAAATGTTAATTACATCCGGAGATATTGTAACCTAAAGTTGACGCTTGAGTACCACTCCTCCGCTGTTCGATCGTATGTATCGGAGAGCACCGAATTACGTAGGGATCCAAAGGGAACGGTGATGGACCTTAGGTACAGAAGAGACTCGAACAGCACATTACGTCCACATGCTAACACCTTTTTATTGGTCTTTTTCACTGACGCACATGTACATTACCATGAGGGGTGAGGTACACGTACACACGTGGTTTCCGTTTTCAATTACGGAGTGGAATAGTGTGTGCCCCGACATGTCAGGCCAATAGATGTTCAATGTGGTGGCCATCGTTTGCTGCACACAATTGCAATCTCTGGCGTAATGAATGTCGTACACGCCGCAGTATATCTGGTGTAATGTCGCCGCAGGCTGCCACAATACGTTGTTTCATATCCTCTGGGGTTGTAGGCACATCACGGTACACATTCTCCTTTAACGCACCCCACAGAAATAACTCCAGAGGTGTAAGATCAGGAGAACGGGCTGGCCAATTTATGCGTCCTCCACGTCCTATGAAACGCCCGTCGAACATCCTGTCAAGGGTCAGCCTAGTGTTAATTGCGGAATGTGCAGGTGTACCATCATGCTGATACCACATACGTCGACGCGTTTCCAGTGGGACATTTTCGAGCAACGTTGGCAGATCATTCTGTAGAAACGCGATGTATGTTGCAGCTGTTTGGGCCCCTGCTATGAAGTGAGGACCAATGAGGTGGTCGCCAATGATTCCGCACCATACATTTACAGTCCACGGTCGCTGTCGCTCTACCTGTCTGAGCCAGCGAGGATTGTCCACGGACCAGTAATGCATGTTCCGTAGATTCACTGCCCCGTGGTTTGTGAAAACCGCTTCATCGGTAAACAGGTAGAACTGCAACGCATTCTCTGTTAATGCCCATTGACAGAATTGCACTCGATGATTAAAGTCATCACCATGTAATTGCTGATGTAGCGACACATGAAACGGGTGAAAGCGGTGACGATGCAGTATGCGAATGACACTACTTTGACTCAGTCCACCGGCTCTCGCAATGTCCCGTGTACTCATGTGTGGGATCATGGCAACAGCAGCTAACACACCAACTGCACCCGCTTCTCCTGTGACGGGCCTGTTACGGACCCGTTTGCGTGCTACGACCATACCTGTTGCATACAGTTGGCGGTAGATGTTTTGCAATGTGCGGCACGTTGGATGCTCTCTGTCCGGGTACCGTTCTGCATACACCCTGCAGGCTTTAGCTGCATTTCGTCGACACTCGCCATAGATGAGTATCATCTCCGCCTTTTCAGAGTTCGAATACACCATGGTCACAGTTCCTGCAACACTACACTATCACAGACGTCTGGTAACACGGTGTACTACAGTTGGTCTGCGTGCGGAGACGAATGCAGAATAACAATAGCAGCAAGCGCTACATGCGGACACTGCGACAGCTAGACCAAACCACAACAGTGCACTACAGCCACACTCGTAAACACGGTCGTCATCGTAAACATGTCCCTGCAGATGCTGCTCGCCGACCGTGGCCCGTATTTGTTACAACACGCAACTGAACGTCGGAGGTTTCAAGCGTCAACTTTAGGTTACAATATCTCCGGATGTAATTAACATTTTACAATGCAACAAACGGCACTGATTACGTATTTGTTTATATGTTCAGATGTGCTTACAAAACTAACGTGGTTCCATTTAAAAAAACGTAGGTTTGTGTTAAAAAACACACTTCCGTGCATTTTTGTATGGTTTGTATTAAACAATAACACTAGCCCCTCTCCTCACGTTCGGTCTGTGAAATCGGTTCGTCAGTATTTGATGTGGTTTACGAAATATATCCAGCGGTAACGTTAGGTTACTCACCCTGTATATAAAACAGGTGTTTTCTTTGTTTATAAATAAATGGGCAGTTGAATGATATAGTACAAAATGAATATTGTTGCACACAACACAGTTCAGTTGAAATAATAATGTAATTGCACAAACTAATGGTGCCATTGTACTACAATTTCAGCTACAAATATGCCACTTCGACAACAGCTTCTGCAATATCAATTGTAAGTCTATAAGCCTTAGAAAGACTCATCAATCTTGAGTGGCTATACTGAAGGCATATTCCATCACCCGACAGCCCCTGCATATTTTATTATTGAAAGTATCTTCCAAGACCGCTGATTTGGGGAAAGGCATCAACAGATAGGTTTGTAATTTAAACTCATCACCTTCAGCACATGAGGGATGGGCATGTTTGTGCCTGGCAACGGTGTCGGAGGCAGAGCATATTTTCCTCGTGTGAATTGTTGGAAAAACGCAGATTCTCAAAACTGGTGCTGTCCCATTGTCTGCCATAGCTGCAAAAGTCGCTAAGCATGGAGTTGTAATCGTAATCAATAACTGCAAGCAGTACAATTGGAAACAAGTTAACTTCATTCTAACATGGTTCCCATCTATGCTGCCAGTGCAGTTAGGAAATCGCGATCATTTCATCAATCCCATCTGAATTTTCTTCCAGATTTCCTTTGCTGGTTAATGTAAACACAGTGGTTGTAAAACGTTGTACAGTTCTTGACATACATATTTGACTAAGCTGGAGATAGTTGTCCTTCCCATGAAGAATTAAAAAGCGATGGTGTGGTGTGAATCACCAGTGTCCAAATACTTCCAAAAAATGTAATATTTTAGTAATAAATGCATCATATGAAATAAAATAATTTGTATGTGGCTTGACCGACAGGTGAGGCTGTTCGAGCAACATGGGAGAATCTACGAGATTCCTAAAATTCATAAAGGGAAGCACAGGTTCAGCCAAAAAGTATCAGAATTGGCCATAGGCATGTCATTTGGAGTTTCTTCCTGACACACTGTCGCCACCTCATACATCATCAAAATTTGATGAGTCAGAAGAAAAGTTTCCTGACGACGGGGATCAACAGAAAGAAGGATATGTAATTTCATAATGTCAGTTTATCTGACGAAAGAGCCAAAACAAAAAGAAATAAATGAAGGTGCTGCTGCAATCACAAATTAGCAACACACCACGAGAGAGAACCTCGAACTCGACCATCTGGTAACTTAGTTTTGAGATATGCACAATCGTTCACGACATTCCCAGGTCGAACGCAAACTCGTTTAAAAATTCAGATGGCACAGTATTTTGAGAAAATGAACTTGCGATATTAAACGATGAAACGCTAACATATCTATCCCCAAAGTCCTTGCATCACCCAGCTCAATGGTATTAGAATGTAGTGCTGATACTACAAGCGTTGCCCAGAAAGTAAAGCACGGCATTTTTCTTCTTCAACAATTCTTTATCGAACAGAATGACAATTACACACAGAAAAAATAGTGTTTTATCTACACATCCTATTTTTTCACGTAATCTCCATCCAGTTCTATGGCCTTCCTCCAGTGTGAAACAAGGGCGTGTATGTCCTGTCGGTACCAATCCTTGTCCTGTCGGCAGAGCCAGTGCTTCACTGTGTAAATCACCTCCTCATCGTCCTCAAAATGTCTTCCATGAATGGCATCCTTTAATGGCCCAAACAACATCAGCTCGCTACAACACGTCAGATGAGACAGGCGTGGAAGGTTTCCCCGACCGCTGAAAATCGTGGAGCTCCGCCGAACCGCCTTCTGAGGACCTCATCCTCAGTGCCCAGCAACTAACTGTACTTCTGTCGACAGCAGACGCTCCATAGACTCTGCACAAGCATTTGTGAATATTCCCGACAGTTTCTTTTTCTGGAGGGAGAGAATGTGTTCTATAGCTACGCTATCAGTCGGAAATGACGGAAGCTTGGCGCGCTCACTCAGGAGACTTCAAATAATATTTATTTATGTATGCATTTATTTTACCTGGCAAGATTAGGGCCTTCAGGCCCTCTCTTACACCTAACCAGGCATACTCAGATTCAACAAATTTCAGTGTCTACAGAAAATTAGGACATATAACATGTTATACAGTATTAATGTTAAAGAAAAAAAATAGAGATTATAAAAGTAGTACAACGATAATTATAACAATCAAAAAATAATTATAACAATCAAGAATAATAAAAATAATAATAATAATGATAATAATAATAATAATAATATGTATATGAAAGTAAACATATTTTTCTTTTATGAGTGTCAGTCCTATTGCTAGTTGGGAATTTACTCGTTATATTCTTGCAGCTTGTGAGTTATTCTCATCAAGCAGAGACATAAGACGATGGAATGGGGTGAAAGAGATATAGAAGAGGTAGATAGGTTAGAGGAAGAGAAATAGAATGGTAAAATTCGAAGCTATGATGGAGAGGAGAAAGAAAAAGATGAGGGGGGGCACAACAATGGTGGCTATACCGTCCCTAATATGTAAGTCTTAAGTTCCCTCTTGAATGTTGAGTGGTTTTGAATAAGACGCAGATCACAGGGGAGCGCGTTCCATAGTCGTATGGCTGAGATGGAGAATGGCACGGAGAAAGATTTTGTGTTATGTAAAGGTACAGCCAGGATGCTAGACGTATCCGATCTGGTATTGCGGTTGTGGAATGATGATAGGTGTTTAATGTGAGAAGATAAGTATTGGGGGCACCAGTGGCTAAGAAATCGATGAAGTAAGCACATCGTGTGGAGATCGCGTGCCTTATGTGGGCGTATCCAACCTAGCTGGGAGTATGAAGGACTGATATGATCATACAACCGTATGTTGCATACGTATCTAACACAAGCATTCATCACTAGCTCGAGGCATCTCGAATTTTCATTATTTGTGCCATGTTGAACTACATCACAGTAGTAAAGATTAGGCAAGACTAGTGTTTGGACTAATTTTTGTTTAACATGGGTTGGAAATATTTTTCTAAATTTTTGAATTGCATGTAGGGAGGAGAGCGATTTCCGGCAAGCTGTGACTGTTTGTTCTTCCCAGTTTAGGTGTTCATCCAAGATTATTCCAAGGTCCGCAACGTTTCGCATTCGTAGCATTGTTTTGGGCTGAGAAAAAAAAGTGGTGCACTATTTTCTGGGCAACCCTCGTATATCATAAAATGAAGTCACCATTGCAATTCTGGAACCAAGAAAATCTTCCAATGACTTTTCTAGCGCTAGAGACATGTATGAGAAGGCAAAAGTTTGTTTCGGTGTAGACGACTTACAATTGACCCATAGCCCACATTTGTTTGCACACAGTGGTCATTTTTCATTTAGTTCTATGCTTTATGGTTATTACCATTTTTGAAAATATATTGTTGAAGTAAACAATAAAATAAAGTAAACGGTTTCTACCATAAATAATGTTTCATCATAAACCCCGTTCTACCAAGCAGCGACAGAATAAAAAATAATCCAGTCACATGCAAAGCTTAAGAAAGTTTTATTTAAACAGACTCGATTCAGTCGAGTCGACTGACGAAAGAAACGAACGAATAGCATGCGGGATCACTGGCGGGGGTGGCGAGGGTGGCAATGCGGTGGCCCCGCAAGAGGGAGGGGGAGCATATGTATCCACCGCCGGATACTACATCAGATATATTAAATATATACATACATGAAGATGGGCTCTCAGTTGAAAGATTCCTGCGTTTTACAAAAAAAAAAAAAAAAAGTGCCGGTCACACTGTAGGGACGCTTTCTGAAGCAGTTCTGAATTCTTTAGAACTACATGGACTGAAATTTGGCAACTGTAGAGATCAGTCACACGATAACTCACCCAACGTATCTGGTGCATATTCACGCTTGCAAGAAAGACTCAAGAACCGAAAATATAAATTTTCTTCATTCCATGTTCGGTTCACTCACTGAATCTAGTTGGCTCAAGGGCTGCAAATGCTGCATGGCTGCGATACGGTTTTTTGAGTTAATTCAAGGGTTGTACAACTTCTTTGCAGATTCTACAGGCAGATGGCACATCTTGGAAATATTTTTTAATTCTGCGAGTATGACACTGAAGTCGCTGCCTACAACACGATGGTGTGTATGTGAGGATGCTTCTAAGAGTTTGAATGGAGACTGGGAAGCTGTGTTTTCTGCATTAAGAAAAATTTCAGAAAATAGGAGTGGCCGAGTTAGATGTCAAGCTGAAGGTCTTCTTACAAAGTTACGTAGTATTGAAGCAGCTTTCCATGACGTCAGTGTGGGGTTGTATTCTGCAACAGTTTGACAAAGTAAAGGATGTAAACATTTCTACTTCTGTTGAAATGTAAGACTCTCTTGCAATGTTTTTAGCTGAGCTTCAGACATATTTTTCAATTCACAAGGATTCATCTGAGAAGAAACTTATGGAGATCAGCAATTCAGAATCAGTTCCATCTCTTTCATCTGCTGAGAATCAAAAGACGAAACGCCAAATTAAATGCCAGAGATTCTTTGACGAATCATCTGACTCAGAAGATGAACACAAATGTCCCGAAGAAGGAACAGTATCAGACTGTGTTGAGTCTTGAGAAGAATGAAAATATCGTCTTTAAAGATTACACAAACTCTTCAGGATGAGTTACAGAAGGGAGTTAATATCTACAGAGAATATAACTTAAAATTTTCATTTGTTTCACATGTGCACCGAGGAGAAGCTCTTCAAATTTATGACACTGCAGGAAACTTCCCATTTACAATTCTGACATACAGAACAACTTTGGTGAAGAATGCATGCATTTTAAAAGGTATATGTTGTCTATGAAGAAAGAAGATGTTAACAAGTTGACCTCTCTTCCATTTCCTTGTAGAACGTTGGTTTGAAAAAAGTTGGCGATATCTCTCCAAATGTGAACACAGCCCTCAACATTTACAACTGTACTCCTGCAAACAACTGTTCAGCTGAAAGATTCTTTTCTGCTTTAAAACGGGTAAAGAACAACCTATGAACAACAGAAAATTAAGAACAACTGGTCAGTCTTGGATTACTAGCCACAGAACCAGGCATGCCAATCAGTCTGGATATTCAAGAAATGATAAATGAATTCACAAATACAAAAATTAGAAGGAAGTTGAAACTTCCTGGCAGATTAAAACTGTGTGCCCGACCGAGACTCGAACTCGGGACCTTTGCCTTTCGCGGGCAAGTGCTCTACCATCTGAGCTACCGAAGCACGACTAACGCCTGGTACTCACAGCTTTACTTCTGCCAGTACCTCGTCTCCCACCTTCCAAACTTTACAGAAGCTCTCCTGCGAACTAGCACTCCTGAAAGAAAGGATATTGCGGAGACATGGCTTAGCCACAGCCTGGGGGATGTTTCCAGAATGAGATTTTCACTCTGCAGCGGTGTGTGCGCTGATATGAAACTTCCTGGCAGATTAAAACTGTGTGCCGGACCGCAACTCTTCTTCCAGGAGTGCTAGTTCTGCAAGGTTCGCAGAAGAGCTTCTGTGCAGTTTGGAAGGTAGGAGACGAGGCTCTGGCAGAATTGAAGCTGTGAGGACAGGTCGTGAGTCATGCTTGGGTAGCTCAGTTGGTAGAGCACTTGCCCGCGAGAGGCAAAAGTCCCGAGTTCGAGTCTCGGTCCGGCATGCAGTTTTTATTTGCCAGGAAGTTTCATATCAGTGCACACTCCGCTGCAGAGTGAAGATCTCATTCTGGATGTGTTGATTTCTTTTTTGAAATGACTGTTGGTGTAAAGGGTTAAGAAGACTGTAGTTTTTCACATGAAACACAACGGCTATTGAGAAGAAATACCAAGCACTGCTGTTATAGTTGTTTAATCAGAATGGCGGCAATAGCAGCGCTGCATTGAGGGAATATAGCCGACAGAAACAGCTGTGAAGAGCCCCATGTCAATAAACTGGCTAAAGAATATGATCAATAAATTTGAATAAACAGGTGAATTAGGGGGTGCACCAGTGAGAGGGAGACGGCCCATTCCCATGGCCATTGTTTATGAAGTAACTATAGCTACCCGTGCAGCACATGCCATAAATTCTGCAGCCAGTGCTGTAGCTGTATTGTGGGAATTGTCTCTCCCGTGGTCAACAGTTCATAAGATTTTGTGGCGCATTTTACACTGGTATCCCTACAAGATTCAGAATGTGCACCAAATGAAGCCCCAAGTTAGGCTACAAAGCATGACCTCACCCCTCGTTTTTTGTCATGCATGCAAATGGATGACATGTGGACAAAGAATATTCTTTGGGCGGACAAGGCACATTTTTCTCTGCACAGTGCCATGAATGCACAGAAATGTTGCATATGTGGTTCTACTCTGCTGCATGTTGTACAGGAACATCCACTGCACTCAGTTTATGTGACTGAGTGGTGTGGTTTCACAAGCTCCTTCATTCTCAGACCATTTTTCTTCAAGAAGATGGCACTTTGCGGGCCTGTTAGGTGTACAGTGATGTCTGAACTTTATAAGGATCTCCTTGTGCAACATGTGATTCCAGCTTTGCAAGACCTCCTTGTGCAACATGTGACTCCAGCTTTGTAAGAATGCAACTGTGTCTGCGCCACTGTTTTCATGCAAGATGGGGTGATACCACAAGTTGCTTACCAAGTGAAAGATTTGCTTTGAGAAGCTTTCGGTAATGAATGCATTATCTCTAGACAATTCCAAGATATGTGGTCTTCCAAATCCCCTGACCTAAATCCATGTGACCTCTAGTTGTGAGGACATCTGAAAGATTGTGTCTATCAGGGATGAATACTAGCATATGATGACATATTACTCTGATTACATTGGATATGCTGTGAGCTACTGTCAAACATGCCATCATAAGAATGCACCATGTTGCTAAGACAGGAGACTATATGGAACACATATTGTAACTTGTGACTATATCCTAATAAATGTGCCAGAACCACCATCATCATGTGGCTGATCGTTCCTTCCCTTTTCCTGTGCCCACACTACATTCTGACTGCTTACAGCGCCATATTTTCACCTGGTGGCAGAAAGCGGAACTATTATTGTTTTCAGGATACTCCATGAGCTTACCAATTAATGAACATGCCTACAATGCTTTGGCTTCCTGCAGTGTATAAAGCCCACACTTCAGCAATTAGAACACTGTCAGTTTAATAACAACCATGCAGTACACAGCAAGTGTTCGGTAGAATGGTCCCAACACTTCCACCCCAACAAAATTAAATGGTTTTCTTGCCCCTGGCAATCTTCGTAATAGCACCTATTCTCGATTCAAATCTGCACGCTGCACACACTTAATACAGTACCAGACATATTGATTGACATCATTTTCCCTTCCTCTTCACCAGTATTTTTCCGCCACTCTCTGATTTGTCACTCTACAATCTCCATGACCAGACAATACATGATCATGGGCTTCCTCTTTTGACTTTGCTGGCAGTATAACTCGTGGCCCCAGTTTCATCTCTCTACACAATAAACTGTCACACACATTGAACTGTCGCTGTTTACCGTATTGTTTACATTCTTCATTGGCACTGTGCATTGTCTGTCATTCCTCAAGGTGCTGACCTAATGTCTGTCTTACAGTTACTTTTCTGCTCAATCCATCCGCATTTTCATCTCACTACCATGGTTTCTGGATTACTTTGTAGTCAAATTCACTCTATTTCAATGCCCATCTCGCAAGCCTACTGAATGGATCTTTCAATTTGATATCCTCTCTTAACAACTGTGTAAGTGGTTGTACTATATCCACAAATCCTCTCATAGTCTTTCTATATTAGTTTGTGAGATCGAGAAAAGATTGCAACTCCTTAGTTGTTTCAGGTAATGGCAAATATTGCACTGAACGTTCTAATCTCAGATCAAACCTTACACCATCCTTAGTGATGACATGGCACCTCTTCCAATGAAAAATGACATTGTTCTGTTTCCAGTGTTAAATGTGCTGTCTATAACCTCTTAAACACTTCCCTTAATCGCTGCCTATGTTCCTGCAAATCCCTTGAAAAGACGATTATGTTGTCGATAAACACAGACACTGATACAGTTTTAATCTTTTCAGTATCCCGTCCAATATCCGTTGGAATGTTGCTGGTGCATTTTTCAATACAAACGGCATTCTTCTATATTGGTAGTGTCCAATGGTGCTAAAAATGTATTTGGTTCCTTCTCTGGAGCAACTTCCAAATGGTGGTACCTACTCTGCAAGTCCATCAACAATTGTTCCAGTGAAATTCGAAATGGGTAAGCGTCTTTTATGGTTTTGCTACTTAAAAATGTTGACAACTGCAACAGTAGCGATACTTCCTCGATCCATCTGTTAACTTCTTGGACGCGATTACAATTCTCACTTTCCCACAGGATCTACTACTTTCCTCTTTTATCCTGTCAGCCAATTACTGTTTTATAAATTCCTTGAAGACTGACTGCAGTGGTCGTGGTATTTTGTAAGGCCTCCGATACGTCGGTCTTCCATTTCGTGTCGGGATCCTGTGCAGATTTATTGGTGCAGCAAGCAATGGTCTTTGGAAAAAAACACAGAATTTGGAATTCCCATAATAACGACTCCATTTTGACTCTCTCTGTTCCTTTTAAATGTTTCAACTTCTCACGAGACACAGTACTAGCAGAATCCTGGGCCCTCTTATGGCCCACACCTCCTGTGCAGCAATCTTCTTCATCTGGAATTTCTAATGGGGCCAACAATGTTCCTTTCATCAACTTAGTGTATGATTACAGGCAGTACTTTACTTCTGTCCCTCTCCTGTAGATGTACAATACTTCATATCACTAAAGAACCTGTGGCATCTAAAACTCTATTATCTCCTAGCGATTACACAACATTAACTGGTAAGTCTGGCTCCACATTCACCCGCAGAAACTTTCTAGTGCCCCTAGACACACAGTCGTGCGAAATAAATCATAATGTCATTGTTTATGGTTTAATTGGATTGCCCTGTATAACAGACTCTGCTTGCAACAGATCAACATTGACAACAGTGTACCACAGCTAGAATGTTTTCCCACTATGAGTATTTGAAGGTCAGTTATGTTGATGCAGAAAGTATAATTCTAGGATCACGCTGTAGGCATTGCTTACATCAGACACCACTTCCACACACTGTTTAAATCTGTCTGCCCCCAACGAAAAATTCACCATCACTGATGCAGTGGTCTTCTATCACTATACCCTGCCTACTCCACAGACCTTGCACCACGGTGGCTTCCAATGCCTCCTACCCACTAACTCGCTTGAGACCACTGACACATGCACTACTGTGTCCACAAAATCGTATAATTCTTGCCGCCAATAACACCTATTATGGCACATTACACATCTGCATTCATTTCTACTGAATTCAGTTTTACTGGGAACTCCTGTTGGCTGCTCAGGGATTCCCTCTTCAGATAAATGGATCACTTTCATTCCCCAGACCACCTGTGCTACTACACATACTCCTCAACTATAATCCATAGCACGCTTTCTACTACCTCCACTAATTCACCCATAGTCCACATCATTCCCCATGTTCCTCTGTGGCTTGTACCACTGCCTCTACACATGCCCTACATGACTGCAATTAAAACACTTTATGATAGAAGCAAACATATGCCTTAGGTCCCTTAACCCCAAAGATATATATCAATCTTTTCCTACTCCAATGTTAGTTCCACTGCAGCAGTAGTAGGGCAAACTATGTTGTGGCACATTTTGTTAGTGCAGGTAGCCTACAGTAAGAGCAGATTTGCACTCATGGGCAAACCTATTGATATTTTTTGATTGACAGGTCATTACCCTATCGTTCTTCGATTGACAGGTCCTTAACCCTTTGCTCTGCTAACAGGATCCTGCCTTTTGTTTGACAGGTCCTTAACCTATTGCCCCCCCCCCTCACAATCCACCTCCCCACGCTCGCTGCTACAGGTACAGTTCCAGGTCTGAGTTATTCGAATAGCCCCTCTCACCCTTATCAATTTGATTGACAACTTAATTAAAGTGATCAATTAATTAACCCCCCCCTCTGATAAACCCCCCATCCCCTCCCACCATCCCTACCGGAAATTGGAGGGAAAAAGACTCAGATGATCGGTCATTTGGAGGGAATTCGATTGCAGCATATGGAATATATTTAAACAATTTAGACAATGTATAGAATATTATTTAATTATTTATAGCTGCGTATGGTATATGGTTTATTTATTTAGTTAAAGAATTTGTCTGGAAATCGAATGCAGAGTATGGAATATTGTTTGAACAATTTAAGCAATGTGTGGAATATTGTTTATTTAAACAATTTATAGATTTCAAGGCAGTGTGTGGAATATAGTTTATTTATTTATTTAAAAAAATCAGGGAATCGATAACCCTCCTCACCACCCCATTTCCCCTCCTTCCCCTTCACCCCCTCTTCGCTCACCCTCGCCTCCTCTACCTGGAAATGGCGGCTCTGCAGTGGACAGGAAGGCTCTCACGAAGGGAAATTTAAATGTATATTGTTTATTTATAAAAAATTAGTTTGCTGGGGTTGGATTTCCCTTGATCATCATTCTCTGCTGTTTGGAAAGACACAGGTCAGGTAAGAAGTAATTAAATGGATCGCCTTTCTTTTTATTCCAGCCGTGCAAGGAATACCATCATGAAACACACATCACACTTAATTACACAGATAAAAATCATTCAATCTTGAAACACGCACTGCCCGCTGTCCCCTCTTCACTGGACCATGCAGAATGCCACTGCACTCGCTCCCAGGAGTTGGGTGCACCGGCAGCCCCTGCAAGGCGACGACCCGGCTGTCAGCTGCCGAACCACACTCAGGTGTCAGTTTGAGTCCCGCGTACATGAGCCGGCAGCATCACTTTCATACTTGTCACCTGAGAGATACCTGTCGAAACAGGTGTCTACCTAGACACCGTTGCTGGCACAGTGACGCATAGCCTTTTCCCTGCAGTCCAGTGAGATGTTTGCATAGCAGATCACCCTCAGCAAGATGATTGCATAGCGGCTCACCCTCACAGACACAGTTAAACGGTTCTCAATGTTATACTGTTGTCACAGGTGTATGTAAATAAGAGCCAAGTCTCCCCTCTGAACACACTATAAAAATATGTTGCATTGCTTCCCAGAATAGCACAGGATGCATTCTCCCTAGGGATCCTAGGGAGACATGCGAGATGCCTTCGCCCATGAATGTGTTTACTCAGCCACCCCACATACCTGGCGGTCCAGCGCAGGTCTCATAGGCAAGCACGAGATGTTTGCGTAGTGGCTCACCGGTGCAGGTGCAGGTGCAGCTAAGATGTTCTCAATGTTAAAATGGTTCAAATGGCTCTGAGCACTATGGGACTTAACATCTTAGGTCATCAGTCCCCTAGAACTTAGAACTACTTAAACCTAACTAACCTAAGGACATCACACACATCCATGCCCAAGGCAGGATTCGAACCTGCGACCGTAGCAGTCACGCGGTTCCGGACTGAAGCGCCTAGAACCGCACGGCCACCGCGGCCGGCTTCTCAATGTTATATTGACATCACATATCTATGTAAATAAGGACCAAGCCTACCACTCAGAAATAGTAAAGTGCTGCAGAAATAGTTAACGATCGCTTTTGTAGGAACGTTCTCGATGTCTCAGCTTGTTTGGATGGAAATTCTTCTCCTAACAGAACCTGTTTACGAAAATAGCCCAGAATAATGCTGAATGCATTCCTCCTGATTGTTCTAACCTGTCACCCCGCCCATCATGTGTTACCCTTCCTGGAAATCGTTAAGTCCTGCTTTCAACAAACATCTCCAAAGGGCAAACGTTCTCACCACTATCTAGAGGTTCCTTTATGTCCCTACACAAACGATATACATATACACAGACATGCATATACACAGATGTACAGAAAACAAAGCAAACGCACTGCAAATGCGGAATATACGGGGTGGAGGCAACTGGATGCAATCGAGTACAGTGCTATATTATGCCTCCCGATCAGAAAAAAATACTGCATTCACGCTATGTGTTGGCAGCTGTATTACAGTTACAAACAATTTTAGAACACGGGACGAGATGTCATGTCATGATTGCATGGATGAAAGTGACATAAAATCGATAAAGTTACGAAAAATGATGGAAAATACGTATAAACTGAGAGAAAATACACCGAAATGCGGGGAAATTGAGGATGTAATTGTGTGTCTTCTGGTTTGCGCAGAAGAATTCTTGTACTTGGGAACGAGTATGTGACAGCAAGAGGAGTACGACAAAATGTTGTCGTGGGAGCGTTACGAACCAGGGAAACCATCATTTTCTTCGTCAAGGCAGCATTCCACTGTATGTCTTTGAGGTAATAGTGATACACATGAGTTGACTGCTGTCTCTGGTGCTTTCCAGGAAAAACAGAGAACTATCTGCCTTTAAACTTACTTGCATTTGCGTTAAAGGATGACAGAGAGTGGATGGAGCGGTCAGTTGAGATGGAGTTGTAACAAGGTATGATTTAATGGTAGACTGATGATGGATACTAGAGAGAGAGGGGGGTAGATGTTGCGGCGGGTCACTTGACCATTTTTTTCTGATGCTCTGTCAGGATGCATCAGTTGTGTGACATAGCTTGCACTCGACTCATATACAACCGCGTGTTCCGTATGGGTCTTAGAGCAGTGTCTACTTGCGATCATTAACAGTAAACCTCTCGGTCATCAGAGGACTTCCATCTCATGTGTGATGAAATGTGACACATTCCTCTAAACGGATGAAGATTTATGCAATGTGCTTCATTCTCCTGTTGCATCTTGGATATAAAATCAAGACTTCATTTTCATAATTAAGATGATTCTAAGTTAGAGATAGGTGTTTGTGAGGCATTGCAATCCCCGTGTATACATTTGCTTGACAGATGTCCTGTTTACAGGGTTAGTGGCGGCATGATGTGTAATTTCACATGTCAGACGCTGCTGCTATGCATTTACCTGTTCCCCTGTAAGGCGTATTCTCCATTACTAATGATCATTTCATATAGGACTGATGCAGGCATAGTATAATTTCTGAACCATGATCGCATGTGAACAGTGGACGCTATAGTTCTCTGGGAAGCTATTTGTGCAAGTCGTTTTTTCATTTTACAGTTTGTTACCATAGCTTATCGTAGAGAAACCGACAAGAAAGATGTATGTCATGCACTGGAAATATATTTCTTACATTGGAATATTAACAACATTACATTCCATATGACTAATAGGTCGGAAACTGGAGCGGTGTAACATTATATCCTGTTTTAAGTGCGGAACCTTGTAGCCTTAGGAGTGCATGTGTTTATTTTCGCTCTTACTAATTCCGTCCAGGTACTGATCCCAAACGCTAGAACAATACTTTAGAGTTGATAGCGCGGTTGATTTACGTAAAAATGCTTCTAACTCCATCCGTCTGAAGCTCCAACATGCACAAAAACCAGTCTTGTTCTTCTTAACCGTCTACTATTACATCACAACACTTTCACATCTGTTACTATACACCAATAAGGGGTGCTAACCTCCTCGACATGGACGCATCTGGAGAAATCTTGTGTACTTGGATGGGCGAGGACTCGGCTAGCTCCATTCATTCAGGAGACGTGGAATGTAGCGGTCTACTTCTGGTCAGCTGCAGATTAAATTGGTAATGGTGCTGCAGGGTGGGGTGGTCAAAGACAGTGTGGAGGGTCTTTCAGTCTCTCATTTTATTCTAAGACTGCGAGAATGCTCTGTAACTCCCATCCGCATAGAGATAGATCTTAAATTATGTAATATGCTCGAGATGCTAGAAATATATAGAGCGCTGTCTGGTATACTTTGATGATGTATGTGTTCGAGAATTAACAATGAATGGACATACTGCACAGTCATCTATCTACATTTGCAATGATACTCGCAAAGTAGAGAAGGGGCGATTTAGCTATGACGGAAATTGGGAAACATGCCGTCGCATCATTGGTCGGTGCTGAAATTACTGTAAAATTGCTAAAATTGTTTGCACTATCAATTGTGATGCTTTTTATGACAGTACATCGATGGTGTCTTTTCCATCCCATCTGTCCACTGGTACGCTGTAGGTTACCACATAATGATTGACTGACATCGCTTGTTTGAGATGGAGAAAGAGTTTTGGTGGAGGGGCAACACCTTCTGGGGATGGCTAGCACCAAAACAGTGATCGTGTACATGTCTGCAATATGAGGAATCAGTCGAAACAGAACGCAGAGGCATCCGCTATTGCGTCACTGTGACAAATGAGTTTAAATGTAGAGGTCGTCAATCACCTCCGGACAGCAGTTTGGAAACTCTCCACAACGCCGCCAAACTCTCCCAGTTTTCTTATGTTGTAACTGTCTTTTATTTAAAATCATCCAGTGTGTGGAGTAAGTTATAGTAGCAGCAGTAACAACATGACTTAAACTGTGCAACATCTAGTTTTCTGTGAGAGGCAATGGATCAGAACGTGTTAATGTCAGTTTAGAACCTGACATAGACCTTGAAGTCACGGCGGAAAAAACCAAAATGTATGGCAGTGTACAAAGCGTGTTACAGCAGAAAAAAAGTTCAATCAACGACACAGGGTCACAGAGAAGGTCTCTTACGACTTACAGTATAGTTTGTGGGATACGGTCATTCTCCTATAGTACAGGCGATGCAAGTTTACACTGGTCCGTGCAATGGATCAATATCTGTATATTTCATGGGATCACCACATGTGCTCGATGCCAGCACGCAGACGGTATTTGTTTTCGTTATATGGGAGGAGAGAGATGTAAAAATCTTGTCGAGTTCTCTATCAGAATAAGTTAGTGGAGCTTTTATAGTTTGTAATTTTTCTCTGTTGGATGGTACAGAATAATGATGATAGTATGTTGGAGTGATAGACGTAAATGGGCCCTGAGGGACGCGGATCTGCTTCAGACTGTAGTACTTGTATGTAGTTTGGTGACACACCACAATGCAGTAGCAAAATCAATGTCCTTCTCCCAGTTCACAAACTGTCATTTATACTATCTCATGTTGCAGGAGCGAGCTTCGTTTGGCGCTGGCCTTACACATCCTACACACTTGGCGGAACTACGACAACATTTTCCCATTTCCATCGAATGATCAAAACACTGTCCTGTCGCAGTAACTCTGCTTAGTCTGTTTCTACATGGCTTGCAGAAGGTGGTAGATACAGTTCTCTCCGACTTCAACTCAGTTCTGGCTTAAATTGGAATGATCACATGTGCAAAGCTGCAGAAATAGCAGCAGTTGCAAGAGGCATAGGGACTATCTAAGATTTTACTGTAGCTGATAGGTTCGAAAAAGGTGACTCGTTTCGAGATGTGAGAGTGCGAAAAATTACGATTCAATAGTATCTGTAATCATTAAAGGACTTCTCCATAGAATCTGACGCAGGTATGCAGTATACTGGAAAGACTTGATTCCAAATCCCAGACAGCATTTCTACTGGAGAGCATAACACCGGAGATTTGAAAAGCTAGTGTACATTACTTACAACTTCAATCAATACATCAGCTACCGTTTGTGATCCTTCTCAATAAACCATCGCCCATAACTCACAGGATTATCGCCGAAACTTTGACGTGGCATCGAGACAGAATGCGCTACAAATACTGGAGAAATATCTAGCGGCGGTATGAGGGAGTTGCAAATACCAGTTTCATGCCACCTTCCTTAGCCAAATCACTTTCTAAATTCAGTAATTTTATTACGAGGTTGCACCGTCGCCGACGTGTAACCGCACTGTTGGTCTGATAAGACACGCTCTGGCGATCAGCATCATTATTCAGTGTTACGGTATATGTCTGGAAAAACCACTTCATTCGGAGGTAATGCCATGCCTCGATTTATAAAGCCGGTATAGCTTTTAACATGGATACTTGTGTGCACCTGTAGAACCAAGCCTCGTGTGACAGTAACATACAGTATGAAACTTCCTGGCAGAGTAAAACTGTGTGCCGGGCCGAGACTCGAACTCGGGACCTTTGCCTTTCGCGGGCAAGTGCTCTACCAATTGAGCTACCGAAGCACGACTCACGCCCCGTCCTCACAGCTTTACTTTTGCCAGTACCTTGTCTCCTACCTTCCAAACTTTACAGAAGCTCTCCTGCGAACATTGCAGAACTAGCACTCCTGAAAGAAAGGATATTGGCTTAGCCACAGCCTTGGGGATTGTTTCCAGAATGAGATTTTCGCTCTGCAGTGGAGTGTGCGCTGATATGGCTAAGCCATGTCTCCGCAATATCCTTTCTTTCAGGAGTGCTAGTTCTGCAAGATTCGCAGGTGAGCTTCTGTAAAGTTTGGAAGGTAGGAGACGAGGTACTGGCAGAAGTAAAGCTGAGAGGACGGGGCGTGAGTCGTGCTTGGGTAGCTCAGTTGGTAGAGCACTTGCCCGCGAAAGGCAAAGGTCCCGAGTTCGAGTCTCGGCCCAGCACACAGTTTTAGTCTGCCAGGAAGTTTCATATCAGCGCACACACCGCTGCAGAGTGAAAATCTCATTCTGCGATCGTGTTTTTAACATCTGGCGGTTTGTAAGACGATTACACCTCTTTTTCTAAGACTCAGTGGTACCTCTATGAGACATGTCCACCGATCGCTGATTTTCGGTCAGTATTATTTCGTACTGCCAGCAATCAGTCATTGGCGAAGTATTATATTCAGGGGATGCGTGATAGGTTCGCCTTGAGCATCAGGCTTATATAGTATTTTTTTGTGTTCTGACATGTGCAAAGCAAATGACTATGTCCAGTCGTAAGGAAGGTATGGATGTCACGTGGAATACTGTGATAGCAAAGGGAAGAGTATGTCAAGTCATAAGAATGGTACAGATATTTCTATTTCCAGAGCCACAACCGTCAGCAGGGTGTTTCAGATAACTCGCTCATTGTCGAATGTCGTTCAATTGAGACCACAATCGTAACATTTAATTGTAAATATAGCGATCAAATATGTATGTGGCCGGTTTCGTAGGACAATTCTGTCTAGGGATGCGTGGCGCGCCGGCTGTGGCCTGTGGTGGGACTGATTCACGTTTCCCGCTAACGGCAGGAGCCATTCGAATGGGAAGGCCTGTTGGGATGCAGAAATGTAGCTGACTTAACCGTGTCGTCCTGTAGACGGCCGAATAGCGAACTAATACTTTGTATTTGTTATGTTTACAGCACGCTCCACCTCACTAAAGTTTCGCGTTTCTAAAGAAATAATTTCCAATCTATATCTTCAGAATTGTACTGTGCGAGTGATACTGCTATGCAAGCGATATTGCTAAGTGCTTGATATCGAGAATTATCTCGTAAATGGTAGATATTCTGGCAAACCATGTGAAAATACACTCCTGGAAATGGAAAAAAGAACACATTGACACCGGTGTGTCAGACCCACCATACTTGCTCCGGACACTGCGAGAGGGCTGTACAAGCAATGATCACACGCACGGCGCAGCGGACACACCAGGAACCGCGGTGTTGGCCGTCGAATGGCGCTAGCTGCGCAGCATTTGTGCACCGCCGCCGTCAGTGTCAGCCAGTTTGCCGTGGCATACGGAGCTCCATCGCAGTCTTTAACACTGGTAGCATGCCGCGACAGCGTGGACGTGAACCGTATGTGCAGTTGACGGACTTTGAGCGAGGGCGTATAGTGGGCATGCGGGAGGCCGGGTGGACGTACCGCCGAATTGCTCAACACGTGGGGCGTGAGGTCTCCACAGTACATCGATGTTGTCGCCAGTGGTCGGCGGAAGGTGCACGTGCCCGTCGACCTGGGACCGGACCGCAGCGACGCACGGATGCACGCCAAGACCGTAGGATCCTACGCAGTGCCGTAGGGGACCGCACCGCCACTTCCCAGCAAATTAGGGACACTGTTGCTCCTGGGGTATCGGCGAGGACCATTCGCAACCGTCTCCATGAAGCTGGGCTACGGGTCCGCACACCGTTAGGCCGTCTTCCGCTCACGCCCCAACATCGTGCAGCCCGCCTCCAGTGGTGTCGCGACAGGCGTGAATGGAGGGACGAATGGAGACGTGTCGTCTTCAGCGATGAGAGTCGCTTCTGCCTTGGTGCCAATGATGGTCGTATGCGTGTTTGGCGCCGTGCAGGTGAGCGCCACAATCAGGACTGCATACGACCGAGGCACACAGGGCCAACACCCGGCATCATGGTGTGGGGAGCGATCTCCTACACTGGCCGTACACCACTGGTGATCGTCGAGGGGACACTGAATAGTGCACGGTACATCCAAACCGTCATCGAACCCATCGTTCTACCATTCCTAGACCGGCAAGGGAACTTGCTGTTCCAACAGGACAATGCACGTCCGCATGTATCCCGTGCCACCCTTCGTGCTCTAGGAGGTGTAAGTCAACTACCCTGGCCAGCAAGATCTCCGGATCTGTCCCCCATTGAGCATGTTTGGGACTGGATGAAGGGTCGTCTCACGCGGTCTGCACGTCCAGCACGAACGCTGGTCCAACTGAGGCGCCAGGTGGAAATGGCATGGCAGGCCGTTCCACAGGACTACATCCAGCATCTCTACAATCGTCTCCATGGGAGAATAGCAGCCTGCATTGCTGCGAAAGGTGGATATTCACTGTACTAGTGCCGACATTGTGCATGCTCTGTTGCCTGTGTCTATGTGCCTGTGGTTCTGTCAGTGTGATCATGTGATGTATCTGACCCAAGGAATGTGTCAATAAAGTTTCCCCTTCCTGGGACAATGAATTCACGGTGTTCTTATTTCAATTTCCAGGAGTGTACATATGTTTCTGTAATGCTAGATTCTGGAGAGGGGTGCAGAAAGCAAGCAAGCAGGTTGGGGCCGGAAACAGTAACACCTTTGTGCCAAGGGGAAACAAGCCCGACTTTATACAACAGTTCTGAGAGTGATTTCGGTGCCCTGAGCGCGCTCTGGTCACGCATCAGGAGCAGATGACTTGTGACCGTCGGCTGCGATGGATGATCGCCCGACCTCGCGGGAAATATCTAGTGCTGCAAGGGGTATACCTACAGTGTATGTGCTTATACTGGCTGTCTTTACGGTATATATACGAGTGTCGGGCGGTCGATAGCTATATGCATGATGCAAAAGGGGCGAGTTCATATAGCACACGATACGAATTGTATGTTTTCTACATCGACACGGTACATGGTCATATATTTTGCCGGGTTGGAGATCAAATATTCAAGCTTCCGTCCTCAGAGGCAGAGTAGTGTAATTGAGGAAGAGTCTTTCTGTATTTGACGATCTGTAGGTCACTTTTGCAGGATTTAACTGTCAGTGAAATACGGCGACTTGTAAAAAATAGTTTTGCCACTGAATATCTCATCTGCAGAAAGAAAAAGGCGGACAGTGCTTCCACACTGGTAGCATCAGTAATTTGGTGGGTTAATTCATGAAGTGCTGATCAGAATGCTCCATTCATTCGCAAGACATCCTTTGTGTTGGGACATAGGAGCCTCTACATAGCGGTGAGAACGTTTGCATTTCGGAGGTGTTTGTTGAAATCAGGACTTAACGATGAACGGGGTGCCACGTTAGGACCATCAGGAGGAATGCAGTCAGCGTTATTCTGGGCTATTTTCGTAAACAGATTCTGTTAGGAGAAGAATTTCCATCAGACAAGCTGAGATATCACGAAAGCTCCTACAAAAGCGAAGGTTAACATTTTCTGCAGCACTTTACCAATTCTGAGAATGGTCTGATAAGTAATGGACGGGCTGTCCCGTTAGGATCATGAGGAAGAATGCAGTCGGTGTTATTCTGGGCTATTTTCGTGAACAGTTCTGTTAGGACCAGAATTTCCATCCAGACAAAGTTCCTACAAAAGCGATCGTTAACTATTTCTGCAACACTTTACTATTTCTGAGTGGTAGACGTCGTTCTTATTTGGTTCAAATGGCTCTGAGTACTATGGGACTTAACATCTGTGGTCATCAGTCCCCTAGAACTTAGAACTACTTAAACCTGACTAACCTAAGGACATCACACACATCCATGCCCGAGGCAGGATTCGAACCTGCGACCATAGCGGTCACATGGTTCCAGACTGAAGCGCCTAGAACCGCATGGCCACACCGGCCGGCTCGTTCTTATTTACATAGATCAGTATTACATTGAGAACCTCTTGGCTGCACCTGCACAGGTGAGCCACTGTGCAAACATCTTGCGCTTGGCAATTAGGCCTGCACTGGACTGGCAGGTTCGTGTGGTGGCTGAGTAAACACATCCGCAGCCAGAGGCGTCTCGCATGTCCCCTTAGTATAGCGAGGGAGAATGCACCCTGTGCTATTCTGGGAAGCATTGCAACACATTTTTATAGCGTGTTCAGAGGGGAGACTTGGCTCTTATTTACATACACCTGTGACGCCAGTATGACACTGAGAACCTTTTAGCTGCATCTGCAAGGGTGAGCCGCTATGCAAACATCTTGCTGAGGGTGATCCGCCATGCAAACATCTTCCTGGACAGCAGAGACAAAGGCTATGGATCATTGCGCCAGCAATGGTGTGTAGGTAGTCACGTGTTTCGACAGGTATTTCTCAGGTGTCAAGTACGAAAGGGATGCCACTGCCTCATGTGCGCGGGACTCGAACTGACACCTGAGCATGCTTCAGCAGCTTATGGCCACATCGTTCGCTGTGCGGGGCCGCCAGTGCATCCCGACTCCTGCGAAAATATGCGGTGGCATTCTGTGTGGTCCAGTGAAGAGGCGATGGCGGGTGGTGAGTGCTTCGCAATTGAAAGATTTTTAACTATGTAATTACGTGTGATGTGTGTTTCATGACGGTATTCCTTGCACGGTTGGAATAAAAAGAAAGGCGATCCATTTAATTACTTCTTACCTGACCTGCATCTTTCCAAACAGCAGAGAATGATGATCAAGGGAATTCCAACTGATCTTTTTTATAAATAAACAATATACACTTAAATTGCCCTTCGTGAGATCCTTCCCCTCCACCGCAGAACCGCCATTTCCAGGTAGAAGAGGGAAGAGTGAGTGGAGAGGGGGTGAAGTGGGAGGAGGGGAAATAGGGTGGTGAGGAAGGGTATCGATTCCCTGAATTTTTTAAAATAAATAAGTAAACTATATTCCACACACTGCCTTGAAACGTATAAATTGTTTAAATTAACAATATTCCACACATTGCCTAATTTGTTTAAACAATATTCCATGCTCTGCATTCGATTTCCAGACAAATTATTTAACTAAATAAATAAACCATATTCCATACACCGCCATAAACAATTAAACAATATTCTGTAGATTGTCTAAATTGCTTAAAAAATATTGCATATGCTGCAATCGAATTCCCTCCAAATGACTGATCAACTGAGCCTTTTTCCCTCCAATTTCCAGGAGGGAGGGTGGGAGGTGACAGGGATTTAGCAGAGGGGGAGAGATTAATTAATTGATCAATTTAACTAAGTAGTCAATCAAATTGATAAGATTGAGAGGGGCTGTTCAAGTAACTCAGACCTGAAAGTGTACCTGTAGCAGCGAGTGCAAGGGGATCGGTTGGAGGGGGGGGGAGGGCAGGCCAATATGGTACGGACCTGTCAATTAAAAGGAAGGAGCCTTTTAGCAGAACAATAGGTTAAGGACCTGTCAATCAAAGGAGAGCAATAGTTTAATGACCTATCAATCAAAGCAAAACAATAGGTTTACCCCTGAGTGCTAACCTGCCCCTGATGTAGGCAACCCACACTAACAAAATGTCCTGCAACATAGTTTGCCCTACTACTTGCAGCATGAAAATCTTTAAGTGTCCCAGTGTGCACTCTCCTCGACATTTATGATGCCAAACCCCTCAAAAACGTATCCAGTGCTCTGGGCTCAGCTTCTTGCAAAATCATTTTATTCACCTCCTCATTCTGTGATAATTCATACGTAGGTACATTCAACTTTCTAAGTGTATCTGCAAAATCCTCAACCAGTCCATTATACCTCCTAGACACCACACCCAATTGTTCACGAAAAAACGCTGCACTATATTGTTTCCAGTACTCTGCTCTAATCCCTGCCTAAGAGGCTCAAACATACTCAGGGTATGCTATGCTTCTGCACAATGCACAAACGATTTCGCTTTACCTGCCAAACATAATCTAGCAATCTGCAGCAACTGACTATCTGACCATTCAACATGCCAGCTGATGACCTGATATCCTCCAAGAATTCTAACGCATCCTCAGGCACACTACCAGAAAAGGGCGAAACTATGTTAGCAGTAGCAGGATTCACTCCTAAACTTCATGATTTCAACAGTTCTGCTTCTTCACTTTTCTCTGCCAAACTATTACATAAAGCTACCTCATCTGCCCTCAATTGAACTGTCTGATTTACTAGAACGATTCTACAGCTTGATCTCTGGTGACACTCTGTGCCTCTGATTTAGCCTTTGTCTCCTCAGTATTCATTTTAAAATTATTACTCTTACAAAACACAAAAAATAAACATTCAACACTAGCACTACGAGAATTCATCTATTTCCTCTGTCTAATCATGAGCCACGTGGACTCTCTACACTGTCTGGCTGTATGTCGAAAATGATTATAAGTGAAACAAATTGCCACCCCTGATTCGGCACAGAGTGACCTAGCAAATTACACTGCATACAACAAACAGGCACTAACCATTCATCACTAGAATTGCCTTTAAATTGTGATAAATGTACTTGTTCCTCTGGTTTTAGAAACGTGACATTTGTATAATCATGACCCCTTTACTTTGATGCCATTATTGTTACCATACAAGAATTTAAAAAAAAATGGTCTCACTCACCCTGAATGCTGACACTGAGAGCTGTGGCTCGGATGGCATGCTCTGGGGTGACACACCTGCTGTGGGCCTTTGGGATGTCAGCAACTCTGACACCACTCAGAAGGGTCGGGGGTGATGACTGATGGCGTTGAGGGCCTAGTATGAACACTGTTGACAACAGACAACATCTTTGTTATCTTCAGCGCATACTGCTTTGCAGCTCAGTCAGGCAAACACCCCTCTCCTCATCGACCCTGCCCAGAGGTGATGTATGGGCAGTGGTGTCCACCCAGAATGCTATGTTGATACCCAGCATTGCTGACATAAGACCTATGAACAGCTGGCAGACTACTGTGTCAAGGCTGTGACATCAGAAGTGCACTGCTACTCTTGGCGATGGTGGGAGCTCCTCCAGATGGCACTCTCTGGCCCAAATGCATTCACTGTAGCAGGATGTGAAGACTGTTCTGCCCGAGATTTGACCTGCTGCCCCTAGGCAGGATTCAGACAACAGCTAGCACTGTGGCACAGAGTCCCACTTGGAACTCAGTGCTGACTGCAGCAGGTGACAGCAGCAGGCTGGCGGCACTGGGGCGTCATGGCCCTCCAGAAACTTGAGTGCTGAAAGCAACAGGTGCAACGCAGACTGAAAACCGTGGTTGCTCTGTCGTCTTGCAGCTTGGCTTGACGCCAGCATCATGGTGGTGATGCAGAACTCGGCGGCAATATGGAGAAAATGACTGGATGACGAATCAATGACGAATCTACTCTTCTTCAAAATACAACACTATTTATACCTTTCTCTAACACATTTGTTTCACTACACTCAGCTGGCGGCTGCACGGGTAGCGGAGGCTGTGTGGCGTGGACTGGGCGGTTTTTTAGGTTAGAAGGCCTCGGGAAAGTACGGGGTGGGCTGCAATCTCAACGGGTGCATGGCAAATACAGGACGTGTTTGGATCAAGGAACAGTCGGAATTGTAGTTGTAAATTGTTGTAGTTGTGCTGGGAAAGTCCCTGAGCTTCAAGCGCTAATAGAAAGCACAGAAGCTGAAATCGTTATAGGTACAGAAAGCTGGCTAAAGCCTGAAATAAGTTCTGCAGAAATTTTTACGAAGTCTCAGACGGTCTTCACGAAAGATAGATTAGGCAGAATTGGTGGTGGAGTGTTTGTGTCTGTCAGTAGTGGTTTATCTTGTAGTGAAGTCGAGGTAAATACTCCATGCGAATTGGTATGGGTGGAGGTTATACTTAACAGCAGAACTAAGTTAATAATTGGCTCCTTCTACCGACCCCCAGACTCCGATGATATAGTTGCTGAACAGTTCAGAGAACATTTGAGTCTCGTAACAAATAAATACCCCACTCATACTGTTATAGTTGGTGGGGACTTCAATCTTCCCTCGATATGTTGGCAAAAATACTTGTTCAAAACCGGTGGTAGGCAGAAAACATTTTCCGAGATTGTCCTAAATGCTTTCTCCGAAAATTATTTCGAGCAGTTAGTCGACGAACCCACACGAATTGTAAATGGTTGCGAAAACACACTTGACCTCTTAGCCACAAACAATCCAGAGTTAATAGAGAGCATCATGACTAATACAGGGATTAGTGATCACAAGGTCGTTGTATCTAGGCTCAATACCGTTTCTTCCAAATCCACCAGAAACAAACGGAAAACAAATTTATTTAAAAAAGCGGATAAAGTGTCACTAGAAGCCTTCCTAAGAGACAATCTCCATTCCTTCCGAACTGACTATGCAAATGTAGACGAGATGTGGCTCAAATTCAAAGATAAAGTAGCAACAGCAATTGAGAGATTCATACCTCATAAATTGGTAAGAGATGGAACTGATCCCCCATGGTACACAAAACAGGTCCGAACGCTGTTGCAGAGGCAACGGAAAAAGCATGCGAAGTTCAGAAGAACGCGAAATCCCGAAGATTGGCTAAAATTTACAGACGCGCGAAATTTGGCACGGACTTCAATGCGAGATGCCTTTAAAAGGCTCCACAACGAAACATTGTCTCGAAATTTGGTAGAAAATCCGAAAAAATTCTGGTCGTATGTAAAGTACACAAGCGGCAAGACGCAGTCAATACCTTCGCTGCGCAGTTCCGATGGTACTGTTACCGACAACTGTGCCACTAAAGCGGAGTTATTGAACGCAGTTTTCCGAAATTCCTTCACCAGGAAAGACGAATGGAATATTCCAGGATTTGAAACACGAACAGCTGTTAGCATGAGTTTCTTAGAAGTAAATACCTTAGGGGTTGCGAAGCAACTCAAATCGCTTGATACAGGCAAGTCTTCAGGTCCAGATTGTATACCGATTAGGTTCCTTTCAAATTACGCTGATACAATAGCTCCCTACTTAGCAATCATATACAACTGCTCGCTCACCGATAGATCTGTACTACAGATTGGAAAATTGCGCAGGTCGCACCAGTGTTTAAGAAGGGTAGTAGGAGTAATCCATCGAACTACAGACCTATATCATTGACGTCGGTTTGCAGTGGGGTTTTGGAGCATATACTGTATTCAAATATTATGAATCACCTCGAAGGGAACGATCTATTGATACGTAATCACCATAGTTTCAGAAAACATCGTTCTTGTGCAACGCAGCTAGCTCTTTATTCGTACAAAGTAATGGCCGCTATCGACAGGGGATCTCAAATTGATTTCGTATTTCTAGATTTCCGGAAAGCTTTTGACACCGTTCCTCACAAGCGACTTCTAATCAAGCTGCGGACCTATGGGGTATCGTCTCAGTTGTGCGACTGGATTCGTGATTTCCTGTGAGGAAGGTCACAGTTCGTAGTAATAGATGGCAAATCATCGAGTAAAACTGAAGTGATATCAGGTGTTCCCCAGGGAAGGGTCCTGGGACCTCTGCTGTTCCTGATCTATATAAATGACCTGGGTGACAATCTCAGCAGTTCTCTTAGGTTGTTCGCAGATGATGCTGTAATTTACCGTCTAGTAAGGTCATCCGAAGACCAGTATCAGTTGCAAAGCGATTTAGAAAAGATTGCTGTATGGTGTGGCAGGTGGCAGTTGACGCTAAATAACGAAAAGTGTGAGGTGATCCACGTGAGTTCCAAAAGAAATCCGTTGGAATTCGATTACTCGATAAATAGTACAATTCTCAAGGCTGTCAATTCAACTAAGTACTGGGGTGTTAAAATTACGAGAAACTTCAGTTGGAAAGACCACATAGATAATATTGTGGGGAAGGCGAGCCAAAGTTTGCGTTTCATTGGCAGGACACTTAGAAGATGCAACAAGTCCACTAAAGAGACAGCTTACACTACACTCGTTCGTCCTCTGTTAGAATATTGCTGCGCGGTGTGGGATCCTTACCAGGTGGGATTGACGGAGGACATCGAAAGGGTGCAAAAAAGGGCAGCTCGTTTTGTATTATCACGTAATAGGGGAGAGAGTGTGGCAGATATGATACGCGAGTTGGGATGGAAGTCATTAAAGCAAAGACGTTTTTCGTCACGGCGAGATCTATTTACGAAATTTCAGTCACCAATTTCCTCTTCCGAGTGCGAAAATATTTTGTTGAGCCCAACCTACATAGGTAGGAATGATCATCAAAATAAAATAAGAGAAATCAGAGCTCGAACAGAAAGGTTTAGGTGTTCGTTTTTCCCGCGCGCTGTTCGGGAGTGGAATGGTAGAGAGATAGTATGATTGTGGTTAGATGAACCCTCTGCCAAGCACTTAAATGTGAATTGCAGAGTAATCATGTAGATGTAGATGTAGATGTAGAAACTCACAGCCAATTACGTCATTCATAACAGAAACCAGCCCTGGTGTGGTGTCAACGCCTCACCCATTGTGGGGGCTATTGCTGCACTATGCTGTTTTCTGCTGCAGTTAGCTGCCTTCACTACACATTCCGCTTGCCTGTCCTGTCCTACATGTCGCCACATCAGCAGCTTCCAGCTTGTGGTGGCTAATGCACTCTTTCTTGAGGTTAACTTACCATTTCTTATTACTTTTCAGCTAAAAGATAGACTATGGTCTCACAGAAGGAAGTTTAGGAATTAACACTCCACTAATGACACATTTGTTTGGGACTCATCACAACCTCAAGCTGAGAGAAAGATGAAAAATGAAATCGACCAAGTGCTTTACAAAGGAACCATCTTAACATTTTCCTTAAGTGATGTAAGGAAATTTTGGGAAACCTAAATTTGGGGTATCAAATGGAGATATGAGTCGCTATTCTTCTGGTTGCATTTCCAGTGTCTTGAATCACTTCACCACTTCGCTTCACCTTTCAAATTTGGAAGCTGAGCCTTGAAAGGAGATTAAGCGCCTTTCTTTTGACGTCTAACTGTGGAAGGCTATGGCTTGGTAGGAAAGTACAGCCATAAGAATCTGCATGTGGTATTGATAAGTGGTTTCCCAGTGTCGTGTGAGCAGCCCAGAATCATCTTGTTAAATTAGTGTGTTTACTGCTGAATGAGAGTGCCTGGATGTGAAGTGGATAGTCCATACTTCTGAAGCCTGCTTTTGTTAGTTCTTCTGACAATCTCAGCATTCTTCATCTTGCAAATGGATGAACAGCCGTTTTCTTCACTGTGTTGGATAGTGCTTCGTACTACCTTATGATACTCCGCTGTGAGGGGACGAGGCCACATTGTGAGATGCGATTCGGTTATAGATTATTTTCTGCACAGTGTCTCACATATTTACACAACTGCCATGATTACCATACTGTGATACCTTAGACATACATATAAGGTCAGGGGAATATATTAGGGGTGTCCTATCACAGGCCCAGTTTTATTGTGGTACACATTTAACATCTCCATCATGGGTGAGCATATTGAAGTTATGAAAGGCGTAGTCTGCAAAATCTTCTAAGATGTTGTCATCATCTGTGGCAGTACTGTACCCTGTGAGTAGACTCCAACGAATGGTGCAGTGGCAACGTCAATGTAGGAGTTAAACAGGCATGGCAGTTGTGTGAGCAACATCACAATAATTACAGAGAACAGGAGAGAACCACCGACATGCAGCAGGCCGTGCTACTGTTCCTACTGTAACAAGGCAGTGATCAATGTGGATCAGGTATGGTACTATTGACTTCTGGTTTTGCAATGTGAGATTGTTCACAAACAAAGGTATTTGTACAAAGGTGCAGATATTTAGCGGTAGTTGCCACACATGGGTGAGTGAAAGTAGGGGAGAGCAGGTTACCTATGGGGCAAGGTAGCAATCTAATCTCAAGGCTATGATTTAACTTGATACGCAGCTCACAGCTCTCAGGCAACTGCATGTGGGAAATTCAAGGTCACAATGTAACCTGATATTTATCACATATCAAGATAAGGCCCCACCCTTCTGCTGACCACACCCCTAGGACAACTGGTGCGACTAAAGAATAGTGGTAAAATTAAGGTTACTGGTCCAATGTGACGGTTCTGGCCCCAGAATCAAGGCCAAACTTCCCCCATTGATGTAGGCCAATAGGACGACTCAAAATGGCAGAAAAACAAGTTACCCCTCCTCTTTCTCTCTCTAGGCCAAATGTGCAAGTATTTTCACTAGAGGTCTGTAGATGTACTGTAAGGATCATCATGAAGCACTAGGGGCAGAGTTCTCCTGCTTAAAAAATTGTGGTAAACGTTATCTTAATATATAATGTAGGACTCTTTCACACTAAAGTGTGTGACTATTGGGAGATCTGAAGGGGCACAGCTGAATTACTATAATTTAAAGACATCATGGCATTTTCTGTGAACACTCCAATGCGTGACCACCTTCCATTGCAATTTACAATTCCATTGATTTTCTTCCACTTTTCAAGATCATCACCCTATGACACACATTAACACAAAACTTTAAGTGTTAATTAAACATTTTCCATAGTTTGATATATTAAACAACTACACCAATATCCCACTTCAAATAATAAGCACAGTGCGTTATTTTAACAAATACACCCATATTTCATGTTAAATAATTACTACACTGCAACAAATACACTCTTGCTATGTACTCTAAGGAACTTATCCCTGCATTTTTAGTGTGTTAAAAACAATGTCATCAGTATAAGTCTGCCTTAGAGGAGTCTGACACTATTGGATTATAGTAAACTTGCAAATAAGGACGGAAAATCCAAGTATGAACACACACACATACAAAACATTGCTAAATTTACACTGTGAACAATTACTGCCCAGCCCCTCTATGCTGCTAACCATTACAAAGAAAACAAAAATCTTCTGTTATGTGTGAAGCCTCTGCAGTATGCATCCCTCTGCGTGGTACTTTTAGTCAATCCTCCCACTACAATGACAGTTATGCTAACGAAATGCAACTAGGTGGAGAATATCCCCTTTGCCTCTCCCTCCCTCTCTCTCTCTCTCTCTCTCTCTCTCTCTCTCTCTCTCTCTCTCTCTAACACACACACACACACACACACACACACACACACTGAGAGAGAGAGAGAGAGAGAGAGAGAGAGAGAGAGAGAGAGAGTCAGAAGTGTCCTGCACACGTGGTCGATAACGCTACTGGAGAAGGCAAGTGAGATGGCCTCTTGGGCACACTCTGTCTCACCAGCCACCAGCTATCAAAAATCGCCTACACACAGAAGACAACAGCCAATGGCTGTAACTGCAGAACCACAGTGACCACACGCCATCACCATGTAGGAGGATACATGGCTAACCGCAATAATAACTGCAGCTTGAGGACACACCAAGCAGCCTCTCTTAAAACAATCTAACATACTTTCACTGCGTGTCTCTCTCACACTCTGAGAATATTTCCATTATTGAGTCGTTATTAACATTTTGTATGCTAACAAAATCCTCCTGCACATTAACTTGTTTTTATGTCGACTGCACTAAAACATGTTCAGGGACATTGGCAGTTACTATTGTACAATGAGTTGCTTCAGGATGACAGCCTGACCATGTCACCATGCACATGGAGAGAATGGACCATAACGAAAATCTTTCGCTACAGACAATCCTTGGCGATTTTGGAAGCAGGCAACAGTGACATCCAATTCCCCAATTCTATTCAATACCTCCACATTAGTTATGTGATCTACCCATCTAATCTTCAGCATTCTTCTATAGCACCACATTTCGAAAGCTTCTATTCTCTTCTTGTCCAAACTATTTGTCGTCCATGTTTCGCTTCCATACATGGCTACACTCCATATAAATACTTTCAGAAACGACTTCCTGACATTTAAATCTATACTTGATGTTAACAAATTTCTCTTCTTCAGAAACGCTTTCCTTGCCATTGCCAGTCTACATTTTATATCCTTTCTACTTCGACTATCATCAGTTATTTTGCTCCCCAAATTGCAAAACTCCTTTACTACTTTAAGTGTCTTATTTCTTAATCTAATTCCCTCGGCATCACCCGACTTAATTCCACTGCATTCCATTATCCTCGTTTTGCTTTTGTTGACGTTCATCTTATATCCTCCTTTCAAGACACTGTCCATTCCGTTCAACTGCTCTTCCAAGTCCTTTGCTGTCTCTGACAGAATTATAATGTCATCGGCGAACCTTAAAGTTTCTATTTCTTCTCCATGGATTTTAATACCTATTCCGAATTTTTCTTTTGTTTCCTTTACTGCTTGCTCAATATACAGATTGAATAGCATCGCGGAGAGGCTACAACCCTGTCTCACTCCCTTCCCAACTACTGCTTCCTTTTCATGCCCCTCGACTCTTATAAGTGCCATCTGGTTTCTGTAGAAATTGTAAATAGCCTTTCGCTCCCTGTATTTTACCCCTGCCACCTTTAGAAATTGAAAAAGAGTATTCCAGTCAACATTGTCAAAAGCTTTCTCTAAGTCTACAACGTAGGTTTGCCTTTCCTTAATCTTTCTTCTAAGATAAGTCGCAAGGTCAGTATTGCCTCATATGTTCCAACATTTCTACGGAATCCAAACTGATCTTCCACGAGGTCGGCTTCTACCAGTTTTTCCATTCGTCTGTAAAAAATTCACGTTAGTATTTTGCAGCTGTGACTTATTAAACTGAAAGTTCAGTAATTTTCACATCTGTCAATGCCTGCTTTCTTTGGGATTGGAATGATTATATTCTTCTTGAAGTCTGAGGGTATTTCGCCTGTCTCATACATTTTGCTCACCAGATGGTAGAGTTTTGTCAGGACTGGCTCTCCCGAGGCCGTCAGTAGTTCTAATGGAATGTTGACAACTCCCGGGGCCTTGTTTCGACACAGGTCTTTCAGTGCTCTGTCAAACTCTTCATGCAGTATCATATCTCCCATTTCATCTTCATCTACATCCTCTTCCATTTCCATAATATTGTCTTCAAGTACATCGCCCTTGTATAGACCCTCTATATACTCCTTCCAACTTTCTGCTTTCCCTTCTTTGCTTAGAACTGGGTTTCCATCTGAGCTCTTGATATTTATCCAAGTGGCTCTCTTTTCTCCAAAGGTGTCTCTGATTTTCCTATAGGCAGTATCTATCTTACCCCTAGTGAGATAAGCCTCTACATCCTTACATTTGCCCTCTAGCCATCCCTGCTTACCCATTTTGCTCTTCCTGCCGATTTCATTTTTGAGACGTTTGTATTCCTTTTTGCCTGCTTTATTTATTGCATTTTTATATTTTCTCCTCTCATCAATTAAATTCAGTGTTTCTTCTGTTACCCAAGGATTTCCACTAGCCCTAGTCTTTTTACTTACTTGATCCTCTGCTGCCTTCACTACTTCATCCCCTCAAAGCTACCCATTCTTCTTCTACTGTATTTGTTTCCTCCATTCCTGTCAATTGTTCCCATATGCTCTCCCTGAAACTCTGTAAAACCTCTGGTTCTTTCAGTTTATCCAGGTCCCATCTCCTTAATTTCCCACCTTTTTGCAGTTTCTCCAGTTTTAATCTACAGTTCATAACCAATAGATTGTGGTCAGAGTCACATCTGGCCCTGGAAATGTCTTACAATTTAAAACCTGGTTCCTAAACCTCTGTCTTACCATTATATAATCTATCTGATACCTTATAGTATCTCCAGGATTCTTCCATGTGTACAACCTTCTTTTATGATTCTTGAATCAAGTGTTAGCTATGATTAAATTATGCTCTGTGCAAAATTCTACCAGGCAGCTTCCTCTTTCATTTCTTACCCCCAATCCATATTCACCTACTATGTTTCCTTCTCTCACTTTTCCTACTCTCAAATTCCAGTCACCCATGACTATTAAATTTTCGTCTCCCTTCACTACCTGAATAATTTCTTTTATCTCGTCATACATTTCATCAATTTCTTAATCATCTGCAAAGCTAGTTGGCATATAAACTTGTACTACTGTATTAGGCATGGGTTTCATGTCTATCTTGGCCACAATAATGCGTTCACTATGCTGTTTGTAGTAGCTCACCCGCACTCCTATTTTTTTATTCATTATTAAACCTACTCTAGCATTATCCCTATTTGATTTTGTATTTATAACCCTGTATTCACCTGACCAAAAGTCTTGTTCCTCCTGCCACCGAACTTCACTAATTCCCACTATATCTAACTTTGACCTATCCATTTCCCTTCTTAAATTTTCTAACCTATCTGCCCAATTAAGGGATCTGACATTCCATGCTCTGATCCGTAGAACGCCAATTTTCTTTCTCCTGATAACGACGTCCTCTTGAGTAGTCCCCGCCCGAAGATCCGAATGAGGAACTATTTTACCTCCGGAATATTTTACCTAAGAGGACGCCATCATCATTTAACCATACAGTAAAGCTGCATGCCCTCGGGAAAAATTACAGCTGTAGTTTCCCCTTGCTTTCAGCTGTTCACAGTACCAGCACAGCAAGGCCGTTTTGGTTAGTGTTACAAGGCCAGATCAGTCAATCATCCAGACTGTTGCCCCTGCAACTACTGAAAAGGCTGCTGCCCCTTTTCAGGAACCACACGTTTGTCTGGCCTCTCAACAGATACCCCTCCGTTGTGGTTGCACCTACGGTATGGCCATCTGTATCGCTGAGGCACGCAAGCCTCCCCACCAATGGCAAGGTCCATGGTTCATGGGGGGGGGGGGGGGGGGGAGGGGGGCCACAAAATATTGAAGCACCAAAAACGCAACACATTACCATGCATAATATGGTATAGGAAAATTGCTGGCATTCAAAGAAACTTCCAGTCTTTTCGGAATAGATAAATACAGCTCCTGTGTGGTTTTCAAAGGAATTCTATGCCATTCTTCCTGCAACATAGTGGTAAGTTTAGGAAACAACAATGGAGATGGATAGTGATCATGCACCCTTATCTCCAAAGTAGACCATAAAGGCACAGATTGGTTCAAATGGCTCTGGGCACTATGGGACTTAACATCTGAGGTCATCAGTCCCCTACAATTTAGAACTACATAACTTAGAACTACTTAACTAACCTAAGGACATCACACACATCCATGCCCGAGGCAGGATTCGAACCTGCAACTGTAGCAGTCGCGTGGTTCTGGATTGAAGCACCTAGAACCGCTTGGCCACAAAGGCTCAATAATATTGATATTTGGTGAATGTGACGGCCAGGGGAGATGGAAAAATAAATCCTCATGTTTCTAATGGGAAAAAAACATTGTACCACGGGATAGACCTGATCATCCAAAATGGTCATATAAACTGTGGCAGTAATGTGACCTTGTGGCATAATCATGGGACCCATGGAATAATACGATATGGCTGCCCAAACCATCACTGAACCTTCACCATGTTTCACTCCTGGCAACAACCTGTCTGTATCGTACGCTTGGGAAGGCATATGCAAGACATAATCTCAGGCAAAAGATGGAAACAGTGTGATACAAGACTCCTCCAAACAAATGACTGTCTTGCTCTTGAGACAACAGACGCTTTTGTTAACTTCCTTGTGGAAGTACCCACCATACAAAAACCAACAATTTGCCTACATTCGATGTCACTTAGCTTCGAAATAATACACTCACCACGCCACAAAACACTGTTCCGACCATGACAGACACTTGCAACGAACAAAAAGCATCGTATATCTGCCGTTTCTGGTCAAATACAACAGCGCCAGCTGTAGGCATGGCTAGTATCTGTATTTAAGTTCAAGCATGCATTTATCGCGGTGTTTTCATATTTTTGTTCAGCTGCTGCACGTGTGTTTGACAGATTGTATCATTTTCTTAAGACCTACGCAATTACGATATTTGGAGGAAGAGTGGAAGCTTAAGGTGCTTCTTTTTCTTAAGACCCATGGAACAACGACAAGGAAAATGTCACCGTTTCATCATATGCTGATAAAGTGTATATGTAGATGTAGATGGGTGGGAAAGTAGTTTCAGTACTTCGAGGTTTGCATTGCCTAACAATGTTACATACAACACTCCACATATACATCTACATGGCTGCTCAGCAATTCAAAATTGTCTGGCAGAGGGTTCATTGAACCACCCTCGAACTATTTCTCTACCGTTCCACTTTCGAACATTGCACAGGAAAAACAAACATTTAAATGTTTCTGTGCAAGCTCAGATTTCCCTTATTTTATTACAGTAATCATATCTCACTATGTAGGTGGGCACCAACAAAATATTTTCGTATTCAGAGGAGAATGTTGCTCATTGAAATTTCATAAAAACATCTTACTGTAACAAAAAAGCCTTTGTTACCCCAACTCATGTATCATATCAGTGATACTCTCTCTGATCACTACACAAGATATGATGATGGAATTGCAGTCCTCGTTGAATGCATTTCCTCTCAATAGCGTTTCACAAGAACATCAAATGCATATGGTTCATGTTTTGTGTGTGTGTGTGTGTGTGTGTGTGTGTGTGTGTGTGTGTGTGTGTGTGTATGTGTGTGTGTGTAAAATCAACAAAATGCTGCAACATGTGCTACTGCCTAGCATTCAGTAGTGTCTGGGTCATGCAGAAAAGCAAACCAAAGATTGCAAAACACTTAGAAAATGTATCAGGCTACCAACATTGTTTGCCCTTGAAGTACGCGATTTCAGAGATCGAGCGTCCATACAGTTCACAGGCCTGCCTGGTGAGCTGCCACAGAAAGAGGGCACCTCCCCGTACCAGATTAAAAATGTCCCAATGATCAATATAAACTTTCTGTCCAGTCCCCAGAAGACCTCTATAAAATCCTCCACACCCTTTGTTCCCTCAAAATCAGCTACTACTCCTACCCCACCCAGTCTCACCACCTCCGGGTCGTCATCAGGGGGCTTCCTATGAAGTACACTGATGGCGACCTGAGGGCGGCACTAACTTCACTGAATATCATGCCCAAAGTAGTCTCCCGAATCACACCCGTCGCCCCACCCCACTCTTTTTCGTCTCTGCTCCGGACACGCCGGAGAGCCGCCTCCTCCCCACCCTCACCTCCATTGACCGCATTAGCGTGACGATGGAGAAACCCCGCTCCAGGAGGCTGACCCTGGTGTGCTATCGCTGTCAGGGCCTGGCGCACTTTGCGGGTGACTGCACCCGTGAGGTGCGCTGTGTGAAGTGCGCCGGTGGTCACGCCTCCTTGGACTGCACCAAACCACGAGACGACCCTTCCACCTGCGCCCGCTGTGGTGCGAACCATACGGGCAGCTACATGGGCTGCCCGAAAATCAAATCGTTCAGAGCAAACCAAAAACGATACACAGGGCCCTCGGCGGCGACTCGTCCAGACGTCAGTTACTCTGGCGCCCTGGGGGGGTCGGCGCTGCGGACTTACCCCCACCAAGCGTCTCGCTCCCATCCTGTCCCTCTGGGCTCCTACCCACCCCCCCTCTCCATTCCTATCCCACCTCCACCATCTGCATTCCCTCTCCTCCCTTCCCAGCAGGGGTTAAGCTCTGCTTCCCCCTCCCCACAGCAGGCGTCAAGCTCTGCTGCTCCCTTCCCCTCCCCAGTACAATCTCAGCAACACCCTCTCCCCACCCTGTCCTCCATTCCCACCCCATTTGGTGACCTCATCAACAATGTTGTCGAGGCCTTGACCTCGGCAATCACCTCCGCATTCAACTCCCTCCTCCAAACCTTCCCCCTCCAACTTGCCTCTGCCCTCTCCCTATTCATGTCCCCCACCACCACCACCCCCGTTCCAACCAGTCATGGCTGTTAGACACCACGGATTGACAGCCATGATCTGGAACGCCAATGGTCTCTACAAACAACAGGGTGAATTCCGACAGTTCCTCCTTGATGAGAGGGTCAACATTTGACTTGTCGCTGAGACGCACCTCGAACCTGGTGTTTTTGTCCGTGTAGCGAACTACTCCTGCTACAGGACAGACAGGCCGACCGCCTTTGGTGGCACAGCGGTGTACGTGTGTAATTCCCTCCGCCATCATCCCATCCCCCTCCCCCAACTCAACACTGTGGAAGCCACTGGCATTGTTGTCCACACAATGAGGGATCCCATCACGTTCATGGCTCTTTACAGACCACCACGAGGCCTTCTCGAAACACCAGACTATGAGGCATTGCTGTCGCTTGGCAATGACGTCTTCGTTGGCGGTGACTTCAATGCCAAACACGCTGCCTGGAACAGCAGATTAACCAACACATCTGGTCATCGACTCCTCCGGGTCGCTGTGCGGCATCATGCCCGCACCATCAGCCCGTATGGCCCCACCATATACCCTACTGGAGGACATCCCCCAGATGCCTTAGACATCGCAGTGGTGAAAGGTCTACCCCACCCCATCACTGCAGCCACCCGCATCGCTCTAGCCTCTGACCACCGGCCGGTCATCTGTTCCAACGATCTCATTGGAACTATGGCCACGCCGAGTGAAGGCCTGAACATCTGCGGTATTGACTGGCAGTCCTACCAGCAACGGGTCGAAGCAATCCTACCCACCATCCCTGCTGCCGAACAAACCGATGCAGATCCCACCCTCATACATCTCACCACCATCGCCCTAGATGCTGCAGAGGCAGCGACACCTCACCGTCCACATCAACCCCCAGACCATCTGCGTCCATTCCTCCCTCCAGTTGAGTCCCATAGTGCTCAGAGCCATTTGAGCCTTTCCCCCCCCCCCCCCCACATCCTTGCTCTCATCACAGAGAAAAACTGGACCATCCAAGAATGGCAGTTCACTCGGAACCCGGCAACCAAGCACCTAATCAATAGATTACAGCGCCAAATCAAGGCTGCGGTGCAAGACCACCGCAATCAGGCTTGGGAGAACAAAATCTCTGCCATTAACCTGAGTGACCCATCTGCTTGGCGGCTCACAAAAAGCCTTCTGAGACGAGGGCAACGGATTCCCCCCCCCCCCAGGACGGCAATGACTTTGTGTCCGAACCACATGCCAAAGCTAATGCCTTGGCCGACGTCTTTGCGCGCAACTTCACCCCGGTCGATGACCCCATCGACCCTGACCATATCCGCCTGGTAACGGCACGCCTCCCTCAACTCCTTGCTGTCCAGGACCCTGAGGATGAAATCACCCGCATCAATGAAGAGGAGGTTGAACTGCAATTGCGGTACCTCAAAGCTAAGAAAGTTGGCGGCCCCGATAAGCTGACGAATGCCCTCCTCAAGCAGCTACCCCCAGCTTCTATTCCCATCCTGACGGCCACCTTCAACAACATCCTCACAACCAGGCAATACCCCACTGCCTGGAAACATGCCGAGGTGGTCGCCATCCCCAAGGCTGGGAAGGATCTTTGTTCCCCTGCCAGCTACCGTCCCATCAGCCTCTTGCCCACCATCTCCAAGGTGTTCGAGAGGCTGTACCTTAAACGATTGCTCATCCACATTGCCCGAGAACAAGTCCTCCCTGATGAGCAGTTTGGCTTCAGGCAGGGTCACGCAACCACTCACCAACTCCTGCGCCTTGTAGAAGAGGCACTGGACGCCATAGAACATAGGGAGTCCTTGGGGCCATACTCCTCGACCTGTCCAGGGCGTTTGATTCGGTCTGGCACAAAGGGCTGCTATACAAATTATTCTCACTCGGCTTTCCAGTGTCCCATGTACAGCTAATAGCCACATACCTAGAACATCACACCTTCCATGTTAGGATCCCAGACGGGAAATCTACGCGACGATGCATCAGGGCAGGAGTACCACAAGGTAGCATACTTGGACCGCTACTCTACTCCTTCTTCACAGCCGATCTGCCCTCTGCGCCGAGGTACATTTAGCTCTCTACACCGATGACACTGCGCTCTTTTCTCTTTCTCGGAGCGCGGCAGGTCTCCAACAGCGGCTCCAGGGGGCTACAAATTCCCTAACCGATTGGGCTAGGACCTGGCGTCTGGCATTTAATCCCTCCAAAACCCAAGCCCTTATCATCTGCCGACGCCATATTCTCATTCGGCTCCCACAGGTGATGGTCCTTGGTACCCCAGTCCCCTGGACTCGTACTGCGAAGTACTTGGGCGTTACCCTGGATCAGCGCCTCACTTGGTGCCCCCATATCGATGATGTGCATCGTAAGGCAGTAGGGCGGCTATGCCTGCTCTACCCTCTCATCAATCCAACCTCTTCACTCCCTACACACCTTCCTGTCAGATTGTACACCTTCCTTGTTCGCCCCATCCTTAAATACGCGGTGGTGGTGTAGGGCAATGCTGCCCTCACCCACCTCTGCCGACTCCAAACTGTCCAGAACCAGGCTCTCCGGTGTGCCCTCCACCTCCCCTTCGCCGTCCCTACCCAAGAACTCCACATCCTGGCTGAGGTGCCTCTCCTTCGAACCCGCATCCTCTCCGCAGCCACTTCCTTTTACCAACAAACCCGACACTCTCCCAATCCTTTAATCCTTTCCCTGGGCACCCGAGTCCACCGCTAGCCACCACTCGATGGCCTGACCTTCTCTTCCGCCCCCCATGACTCCACATTGACTAGCCACCTCATCTCATGCCAATTACTCTTTCTCACATCATTGATTCATCACCCCACCACGTCATGGCATTCAACCCCCCCCCCCCAACACGCCACCTACATCACCCCCCCCCCCCCAATGCTGGCCTAATCATGACAGGCCCTTCCTTTTTCCACTTCTCCATCTGTCACTCTCTGACTTCTTTCTCTTCCCCCCCCCCCCCCCTCCCCCACCTCAAGATTGTCTCTCGCCACCATCAAAGACGCCGCCACGAAGAAGAAGAGGCCAGGATAATGGCCTTTCGCTTTCATATAACTCTTACTGTTCCTCCTCCTCTCCTTTAATCTGTCATTTAGCTGTAAATCCCAGCTAGCCAATGGGCTGTTCGTTTTCCTCACACTTCCACTGTCCCTTCTACTGTCCTGTCATCTTTCAAAAAAAATCACGCTGGCCAGTCAGTTGGGCCGTTAGTTTTTCCTACCTCTTCTACTATCGCTCTGACTATCCTTACAACTTTACAAAAAAAATAAATAAATAAATAAATAAAATAAAATAAAATAAAATAAAATAAAATAAACAATCGTCACAAAAGTCAAGTAAAGACCATAACCCCCATGTAATCCCACACCACCACATCATGTAAGAAGGAGAAGTGCCTCAGTAGTGCTAAGACTTCGCCCCCAGCATAGGGTACAACCATCCGTCATGTGCGTCTGCGTCTGCGTATTGTTTAAGTGATTGCAAGCAAGTGCTCGGCCTGTTCTGTAACCTGTATTACTGTTGTCCATTCAATGCATTCAGTGATATGTGCAACTTGTACTACATTGCATCTTACGTTGGCTCTCTAAAGTTCTATGTCCCATAAATCGTGTTTGTTCGTACTGTTACAAACCTGGTGACATGTGAGGGTTATGTTTTTTCCGCCTGTTAGTGTCAGTGCTAAGTCACGCAACAAACATTTTGATAGAAAAAATACTCCAATGTATCATTGCCCTGCAGCAAGCTTTCTTGGAAGAAAAGCAGGCTCTTAATCAAGTGGCATCTGCATGTTCACGGCAGGCTACTCTTCTGTCAGTGCAACCATCGCCCTGTTCAGCATATGATGAATTGCCTGAAGTTTGGGACTCCTACCAGACGTGGTTACACCAATATTTCCAGTTTTTTTTCATGGGCAGTGCAAAATTGTGTAGGGCTCTCTTTCCTTCTTGGCTTTCACCCCACATGTGTCACTTGTGCCAACTTGCACCTCTGCAAGAATTGACCAGCTTACCATTTCGTGAAATGTGCAAGCTTCTCTCAACCTATTCCTGTGACAGAACACATGTCATTGTGATGTGTGTAGAATTTTACAACTGTCAGAAATGTCCAAACAAACCATACAAAGCCTGGGCTGCAGAATTATATGGGTTGAGCCAACCCTGTAAATTTGTCACTAGTACCCATCACGGATCCTATGCTAATCACGTTCTGTGGGATGTTATTATTCATCTGGCCCCAGATAGGAAAGTCCATGAAAAAGCACTTCAATGTGAGAATCCAACACTTACGGATGTTCTCAATATAGCCCAGTCCTTTCAAGTTTCATGAGCTAGAGGTAATCCAATTACTGCATGTATAGTGGTATCAGAAGTTGCTCAGTCAACCCGTCAGGCACGCTGCAAGTGTTCAGGACTATGTGGAAGCCATTGCAGTAGTACAACCTCTATAGACACAGTGTCTCATGGGGCACCGTCAGTTATGGTCACAGCAGCAACAGGCCATGTCACAACAGTGGCCATGTGCCCGCCTTCCCTCTTGCCCATACTGCTTCATGTGTAAGGCTGTTTGGAACAAGTGTTGAAGGAAAGGCCACATTGCATTGGTGTGTAACTCCTCTTCAAACATGGCGGACACAATATTGCCAGTGGACTGTATCTCTACCATGACTGTTGTTTATTGATCTGCATGTGTTTAATAAACTGCTATAAATGCAAGTGAACACAGGAACTGCAGCGACCTTAGTAAATGCACAAATGTACATGGACTTGGGCTCCCCTCCTGTTACACGGGTTTCATGGAAGTTGGTTAGCTACAATAAACACCAGATTCCAATCCTATCTGTTGTTTGCCCTCTTAGGCCTACCTTCCTTGTTGTGAATCATTCCCACACCACAGATTTGTTCAGGTTAGATGCATTTAATGCTTTCGGTTTCTCCATTGCTGATGAGGTAAATTTAGTGTGAGATCAAGTTATGTATAAGCAACCGGAATCCCTCTGATCTGAGTTTTTGTCGCTGTTTTCCCCTGATCTTCGTTGTGCTACCAGTTTTCAGGCCCATATTACCATGAAAGACTCCACCTGCCCTTTTCTTTTTTTTTTTTTTTTTCACAGTAGGTGCCATCGCATTGTGCAACTCTGTCGAGTATGAATTAGACTGTTTGATGTTATTTGGCCTATTTCTTCCAGTGAATGGGCTACACTATTGGTTAACATTAGGAAGCCAATGGGTAAACTTCACATCTGTGGCGACTACAGTGTCACAATTAATGCACAGTCTGTGATGGATACATACCCTTAGCCCCCCCCCCCCCCCCCCCCCCCCCCCTATGAGTTGCTCACAAAATTATCAGGTGCCCACTATTTTTCCAAGATAGATTTGTCAGAAGTGTACATCCAGCTACTACTGGATGAGGCCACTAGGTGCCTTCTAGTTGTCAATACTCCTTTCGGCCTATACCAATATCAAAGCTTGCCTTTTGGCATTGCTAGTGCACCTGCAATTTTTCAGCATTTTTTGGAACAGCTGCCAGCCTCTGTGCCCAGCTGCATCAATTACTTTGACAATATCATGTTTTGGATTCTTCCACTGAAGACCAACTTAGCAGTCTCCGATTATTGTTTTCTGTTTTGCAGTCTGTGGGTGTTAAGTGCAATCTCGCCAAATCTCAATTTTTTCAGCTTTCAATTGAGAACCTATGTTCTGAGGTCTCTCACACAGGTTTCAAGCCGTTGCATCAGCATGTTGATACAACTGCGACTTTGCTATGGTGAACCTCCGTTAAGGAACTGCAAGTGTTTCTAGGTAAAGTTGCATACTACCATAAGTTTTTAACAGCTGCATCCATTGTTGCTGAGCTCCTGCACAAGCTTTTGCGTAAAAATGTGCCTTTTTCTGGTGCCCAGCTTGTGACTGAGTGCTCACTTTGCTTAATCTAAGCTCAGTCTGCCCCGTGTGTGGCCATTTTCCAGCTGGGTCAGCACCTTGTGTTGGCTACAGAGGGGCATGTTCTTGGCGCAGTGTTGACGCACAAACATGCAGATGGGTCTGAAGGACTCATTGCTCATGCTTCTAAGACGTTAACTCCCACTCATCAGTGGTATTCTCAGATTGAAAAGGAGGCTTTAGCAACTGTGTTCGCCCTCAAGAAATTTCATGTCTTCTTGTGTGGTTTTAAGTTCCATCTAATCATGGATCCCAAGTAATTGGTTGCTTTTTGTAAGCCTTCAGCTTCCGTACTGGACAAGGCAGTGCATGGCTTGCAGCGGTGTGCTCTCTTCATCTCCTGTTGTCATTTTCAGATCCATTACCAGGCAATGGTGCAACATGCCAATGCCAATACCTTATCTCCCCTTCCAATTGGGCAAAAATTGGCAATACCTCATCTCCCCCACTGATTGGGCTGGACATGGCATTCGATAAGGACAAGTTGCTTTGTTTCTATTTAGATATTGAGAACCAAAATGCTGTTGATGGTTTTCCCATTACTTATTCCATAATAGCACTGACCGTCGCTCAGGATCCTGTACTTAGTCGGGTCCTCTTTTCTATGCAGCACGGGTTGCCAGAAAAACCTCCCAGACCATACCTCCCTCCAGCACCACCTTTCTTTGTTTGACAGGGTTCTTTTGTTAGCTATGGAGAACGCTGCTCCGTGGTTCCCATTTTGTTATTTCATAGTGAACTGCAGTTTCTGCATGTCGGTCATTGGGGAATCTCTTGCACCAAAGCTTAGGCCCACTGGTATGTGCATTGGCTGGGCATAGATGGGGACATTACACGGCTTATTGCTGCTTGTACTCACTGTGTTCAGCAAAAGGCGACCCCATGGGCATATTTTTCCCCCTGGCCGACACGGCAGTGCCTGTGGAGGCAGCTGTGCCCTTCCAAAGTCAGTATAGGCACAATGTAGTAGATCCCTATCCCAAGATTCCCTGTGTGGTGTGTTGTCCATCCACATCCATGGCAGCCATTATATTGGCCCTGTCTAAGATTTTTGCAGTTGAGGGGCTTCCACATACTGTGGTTGCTGATAATGGCCCACAGTTTCTCAAGAATTTGCATCTTTTTATCAGACTAGTGGTGTTTGCCATCTCACAGCTTCCCCATTTCATCGTGAATCTAATGAGGCTTAACACATGTTTCGGAAGTTTCAAATTCAGATGCATAAGTATAGTTTCACTTTGGCAGGTGGGGGGCACAAAATTATGGCATAGCTGCTTCATGGCCGCCAAGCACAGACTCTCCTTCACCTGCTACATCTGATGCCACATTCGCCAGCATCGCCAGCTCTATGAGAGTTCTGGCAGGGTGTGCCTTGTGGTTTTGGCTGCAAGCTGAACTGGGTTCGTGCCATCATCAAGCATCGCTGGGGGTCAACCATACTCCTGGTGAGTGGACGTCCCATCACTTTGACCAGCTGCGGCTGTGAACAGCATGTCTGTTCCAGAGGGCCTACCATCTCCCCCGCCCCTGCACTGGCAATGCTTGATCCTGTGTCACAGAAAGTCCAGTTTGTGCTGCAGCAGGTGTCGCTGCCTGGTGGATCATTGTCTGGGGTCCCTGCCTCCACCCCCACACCTCGACTGGCTTTGCCGTTTCAGCTGCCACTGCACCTGACACCACAGCCACCGCCGCCACCTCTGCTGCTGGGTTCTGTGGCACTATCATCTCTGATGCCCCGCTGATGCCTTTGATGCAGACCACTGACCTTGATGAGGACATTGCTATGGAGATGCCGTCCCCATTCCTGCCCTACGGCCTCTCACAAGAGAGGGACAGTGCACCAAACTGTCCCTCATCATTTCTGCCCCTATTTGTCATTGCCTGCCTGCAACGTGCTGCAGCAGTCACTGTCTTCATGTGATGAAATGGACATCAGCACCATCACTGGTGTTTTTTTGTGACTGGTAATCTCAGTGTCTTGTGAGATCAGTGCCTTTTTATGCAGTACCAGTGCTTTTTCAGTACCAGTGCTCTTTTTCTGTATCAGTGCTTTTTTCTTTACCACATATTTTTCTGTGTCTAGTGTTTTTGTTAAGTATGTGGTTTTACCACTACCTAGAAGGGAGGAGTGATGTACTTTCACTCACGATGTGCACAATTTCAGAGATCACGTGTCCATATAGTTGACAGGTCCACTTATAGAGGCTACCTGGGTCGGCCTCCTGGCATGCTCTGGTGATCCACCAAGGAAACAGGATTGTTTAAGTGATTGCAAACAAGTGCTCGGCCTATTCTGTAACCTGTATTACTGTTATCCATTCAGTGTATTCTGTGTTATGCACAACCTGTACTTCATTGTATCTTAAGTGGGCTCTATAAAGTACTATGTTCCATAAATCGTGTTTGTCTTGCTGTAAGTACTGCTGTGTGGAATGATATTCTTACCAGATAAGTTTCTTAGAAAAGGACACAACCAATTTACACCCTCATCCTTACGTAATTTGCGCTTATCCCATAATTCATTATTTTATACTAGTACTATAAACTGTGCTTTGTCTGCCTACCATTTTTATTATTTGCCTGCAAACTTGTAAAATACATGGAAATCTATGTTACACTTCCAATTCCATTGCTACACGAGTGTACTGGCTATTTGTCATAAGATAACTGCATTTCAAAATCAGGAGGATGGAATTTGATGGTGTATGTTCTGTAGAAGACTGTAGTTTTAATGGAACAGTTCGTTAATGGTGGGAGGTCACACAACAGTGTACCACTCTACCAAAAAAAGGGGACTGGCAGACATATTTTACACTATGTTACAAAATATCTTTTCAGCTGATGACATCCCCCAACACACATTTCGAGAAACCACAGTTAAAATGATGGCTCAGCCTAAGGATCCCAAGCACAATGCTGTATATACATGGATTCCGAATGTGGTAATCTCATTGTTCTGTGCAGTAGAGTCATGTGATGCAAACCTCAGTGTGTTGTATCCACTTTCCCATCCATCTATATCAACATCTGTATTTTATCAGCATGTAGTGGAGCGGTCATTGTTGTTATTCCATGGATCTTAAGAAAAAGTACAACCTTTAGCTACTACTGTCCTTACAAATATTATTATTCCACAGGTCTTAAGAAAATCATGCACTGTTTCAAACAGAATTATGTAGGTCCCTATCAAGGATTTACTTCCAGGTTCTTGTGACACACGGATGAGATATATGCTAAACTACCCGAAGTCTAATATCAGACCCAGATATTAGCTGATTTGTGCTCTGTCTTCAATGACACAGTTGTAGATGGGACATTAAACTACAGTCTTCCTTACTTTTTCACCCATCCCTCAAAACAGTGTCCAATATCATTCGCAATACAATGAGTGAGTGACTTTTTCTTCCCTTGCTTGAGTGAAACAATCACTGTGAATCAGTGTAATGCTGAATTTTCTAAAATGAAATGTATCTTCTGATGGTCTTCTGAAATATAATACTGAGTTCAGGCACTGTTGTACAGTATGGGCATGTTCATTCATTTCCTGCACAAAACACTTTGTAAATACATAGCAACATTTAATAATAACCCTTCTCGTCCACTTCTAAATTTCAGCATTGGTTTAGTTTCTTGTCCATTAAATGAAATTTTTTTAATGTCCAAAGATCTCAGTATGTCATCCCTATCTATGTCTACATAGATACTCCACAAGCCACCGGTACTCTGTACCACTACTTGTCATTCCCCCTCCTGCTCCACTCACAAAGAAAGCAAGGGAAAAATGACTGGCTGTATGCCTCCATATGAGCTGAGCCCTAATTTCTCACATCTTATCTTCATGGTCCTTATGCACGATCTATTTTGGCGGCAGTAGAATAGTTCAGCAGTCAGCTTCAAATGCCAGTTCTCTAAATTTTCTTAACAGTGTTTCCCAAAAAGAACATCACCTTCCCTCCAGAGATTCCCATTTGAGTTCCCGAAGCATCCCTGAAACATTTATGTTTTCTTTGAACCAACCGGTAACAAATCTAGCAGCCTTTCTCTGAATTGTTTCAATGTCTTTCTTCAATCTGACCTGGTACAGATCCCAAACATTCAAGCAGTACTCAAGAGTAGGTCACACCAGTTTACAGGTGAACCACTCTTTCCCAAAATTCTCCCAATAAACTGAAGTCGACCATTTGCCTTCCCCACCCTAGTTTCCACATGCTTTTTCCACCTCAATTTGCCTTGCAACATTATGCCCAGATACGTAAACAACATGACTGTGTCAAGCTGGACTCTAGTAATACTGCATCTGAACATTACAGGTTTGTTCTTCCTACTCATCTGCATTAACTTACATTTTTCCACATTTAGGGCTAGCTGCCATTCATCACCATTTTGACCACTGCTGTCTCAAATGCCTTTTCTGGTGTGACAAAGAGGCCATTTCCTGCTTCTCTCATTCTCCAGTAGCTTTATCTATCAAATATGTTGGATGCTTCTGCCTGTGGGGCAGAGAGAGCGACCATTCTCTAACTCATTCCCACTCCAGTACCGTAAATAGCATTGTAGCAGCAGTTTTGCAACCCTGGCAGTACAGTGTGAATGGTCAGTTCAGATGCCATTTGTATTTGTGAAATGCATAACAGAATATAATTTCTTGTTAGTTTTCAATAAAGAGCGTACCTCTGCCATTCCTCTCAAAGGCCAGTGGTGGCAGTAACAGCACAAGTGAGGAAAATTGCATAAGTGCATTTCAGCAATGTCTTGTGCGTGGGTTTTTTAACATAAAATACTTGCCTGTAGAAATGCTCCTACTCAGATTTTCCCTCAATTACTTTCAAGTCTTGTATATACTTACAGTGTCACACCCATCTAAGTCATCCTGTTACTAATAAAGGGATTTTTTTTTCACCTTCATTTACAAGCCTACTATAATCCTACAGTGTCAGACTCCTCTAAAGCAGTCTTATAGTGACATTATTGTTTTTCATTGTTTTTAACACATCGGTAATTCAAGGGTAAGCTCCTTACAGTGAAATGTAGAGTTGGTATGTAGCAGCATATGTGTGCTAATTGTTTAGCATAGGATATCAATATATTAGTTAAAATATTGCACTGTGCTAATTGTTTAACCTGGAATATTCATATATTTGTTCGAAATATCACACTGTGCTAATTGTTTAACAGCTAAACTCGCATATTTCTATTTGTCTCCGTATGATGATCTTGAAAAGTGCAAGAAAATCAGTGATATTGCAATAAATTACTCCAAAATTGTAAACAGCAATGGGAGGTGGTCGTAGGGACTGCCTACAGAAAATGTCAGTGGCTACATTCGTTTGAGATTCTCCCGGTGGACTACATAACTGAATCATTCACATAAGCGAAATTTTAAATAACAAAGAAATTTTACAGAAAAACAAAACAAACCAAACCTGATTTATGCTTCTGTAGCTGGGCATTCTTGATTCAGACAGTATATATGAAGTGAAACACCATTCACATAGTTTTGTAAGAGTTCTTACACAATAACTGTACATGTTATCTTTGGAAAGATAGCACCATTTTAATTTTCCTGGAAGAACAATGTTGTATCTGTGCAGTTACAACATTGTACTACTGAAAAACACTAGTTTTTCTGTGTTCCTCATCGCAGAATAGAAGGACTATTATGAGAAAACACAACAAAATGGGTTAAAACACACAGTGTTTATTGCAATACAAATATTCAGAAGCAGCAGCAGCAGAAGAAGATACTGATAGATTTAACACAATTCCTGTTGGAATTACAGTTAGCACATATATTCAGAATTAAATTTTCAGTCCTCAGTCAATATGTTTTGTCCAAACAGTTTGCAAACCTCTATTCACTTATTACACTGAAGTGCAAAGAAACTGGTATAGGCACATGTATTCAAATTCAGGAATATGTAAACAGGCAGAATACGGCACTGCAGTTGGCAACAACTAATAAGACAACAAGTGTCTGGTGCATTTGTTAGATCAGTTTCTGCTGCTACGATGGCAGGTTATCAAGATTTAAGTGAGTTTGAACGTGGTGTTATAGTCAGCCCACGAGTGATGGGACACAGCATTTCCATGATAGTGATTAAGCGGTGGTTTTCCCATATGACCATTTCACAAATGTACCATGAATATCAGGAATCCAGCAAAACATCAAATCTCCAACATCACTGCAGACGGGAAAAGAGCATGCAAGCACAGGATGGACAACGACTGAAGAGAATCGTTCAACATGACAGGAGTGCAACTGCTGTCGATTTCAGTGCTGGACCATCAACAAGTGTCAGCATGCAAACCACTCTACGAAACATCATCGATATGGGCTTTCGGAGCTGAAGGCCCACTTGTGTACCATTGATGACTGCACGACACAAAGATTTATGTCTCGCCTGGGCCCATCAACACTGTCATTGGACTGTTGATGGCTGGAAACATGTTGCCTGGTCGGATGAGTCTCACATCAAATTGTATCGAGAGGATGGACATGTACAGGTATGGAGACAACCTCATGAACCCATGTCAGCAGGGAACTTTTCAAGCTGGTGGAGGCTCTATAATAGTGTGGGGCATGTGCAGTTGGAGTGATATGGGACCCCTGATATGTCTAGATATGACTCTGATGGGTGACATGTACCTAATCAACCTGTCTGATCACTTGCATTCATTCACGTCCAGTGTGCATTCCGACGGACTTGGGCAATTCCAGCAGGACAATGCAACACCCAACATATCCTGAAATGCTACAGAGTGGTTCCTGGAAGACTCTTCTGAGTTTCAACACTTTCACTGGGCACCAAACTCCCCAGACATGAACATTATTGAGCATACCTGGGATGCCTTGCAACGTGCTGTTTAGAAGAGATCCCCACCCACTTGTACTCTTGCGGATTTATGTACAGCCTTGCAGGATTCACGGTGTCAGTTTCCTCCAGCAATACTTCAGACATTAGTCCAGTCCATGCCACATCATGTTGCGGCACTTCTGCATGCTTGCAGGGGTGCTAAACGATATTAGGCAGGTGTACCAGTTTCTTTGGCTCTTCGCTGTAGTTGCTAATAGAAATCACATTTTTCAGCTATGATGGACTGACACATGTCAAGTAAGTCTTTCTTACAGGTGCTTTTGATTGGCAAACTTTATCATACAAGATAGGGAAAACTTAAATGTTAGCTGGCAGTAGACTGCTTTTCTTGGTACATTTCAGCTTCTTTGAAACTCTTTGGCAAATCAACCCCTTACTAGTGAAGTGTGGTTGTCAGAGGAAATATGCAGCCAGACATACTCAGTTAATTTGAATGAGCCTCTATGCTACCCTTTGTCTAGTGGGCTAATACCCCTAAAATCCTGTGATTCCATGTTGCAGCCAAGGAATCCATTGTCCTTGGTGTCAGCAATGACTGGATTCCAGTTGTCTGGGTGATATACATGAAAACATGAAAGGATCTTTTGTTCTTCTCTATAATGTAAAATCTCTATCACATGGTAGAAAACTATGCCCTGTAACTAGGAATTTCTGGCCTATAACAGTGAAATATTTATTAAAGTGTTACACTACCATATGAGAACTCTACAAATATTTAACATACACAACTTTTTGGCTTTGTGGATTATTAGGAACATCTTTCATTTTGAGTAGCAGTTACAATGTTGTTCCACTCACCCCATCAGATGGCAGTTTCCTAGGAACAGGACAACTTTTCCTCAGTATATAAGGACAACCACTTTTCCTTAGTGCCTTGCGTTTATTGTCCTTTCACTCACAGATATTAACTTTGTGTTGCCTTCCTTTACTGAAGCACATTTGCACTCCATTCTCTACCACAACATTCGGGGCATTACGCATGATGCCCTCATGTACAACATTGTTTGCCACATCAAATAATTATGTGGTTGGAAAGTACTACCAAATAACAAGATGCAGAAATAATTTAAGCAGGAGATGCATGACATCAGGTACAATGCTTTTCCAACTCTACCAACAAAAATGTTCAATACAAAGTTGTTTGGACGAATGACTCGGTTGTGCCTTGTACACCCCCTGTTGATCAGTCTGTAGCATAACAAAAATATATGGGCATAATAGTGTAAGCCTGAACAATATATTGCAGCTGTGCTGACAGCAGGTGAATGCAGGATGTTGTCACTGTAATAATTCAAGAAGGCTGACACAATTTGGCACAGCAGGTTAGCTTGCTGGAACAGCAAGCTCAGTGGTACTTCACAAACTCATGCAGGAAGGGGCAAGGCATATTTCCACACTGGCAGTAGCCGTGGTGTTTTGAGACATGAGACTGGTAGTGGTGCATGTGTACAGCAAGACACCATTACCAACTATAAGTACTGAACACTTTGTAACAAAATTATCCTCTGTCTCACAGCTCTATTAGAATCACAGGGCTGTGCTGGACAGGGTCACCACATGCACCAGCCAGTAGAAGTCACCAGTTTTATGCCATGGCAGAGCAGCAGTTCTATGCATTAAGTTCCTCCCAGACTTATGCATTAAGTTCCTCCCGGACTTAGTGACACAGCACAGCTGGCCATCCCAGGTCTACTTCAGCAGCATGGTCGACTCCTGCCCAGATGGCAGTGGGTTGCTCCCTACTCACACCAGCTGTCTACTGCCATCACAGGACTGGCACCTTTCCACAGTGCAAATCCCCACCGTGACATGGCCAAGGTGCCACCAGGAGCCATAGTGGCACAGAAGCTGCAAGGCCAGCTTATGTAACAAGGCTGCCAGTGCAGCAGGGACTGTGTCACCATCAAGGGTCATGCAAGTAGCCCATCTGGCAGAATCAGCTACTGAGCCAGTGTACTAAACAGTGCAGATGTGTCAATAAAGAACTTTGTACCTTTGCAGCCACCTTTTCCTGAAGCTCCCTGAGCTCCCACCTCGCCTCCACTACCTGCTCAACCATTGTGGCTCACAGCTGCTCCTCTCTGCAATGGGGCCGCTGCAAGTCACAGGCAGCAAAATAGATTTATTTTTGCAAAAATTATGAGCAGCATCCAATGAACATCAGGAAATCTTCTTTAGATAATTACCATTAACTGATATGTGTTTTCTGTGGCTTAGTGCAGCATGACATAGGTTCTCTTCATGTAACTAACTCTGTATGGACCTCACTGTTGCTGACTCGACCTTCTTAGATTACGTGATGTACAGCATCATCAAGTAGTAGTATGAGGGTTCCAGGGATCAAGTTCTGAGTCATTATCTCTTGGTCATAGAAAACTCTTGGTCATAGTGCTTGTTTTTCAGTGACCTACTCTCTTCAATGTGCAAACATGCTAAGTGACGTAAAGTTTGCAGTTTGTTCCTCAGTTCTCTGTTCCTGCCAGCTAAACTCCAAACTTGGGTTTTTCTGTTACATTCTGGGCATACTGAATCTTCATCTGTAGTATAACATGTGGTGGTGGGGGAAGGTGTGGGAAGTACTTTGTGGTGCTATGTGACAGTTTGATGAATGCAAACGCAGTAGCTGATCCATCTACTCCTGTTAATTTGATCTGAGCAATTGTCATAGTGCCACAGGAATTCTCTAAGTGTTTCATATTTTTGTACAAGATATCATTACTTTTCTTATGATATGCACACATATGTGCAATAATTTACATATGGTGTGCACAATTTTACTACGGGAATTTCTTCTTTGACTGCTGAGAGAGGTGGAAGGTGTCCATGACACATTACTTATTTTCACTAATATATATGGGCTACTATGCTGGCATCCAGTCATTGGGTAGTTAGTAATATCATTCTGGTATGTGGGTTCAAATGGCTCTAAGCACTATGGGACTTAACATCTGAGGTCATCAGTCCCTTGGTATGTGGGCATTTATTCATTTTGATACTCTGTGAGCATTCATTATGCCCTTGTGTCATTACTGCAATATAACACATTATTATGCCTACTGATCAGAAAAAGTGGCATTTGCAGATCTTGATGCATAATCTTGTTCTTCTAACATCCACCACAACAACAAATGTACGGGCCCTGGCTCATTTCAGACCATGTAATACACGTTTTTCAACAGGCATTCCCTGTTGTACGTCTGTGAATGATGCATTATATTGTTCAGCAAAGTCCACTTTTGTTTGGTTTTGTGATTTGCATCTTTGCCAATAACTGTCACAGCATGACCAGTGGCATTCCAATTTGGGACATTATAGTTGGAACGCCTCACAGCCATGAGCATAATTCTGCCTTGGTAGCAGTTTGACACTGTCTGGCTGCACACCCTGGCTGTAGTCAGTTGTGTCATATCACCCACCAAAACTGGTCGGTTAGCCGTCACATGCTTGTGCTTGCTGTTCCTGTACTTGGGGTGGAAAGAAAAACATTAGAAAAGGGTAAAACTTGAGAATGTGGGGACAGGATTCCCTCTGTACTTTCAGTATCTGCTGGCTGAGCTATTGTTTTAAAGAAGATAGAGAGATGAATATTTGAAGAAGTCAGACATGTTTGTATATGTTGCTGGAAATTGTCAGAAAACAGTCAATTAATAATGTTTAAAGACACAAAAGTTATGACAATGTTTGGTGTCTCAAATTATAGGTTTCAATACAGTGATTCAGAAAATGTACTCACATTCTACCATAGTGCAATAACCAAACAAGACAGATAAACATAAAAGTATAGAGGCCTCTTGTAGTTATAAGTACTTCACACACCATTAAGTTTACACATTTGGTGTTTCATGTATTTTTGTTAGGATACTTGTGAATTTTAGTAATTAAGAGTAGAAAAATGCCTGTCATTTAGGTTATTTTCATGTTCTATAACTTACAATTGTGCCAAAGTAATGAGAAGAAACTTTCCTATAAGATTGTTGTGCTGTCAGTTATACATATATTCATAAAGGAACATTTAAGTAATTTGTGGTACTGATGCAGTTGCTTTAAATTTTAATGAACAATTATGAGCATAGTAACATATGACAAATCACGTTGTTTGTTGTGATATTTTTATATGTTTTTGGTTCAAAAATGGCTCTGAGCACTATGGGACTTAACATCTATGGTCATCAGTCCCCTAGAAACTTAGAACTACTTAAACCTAACTAACCTAAGGACATCACACAACAGCCAGTCATCACGAGGCAGAGAAAGTCCCTGACCCCGCCGGGAATCGAACCTGGGAACCTGGGCGTGGGAAGCGAGAACGCTACCGCACGACCACGAGCTGCAGACTATGTTTTTGGAATATGTGCAATCCAAAGGGTTCAGATTTTATGAAGAGAGACAGAGTTTTTGGTCATTAGTTAATTACAACAAAAAATAACAGGAGGAATAGGGTTTAAGCATCCCATCATTGATGGGGTCATTAGCTCAGACTGGGGAAGGATGAAGAAAGAAATTGACTGTGTCCTTCTCAAGGAACAATCCCAGCATTTGCCTTTTGCAGTCTAGGAAGATCATGCAAAACCTAAACCTGAATGCCCAAATGGGGATTTGAATCATAATTCTTTTGAATAAGGGTCCAGTGTCTTAGCGTTATGCCACCTATCCCAGTAATAATGATTCTGCACTTGGAAAATCCACTGTAATGGTAGAAATAAGATCCCACAGTCAAGGGGTTGATTCTGGGCTGAGCCGAGGCAGCAAGAGGTCGCCTGCCACAAGCACTCCAGAGGCCCCAGCAGTGATTCCCAGTATCTAGCACTTTGGGTTTATCCAAGCATTTGTTTCATTAGCTGTTTCCTTAGACGATGTTCTTAATCGCCACCTGCTACTGTTCTTTGGAATTCATCAGTTCTGAAAAATAATCTTTTCACTCCAGCTTGCAAAAGATCAAATTTTCCATGACTTTTTCACTAGTACATCAGTACTACTGCTACAGCTACACTGCACCTTCCCTACTTAGACTCACCCACTTTGTGGTGAGGGGAGATCAGAACCTAGAGTTCATTTACGTCAGACTATAACAATGCTGTAGTCCAATTTCATCTTGTTCGCACCCTCTAGCACCTGTAGCAATAGGAACTTCCACTTCCATAAGCCAAATAATAGCTAGAAAAGAAACTGAGCTGTGGCAGCTCTCACCAAAGCTGTTGACACAGCGGAGATGCAAAACAGTGAGAGATTTGTTCAAGGCATTCACATCAACATTGCAACTCCCAGTGGCCTGCCCAATGAAGAAAAACATGTGCCATATACTCATCCGGTTAAAACTCCCCTCCTCCACCTCTTACATGTGGCTGGGGCAGTACATGTCACTGCTGACATCATGATATCATCATTCTTAACAGTG